>NC_046661.1:67093835-67111825 GCF_010883055.1 Belonocnema kinseyi
AGTTGATGCATTCGTCTTTTGGTCTTATGATCAGCCGTTGGTTTTGTTTTACGGTTCGCATCAGCCAAAGCTCTCGCTGCATTATACACACAATAATTGATAACCCAGAGGTCGGATTCACCGGAAAAATGTCCATGAAGCTTGTCATCCATTTCAGCCAGAAACCTTGGTGTTGATGTTTCTCCGGGTTGTAAAGCATCGCTCTTCATCTATTGGATGTCTGCCCGCGGTTGGTCTTAGTGTCGCCTCTCTTTCTTTGTTGCCGGCTTGTTCTAGCTGTGGTAGAGTAGGCGTTCCGCTTACATATCCCCTTTTACGGAGCAGTTCAGCATGGTTTCGCAGACGTTGCTGCGAAAAGTGCGATAGCTCAGGGTGTTTCTCGCACCACAGAGCATGCAGCCGTGCCATGTAACCCCGTTCACGTGCCACACTCGCATCTTAGCAGTCTAGGAAGTCGTGATTCAGTTGCTCCGTCCACCCAAAGGTCACGAGATCCCGCCGATCCATATTTGAAGTGGTAATTTTATTTTTGATAATTGAGTAAACAAAAATAACTAAACTCAAAATGCGTCCGCGAAATAGAGTAAGCAAGGCTGAGAGGGGTGGCCGAGGAGCCAGCGCTGTTACAACCACTAGGAAGACCGGTGATCTTAGGGGTGAAAGTGTACAAGCAGGGCAGGGCTCAGGAACTGTGCAAAGACGAGGTGTGAATAGGTATCGGTCGATTGGCGGTCGTGCTGTGGGATCCGCTCATAGTCGTCCCACTCATAACGCTCGAGTGAGCAGGGAAAATTTTGAATTAAATTATGAAGAAGAGATAGAGCAGGCTGATTCTGTTGCGGATTCTAATAAAGAAAGGGAAGTTGAATTAAGGGAAAATTTAGAAATTTTAGAACCGGAAATCGCGACACGGAATCCAGTAGCAGTCTACCGTGCCCCTGCCCGTTCGAACATTTCAGACTCAGAGCCTAGTTCAGGTGCGAGTAGCTCTGGTATTTTTGCTCTACCGGGGAAGGAGCCAAAGAAACCAATCCCTTTCAAGCCAGCTTTCACCTTTATTCCAGCAAAATTTGACGGAGAAAACATGTCAGTGGGCCGCTATATCAAAGATGTATTTTTTCTAGAAATTGTATTGCAGTTGAAGATCGTGAACATTTATTTTTAGTAGTACGTTCTAGGGTGGTAGGAGCTGCATATAACGCTCTTGCAGATCGCGATGTAAACTCACTAGAGGATCTTTTAAAACATCTTAAAGTTACTTACGCTGAGCAACGAACTCTGAACCTTCTTAAGCAGGCTCTTTCTAAGTTGGCCCAGTGTGAAAAAGAGAATTTTAGCGAATTCGGTGCTCGGACCAGTCAGCTTTTGGCAAACGTGATCGAATTATTAGAAGATCAAAATTCTCCAGAAGATGCTCAGTGCCTGATTAGGTCAGCAAGAAATACAGCTTGTGGGAATTTTATTTGCGGACTGAAAAATGAATTAGTCTTGCGTGTGAAAATTAAACATCCAAAAACTTTACAAGAAGCGATTAATGTAGCTAGAACAACAGAATGGGACTTAGAATTTGTAGATGGCTTAGATCGGAAACCTGTGGAAAACAAGGGCGAAGAAAAGGAAAAAGCAGAAGGATTGGGAAAAATAAAAGAGTATAATAGACAGCGCGGTCGATTCCGGCCATACTATAGCAACGCACGGGCTAGAAAGTGGGAGGTAGGTCGTGGCGAAATGAGAGGAAGAGGTGGAAGTACGAGTAGAGGCAGCGAGAGAAATGGTCGAAGCGAAGGCAAAAGCTCGAAGTCTGACGTTTCATGCTTTAAGTGCGGCAGGATCGGACATATGGCACGAAATTGTAGTTTCATAAATTTCAATGGTCCGTGCTGCCACAATTGCAATGAAAATGGCCACTTTGCGCGTGATTGTAGGAGTCATGTTGAAAGATCATGGGCATATTTTACCTGTAATAAACTAGGTCATACTGCTCGTGATTGTCGTGAAAATAAGGGTAATAACAGTAAACATAAAAGTAAATTAATCTGTAGATATTGCAAAAAGACTGGACATGAAATTGAAAAATGCTTTAAAAGATTAGATAAAGTAGTCGAAAATCGCATGAATAAAGATGAAAATTTAATCAAGAAGTGAGTTCGACTGAATGGTGCGACAGCGAGCTCTTCAAAAATGGAGCACCAATCCGACGGGTTGTTTTAAAATTGAATACAGCTGGGAAGGCACTCTCACCAAATATAAACTTAAATAGTTAAAATATAAAAAATGGAAAGGGTGGTTTTGTTGTAGACACAGGGGCAGAATTAAACTTAATTAAACGAAGAAAAGTAAAAACAGGAACAACAGTAAACTTTGGTGTCAGATATCATTTATTTGGAATTACCAGTCAAGGAGTAAAGACCTGTGGAGAAGTGTACATAAATATTAATGGGGTTAATTTTCCTTTTCAAATAGTACCAAATAATTTCCCCATAAGTTGCGACGGAATATTAGAAATGCCTCTCCAGTACGACTCTGTCATTGATCTGAAAACAAAAATAATAAAAAATTACATACGCGAATTTTCATTCGTAAAAGAGGGTAATATTCGAGTCTATTGCATTAATACTACTGCCAGAGACGTAGAGCTCTCAGTTTCGCCCGTGACATTACAGGAATTCGAGACTGTTGAATCAATTTCTAAATCTGCGAGTTAAGACATTAACAAAAACTTGAATGAAGAAAATATTGAAGACGGTAACAAAACCAACCCAAATGCTAACAAAAACAATACTAAAGACACTAGTAAAAACGTTAAAAAGTGCAATACTAATAAAAAACGCGAAACTACTCCGGCTGAACGATTGAAAGAATTACTACCAGAACTGCATTTATCCCATTTCAACCAAGAGGAAAAAATTTGTCTTTTGAAAAGTATAAGAAAATTTCCTTATCAATTCTTTTTGGAAGAAGACAAATTAGGTTGTACGAATGTTTTGAAACATAAAATTAGAAACGTAGATGACACACCCGTCAATAAACCAAACTATAGGTATCCCGTAGTACATAAAGAAGTAATAGCACAAGAAACAAATAAATTAAAAGAACAAAATGCAGTATTGCCTTCTAGCTCACCTTATAACTCTCCGGTTTGGGTAGTACCGAAAAAGGTGGACTCTAAGGGTAACAAAAGGTGGCGAATGGTCATAGACTATCGCGCTCTTAACGAAAGGACTGTCGGGGAT
Organism: Belonocnema kinseyi; assembly: GCF_010883055.1. Lineage (NCBI taxonomy): Eukaryota > Metazoa > Arthropoda > Insecta > Hymenoptera > Cynipidae > Belonocnema > Belonocnema kinseyi. Next base: position 67,097,069 of record NC_046661.1, read on the forward strand.
GCTTACCCTCTCCCCAATATTACATCTATATTGGATCAGTTGGATGGCTCTCGATATTTCACCGTGCTCGATCTCGCGTCTGGGTTTTTGGTCTGATTGTGCCGAAAGCGCTTTTAATAAATTGAAAAATATTCTCTGCACTTAACCGCTATTGCAGTACCCGAAATTCGACAAGCCATTCATAATTACTACAGATGCATCTGATTTTGCTATAGGAGCCACATTAAGTCAAGGTGAAATAGGTAAAGATTTGCTTATTGCGTATGCGTCGCGAACTATGAATAAAGCAGAAATAAATTATACAACAACGGAGAAACAACTGTTAGCTATTATGTTTGCTGTTAAACATTTTCGACCATATATCTATGGTACTAAATTTACGTTGGTTACAGATCACAAAGCATTAGTATGGTTAAACAAATTAAAGGACCCTACGATCGGATACCGTTTAGCTTGTTGGAAAGTAACATTACAAGGATATGAATGCCAAATAGTATAAGAGCCAGGTCTTATTAATGCCAATGCGCATGCGCTTTCACGAAATCCAGTAAATTTTAATGAGAAAAAGAGTAAAGAGAATATTGGTGGTGGGGATGGTCATGACGATGCTACAAAGGGCTGTAGGTCGAACATTGGCTGCTTCTCCGGAAGCAAAGTCCTCTACCACGAATATCCTATAGAAAGAGTTTTTGTTGGTAATTGTTGTTTCGAAGATGGGATAGAAGTGAATGAAGCGTTTGTTGAAGAAGTTGGAGACAGTTTGGTCTCAGTGGGACATGAAGTTTTAAGGTTGAGTGATTGTCAGGTGGTAAGCTCTATACCCCAGACTAGCTCCGGTTGGTGCGGGTCCCGCCAGGAAGAAGACGAGACAGAAACTGATGCGCAGGTTTCGGAGGGGTGCAATTCGGTTCGCTTCATTACACCTGTTTCTGTGTTACTCAATGGCCATGAGTAAACTCCGGGTGCGGGTGGCAGTGAGGTGAGCGCACAGACCTCCCTCTTCTCTCTGGTTACGGAAGTGCAATGAGGGCACGGGGCTTTGGCACCTCCGGAAGAAAGCGCTTGACTGAGAGAGTGGCTGAAGGAAGGGGAAGAGAGATGGCCAGTTTTGGCGTCGGCTCTTCCATTCCGAGTCGGGAAGGAACCGCTTACCGTGGTGGTTGATCCTTGGGGGAGGTGTCCTTGATAGAGAAGGCACGGTCCCCGGGAAGGAGATTGTGTCCTATGGACACCTACCTTCCAGAGGGGGTATTTCGTGGACCAGCTGGCCACGCGGAAGATGAGAACGTACCCGCAGAGCTTTTGATAGACCACGAGAATACGGAAGGAGGTTGCATCCTATGGGCACCTGCCATCCAGAGCAATAAAGATGTTTGTGAGAGAACGGAAGGAGGTTGGGTCTTATGGACACCTGCTATCCAGAGTAGTATAAAGGTTTATGAGAGTACGGAAGGAGGTTGCGTCCTATGGGCACCTTCCATCCAGAGTAATGATGCCGTTTGTGAGAGTATGGCTGTTGAGTTTTTAGTTGACCCTTCTATGCAGAGTGAAGGGGGTTGCGTCCTATGTCCACCCGCCATTCAGAGAAAAAAAGATTTTTATGAGAGTAAGGCAGTTGAGAATTTAGTTAATGATTTTGATGATGACGTTTTGAGTGAAAATGAAACAGAAAAATTAAACGGAATTTTTGGAAATTTTTTTAAAAGTAGAGATGAGACGAATAACGAAGACGTAAGACCTAAAAAACGATTGAAATTGAACGAAAGCGCTTCCGCAGAGGCAACACAAATTTTCCATGCAGGGTTGAAACAGGGTAATCCGATACTTACTCCATTATTTCAGTTGAGTCGAGATAAAGTATGGATGAGGGATGGAATTATACTGAATTTCGTTTTATGTGATGGGGTACTTACTACACCTCTGGGTAGGGAATTACTGGGCAATTCCATAATTAAACTCTCGAACCTGAAAGAGACAGAAGCAGAAATTGATTACGTGACATCAAAAATTCATGATAAGCGTTTAGTTTATAATTTGTTTACTAAAGAGAAATTTGATTCTAAAGTTTTTGTGAAGAATATAGAGACTTCGGTGATAACGCTAAGAGAGGCTATGGAAGCTACAAATACCAAGACTTTCAGTTTGTCACGAGAAGGGAATGGATTCGATAAATTGTCCTGGTCACTTATTGAAAAAGTTTTCAGAACACATTTCGGTAAGGGAGGTTACCAGATAACAGTATGTACAGGTAAAGTCGAAGTTCCTGAGGTGGCAAAGCGCCCGGAAATTATGAGAGAGTGTCATGATTCAACCGTGGGTGGTCATAGGGGAGAAATAAAAATTTTAGAAAGATTCGGGAACGATTTTATTGGAAAGGTATGAGGGATGAGATTAGAGAATATGTAAAAACATGTAAAGCATTTCAGAAGTGAAAGTTAACAAGAGTAAAGACAAAAATGCTCATGCGAATTACTGACACTCCTACCTTAGTTTTTGAGAAAATACAAATTGATATTGTAAGTCCTATGCCCGTAAACGAATCAGGAAATCAGTATATGTTGACATGGCAGGGTTGTTTAAGTAAATACTCAGGTGCGATTTCGCTTTCAAAAACAGACTCGCCTCACATTGCAGTAGCTTTAGCAGAACATTTTATTTGCGTTTTTGGATGCCCCGAAATAATACAAATTGATCAAGGATCACAATTTATGAGCAACATTATGAAAAGTATTGTTACAATATTTAAAATTCAGAAATACCATTCTAGTGCTTATGATCCACAATCTCTGGGGGCGTTAGAAAGAAGTCACCACACATTCGTGGAATACTTACGCAATTACAGTGAGCGAAGTAGCTGGGACCAATGACTTCCGTTAGCCATTTTTTCCTTTAATACTTCCGTTCACGAGTCCACTGGCATGACTCCTCAAGAAGTGGTATTTGGGAGAAGGGCACGATTTCCTTTCGAATTTGGAGAGGAAAAAATACCTATGACATATGTGCAATTAGTTGACGAAGTTTTAAATCGAATTGTAGAAACAGAATTACTTGCTTCAGCTCGATTAGAAGCTGCAAAAATACGTTGTAAAAAATAGTACAACCAAAAGATTAACGAAAAAAAGTTTGAGTCAAATCAATACGTTTATGTACTAATTAATATGAGGGGGCGCAAATTTGATGACTATTATTCAGGCTCATTTAAAATCGTTAGAGACATTGATGATCTCAACGTAGAGTTGCAAATCACAACAAAGCAAACTTCTATTGTTCATTTAAATCGAATCAAACATGCATTTTTGAGATACGTTTAAACTTAAATTTGAAAACTGATATTACAATTTATTTTTTCAGCCTTCATAACAATTGTGGTATATAAAAAACGCCTTTGTAAACTTGTAAATTTCCGGATGTCAAATTGATTATCAAAAACTGTAATTTATTGAGAATTAAATCACTTATCATTAAATTGCTAATATTAAATTTCAATAATTGAAAAGATTGAATTGCAACAATTGAAATTTTTGAATTGCGGATAATGAATTTCAATTGGGAAATTTGCTAAGTAACGAAAAGTCAAATAAGTAAAACTCGTAAAATAAAAAGAAAAACTAAGATAGGTCACTACTTGGAAATGCAAGGACACGTGAGTTTAACCCGGCAAGCTCGCACAAACGATATATATGTAAAAGAGAACGAGACAGGGAGAGAGAGAGAGAGAGAAATAATATTTATTATTAATTATTAATATTTAGTATGATAGGAAGAAGGAAAGTGAGAGATGACAAAATTATTGATAGAGATTCAGAAGAGAAAGAAGCGAATCCTCCAATTATGGTTGTAACCAATGTAAGCATTAGAAGTGATTTGAAATTATTAATTTCAATTCAAATTTGCCAAGGGATAGATAAATTATAAAATAATTATGTAAGGTCATATAGGGAGATCAAAATAAAATAAAAAGAGAATACTCAGGACTTAAATTTTAATTAAGAATTTAGTGACGTGTATTCCAAATGCATTGCACAAGAAAGTATCGTATGCAATTTAAAACGTGACTACTCACTAAATATTTTCTCGGTTAAGCTCCGCGTGAGACGTCAAATCATGTAAAATATTCTATGCCATTATATCCTGTAAAGTTCAAACAAATATTTAATTTGTAAAGCATTGTTAAGTAATAATAATAGAATACGTAATTACTTTTAAATATTATTATTTAATAAATGATTCAGAACTTACATTAAAGGATGTTGCAAAGTTTACACAAATGAAAACTTTTGTATTTGATGTCCATGAATGGGATAAACGCACTGGTCTAATTCTTTTCACGAGTTTTTTATTAAATATCACGAATCATAATTTATCATAATCTATGTAGCAACTGGACATCTTGCCCGAATGCGAATTTTACCCAAAATTGGACAAAATTCATTAAATTGAAAAAGCTACCTTTTGGAAGAGCCTTTTTTCTAAGGAAAGAAGTGCAATGAGCAGATATAATTCGCATTCCTACCGCTACGAACAGCACCATCGGTATCATAAAATGCGTGGTTTTACAATTTGAAATAAATGAAATATAATGCGAGTAAATTTGAATTGAGAATAAAATGTCTTTCGAGAAAAGATTGGCAAAGCAACAGTCGGGCAAGTCGACATGAAGAGAAAGAAAATATCTTTAACGATGAAGCATTCTTTCTGTAAATAAAATGTCAAGACTAGTATGATGAATGTGAACGAATGTATATTTAAGATTAAATTTTAGCATCATGTACATTTTACGAAAGAAGTATTAACTTTCGACAGCAAAATGTATAACTTAGATTTCACTTTCGAATCGTCGACATAGAGTCGCCGTTTCGGCAATAAAATAAAACGATTTGAAAAGTGTCTCGGAAATGTTAGGTTTTGATATAGGACTCGATGAGTTTCTTTTTAACCTTAAATTGAATGAGTTATTTTTATTACACTGAACTCACACGAGCGCCATCTAGGGGACGTAGCAATTACTACAATTCTTTCGCTCTTTTCCTATAGGCGTTGGCACACCGTGGAGTGAGCGAGTTCCGTCCGAATCAGTTGAATTTCATCTCCGTTCCGACGGACATTCTGCTATTTTATACTTACTATGAAAAAGTTTGAACAGTCATGCGGCTTTTATGTTCGCTTTCGATCCTATAAATCATTATCTGCTAAGACATACTGACTTAACGTTCACCTCAATATCATAATTAGGGCTACCTCATGAATTTAAGGCCATCTTGAAAGTACGTTTACTTCAATTTTAGGTTTTTCTTTTTACTTTAGACAATTCAGTGCACAATTTAATGTTTGTGAGCAGAAATTAATCAGGGCCACCTTCTGGAGAAAATGATGCCTTATTTCTGATCAGTAAAACAAAAATATTTGAATTCCTACATATTTTTGTCATTCAAAAGAACTCATTTCAAGGTATAATGCTTGCAATTTTTTAAATATGCTCAAAATATTCTTCTTTTCACGAAAAACATGGGGAGAGGGGCAGTTTTCCATATTAGAATGAGAACGACGGACTGTTAGTGATAAATCGGAGAATATTTTCGGTGCATTCCACCTAATACTTGCCACCAAAATTTTTTTCACGTAAAATACTTTTTTTCTTATTTAACAGTAAAAAATATTCGATACGCATTTTTTATTTCAATATGACAGTCAAAGTTTTCAAGAGAATTGTTCTTTAAATTTAATGTTTATAAAAAAGTACCTCTTTTCAATTGCTTATACTGCAGTATTAAACAAAGATATTAAAAATCATACGAAAAATAAAATATGGGCCTTTTCCTCAACTTTCGAATAAAGTGTACTAAAATCCACTTTAATTATTTATTTAATAATATAAATCAAATATTTATAAACAAATAGATTTTTTTTTAATTTGAGCTTGTATAAAAAATATAATTTTAATTTAAAGAGTGGACTAAACGTTTTTCTTAATCTGGTAAAAATTTGGGGGTGGGTAGTCAAATAATTTCGAAGAAATTAATTTTTGAATTGCAATAAATTTTGTGTACGATAAATTACCAGCATGAAAATATACGATTTTGCAAGTGGATGGTTGTGTTTTACTCATCGCGTATGCAGTGGAGTCCCAGTATGAGAGCGTCGCACTGCGGTACACTTCGAGCGAGCGAGCCGCTATTCACAATTGCATTGCTTCGAAAGTATTTGACTACCCTCTCCCAAATTTTTACCAGAACAAGAAAAACGTTTAGTCCTCTCTTGAAGATAATATTTTTCTTTTAAAGAAACAGGTCGCAATTGAAAAAAATCTATTTGTTTATAAATATTTTATTTATACTACTAAATAAATAATTAAAGTGAATTTTTAGCATACTTTATTCGCAAGTTAAGGAAATGACCCACATTTGATCTTTCGTATGAATTTTCATGTCTTTGCTTAATATTGCAGTAGAAACAGTTGAAAAAAGTTACTTTTTTATAATGATACATTTTTTTAATATTCTCGAAAAATTTGCGTGGCATATTGAAATAAAAAAATACGTATCGAATATTTTTGAGTGTAAACAAGAAAAAAAATATTTCACGTGAACAAAAATTTTGGTGGCATAGAGGATTTATTTATAAATGTAGCATAATAATCATGATCAATTAAAATGAAAATATTGTTTTATTTCACAGGAAAATAGGCTTGAAAATAATAATTATAAGTATTATATTATTTATTAGATTATAAAAAAATAAATATTATTATATATTAGCGCCGAGCGAGATACCTTATCATATACTTTATATCATGGTTATCTGGTGTGAATGCACCTTATGTAGTAGGGCATTTCTTTATATACGACACATATTTAATTCGCGTTTGAAAAGTTTACAATAGTTGTCCAATGTTGGATGCTTATACAGTATTTTGTGAAACTAATTTGAGCTCTTTATTTTATTAACTAAACTTTAAATTGTATCCTTTTTATTTTGTCTGTTTTCGAAAAGCTAATCTTCATTTAATTCTTTCACGATTCAGTGAATAAATTTATTACTGATATTAATCGAAAGAAAAAATTCTCTTTGTTACAAAAGCAAGAGAATGGATTGAATTTTCTAGAAAGAAAGTAATGTTTAGCAAATCTTGAAACTAAGCAGTAATATAATTTTCTGATTGTCTTATGTATTCGCGATTATGACTTCCTGTATTTTTCTTTCTTGTTTCCGTGTCAATAGCGGAAATCATGTACACTTACTGCTGATTATAAGCAACGAAGTGTTCTTCCGTAACTGTCTTTTCATTTGGGGTTTTCAACTTCATCTGAAAAGTACAAAAACATATGATGTCATGTAAATAAACATTCAGATAGCTTTTAATATATTGAACTAATTATATGGTACTCGCTTCTCTATATTAAGGGACCGTTCAAAAAATACGTAACGCCGTTAGTGGGGAGGGGGGGGGGGATTCACCTCGAGCACTACGCTAATGTTAAAGTTACATACCTTTACTATAGAAAAAGCGTTACGTAGGGCGGGGGTCAAGATTTCCAGAAAAAAGCGTTACGTATTTTTTGAACGGCCCCTAATGGTGTCCTGGGCTTTCACATAATGTTTATAACAATTTATAATATAATTAACAATTGGGATATAGGGGCCAAAAGGAGAATGTTTGACATTATTGTGAACATTTGTGCTTTGTGAAATGTTAAAGAATATATGTCAGTTCGGTAAACTTGAATAACGCAGATTAAACGTGCCAAGGTTTTCAAAAGCAAACATTATAGTACCTAATTTAATTATTAAAAACTATTCTGTCATTTATGTATTTCCTGGCGGATCGAATGCGTTAAATTTGACATTAGCCCATGTAGAAATATAAATCAGGGTACTACCAGGTGCTGATGAGGTTGCCAATTTTATTTAAGGCCCGGGTACGAAAATCTTATGCTATTTCCATATTTCTAGAATTATATCACGAAATTGATTCAGCTCATTTAAATTTAATTATTTCATACCTTTACAACTTCAGTTATTATAACAGGCCTCAATCTCAGAACAATGATAGGCATTCATGCAGAAATGCCCGGTAATAAGCGTAGAATAGAGAAAAATTAATATTTTCAGATTTCAGCGCAAAAGTGAAGATTATTCTATTATTTTGAATGCGCAATTTTTCCATATACTTAAAATTCCACAATAAGAATAAAATACCTCCTAAACTTATTCACTTCTATATCTATAGCGACCGCCACACAGTTTTTTATTCTTCCAAAGAGAACGTGTTTTCAATATATTTAATTCCTTCTAATTGTACCGGTAACGCATCTCACCAAGATATTTGTTATTCCTCAGAAGTGGACATATTTTGATTTTATTTAATTCCTTCTAATAAGTTCACGAAATATGTGTAATAAGTTGTTTTAATTTCTGCATGCGGAATGTAAATTCTGAAATTTTAATTCTCACCAATTGAACTCTGCCTCTCTAGAGTTAAAATTATTTAAATTCACAAATTTGCATAGATTTCTTTGTTGCATTTTTCAAGACGTTTAAATTAATTATCAAAATATAAATAAATATAAATTTGAATATTTTTCAAATTTATAAGTTATAAAAAGATTTAATAATAAAAATTGGTTAAATAAATGCTTTAGTTAAATTTTACTAAGTCGGTTGAGAGGAATTGGATTTGCACTTTTTCTGTTCCCGTTGGGGGATTTTTAGAGGGAGAAAAAATCGCGTATTCGTAGGAATACAAATTCTTAATTTTTCTGAATTCAACGCTTGTTACCAGGTGGCTTTTGAATGACTTGATCGAACTTGTAAGAAGGAAAACATACTAATCATGCGCATGTTCCTTTGATAGTATTTATAAACAATAAATAAAATCATTCTTCACAGAAAACACTCAAGTTTACAGAAACATGATTCAAAAAGAAGATAAATATAATAATAAATATTTAACCTAGCCTGAGAATCAAGCATTCGAAAAGCTATTAGAAAAGAGGTAGTTTTATGGACATTTATTATTTCCAACACAGATGAATTAATGTAAATATAAAATATATGCTATTCTTACTTTCAATTACTTATTACACTTATTATATAGGCTATAATTGAAAAGACATGCACGTGCCGACATTGTTGACATTCATAGATTGAACGGCGAGAAAACAAAAGCGCGTACGAAATACGCGCGAAAACGGGGCGCTAGATGGAGCGTCACGCGATGCCGCGCAAATTTAAATTTGTATTTATGGAAAATAATTGCAGAAAATAATTATTCACATTATTAATCGGTGTATTAATATTTTCTTGACTATTCAAAAAATTATTAGTAAAATTACTGAAACCGAATATAAATCTACGATAAAATTGTATTAATAATTTTTCATTTTGTTCTATTCAAAAATGTTACATTTGACATTTTCATAATAATCATTGTTTGAAAAAAAATTTTTTTAACTGAAAAGCTTGTCGGTTTTTCGATCGAATTCTACTGAGATCTTTTTTTATTTTTTCACGATCCATTTTTTGGTAAAAGTGTTAAATTTGAACGCGTTTGTACTTAATAGGCATCACATAAGGTATAACAAAGGTGCGCGTCCAGTGTCTTAACTTCGAACCTCTTTTAATACGCCTGATCTTCAACAGAGGCGCTCTTATCTGTATCCTGTTAGAGGCTCTGTAGTAAGGGATGCGCGAAAGGCGATGTGGTGAGGGGAGTTGGAAAGGAAGTTGGAGCCAGCGGTAGAAGGCGCGATGTATTCAAACACGACAAACACTAAGCATATCGAAGGTACCGAAGCGTGATGCTATAGAAAATTTCAATAACTGTACATTATCTGTTGTTGGAACATAAAATTAGAGTTTATTTAAGAAGGTTATTACAAAGTTGATTATTATGGATCTGAGTTGACTCACCTGACGTAAACCATAGTTATGCCATATCGCGGTATCACAGAAAAAAGAAAGTATATATATTTTTGTTTTTGCATAATAACAATTTAAATTAGTCTCCTTAAAAATTTCAACTAAATTTGAATCTAAATTTTATTAATTTTTTTTTTTAATGACTTTTTCTATAAATTAAATTTCGAAAAAATCTTTTTACCACAATTCTTACTATAATGTGATTTTGTGAAATTTTTTTAATGATAATAGAAAATTCCATTTTTAATTTTTTAGATAAAAATTCTTCTTTAAACAAATTTCCTGAACTGAAATTTTGCATAGAAAAATTGATTAAAAATGTTTTCATCAAAGGTATGTCGTTATACGATTCTATCTTAAGAATTCTTTAGCGACGAATCTCGTAAATTTCTTGTATTCCGTTAATTCCACGAATTCTTTTCATTGCATGAATTCCTTGAATTCCATAAATACGCGCGTTATACACTGTACATTAACAAAAGTTTCGGCTCTGTAAAAAATTTTTTTTCCCGGAACAAGTGTTCTTAGAAATGATTTACATTTGCTGTTGTAATTTTTCGCTTTAACAGGCGTCGAGATATCCAGCTACTAGACTTGTATTATAAAATTTCAAGCCATGTAAGGTAGCATACCAATGCCAGAATTTGGAAACTACAACTTTGTGTATTGCAGCGTTACCTTACGTTTCGGAAATAAACTTTCAATACACGTAGTGGAAGTTTCCAAGAGAACTTTTTAACAGTGTATGTATGTATGTATATCTGTCTGTGAACACGATAAATTTTGAAATCATTAATCAATTAGATTGGCCCTTCTTACACTCGTTTAGTGTCGTAAACTGAAAGTCATGTTCATTAGCCAGACATTTTGGATGAAAATTCAAAAAGTGGATACATTTTGAATATTTTTGAGACCATTTTGTTCAAAATTTAAAAATTCTCTGTACGGTTCATCATAGTATTCAAAAGGTCAAACAATTTATCCTAATGACTTTTTCATAAAATCAAAAATTACCAGAGTTATAGCATTTAAAAAATTGGAAAAAAACATGAAAACCAACATTTTAAGCCAAATAGCGAACGACATTAAAAAAGTGAAAAGAAGAAAAAATTTGCTTTTTGAATTAACTGCAAGATTATTATAACAGCTTTCTCAATTTTCTTGAAAAATCTAAAATTCAAATTTTGACAGCATACAAAGAATGAAAAATCCAAAAATTACATTTTTCGATCTAACTATGCAGAATACAGTAAAAAATGAGTACACAAAAATTGTGCATTTGAAAAAGATCAACAAATTTGTTATCAAACACTTTTTGATAGGATGCGTACTTTTGGCTTTAACCATGAAAAACATCCTTAACAGTCAAAAAAATCTGCCGGCTGCGTGGGCATCTTCTTATCACAACTTTTGTCTTTTCATTTATTTTTCGTCTCATGTGTGGGTTTTTAAAAATTAAATTTTTTATGTTTCTAGTGATATTTTTTTACGATTAAAACCAAAAACAGAACTATCAAAAAATTATTCATGTCAAATAAATCATTTTCACATTCTCATCAGAGAAGGTGTTAGATTTGTGTGAAATATGACCCCCCCCCCCCCCCCCCCCCCCCCGCTTTATGTCAAAAAGTCCACGTTTTAAGACCCCTGAATCCGAAAAACAGGTTTTTACAATTGTTTCTTTCTGTATGTCTGTGAGCATATTTTCAAAATTTTTTAGTCCACATTTTTTTATGATTCAAAAATTCTCTGTACACTTGTTCATTAGAGTGGCTCAAAAAAGCTTTATTTAGAGGGCAACGATCCACCTCAATTTCACTTCAAATTCGAAAAAAAATTCTCTAATTTTTTATTATGACTAGGGAAAATGCATAGGGAAAAATCGCTTTTTAAAGTTCTTCGAATAAATTTTTAGGGTTTAAAAAAATGTGACGGGAAAGTATGGGGGCCTGTTTAGAATTATCCAAGGAAGAATTTCATGTATCAGATATATAGGTTTGACAGCCCTAACACATTCCCACGAGTACCTAAAAACTATACCCTTAAAACAAAAAATGTTCATTCTTCATGAAATTGACCTTTTGAGCACTGTATTCTCGTCTTTTTTACATAAAATTATTAATATTGGTCAAGTGAAGTATTTATTATCATTAGCTCATTAATTTTTAATGATTTAAATAAATATAATTTGTTTCAATAATTTTTTTGGTTGAAAATTTCTTTTTTCCCCTTAAAATTATAACTATTAGTCTAGAGGAATCTTTAATAATATTAGTTCATTAATTTTTAATTCCTTAAACAAATTGAATTTGTTTGAATAATTTTTTTTGCAAATTTGTTTTTTCCCTAAAAATTATTATTATTGGTCTAGTGGAATAATCATTAACATTATTTCATTGATTTTCAATTATTTAAACCAATGGCATTTGGTTAAATAATTTTGATTGGAATTTTCGCTAAGTGAACACTATTACTGATGGTCTATTGGAATATTTATCAGTAACAAGTAATATTTTTTATTTAAAAAAATTCAAAAAAATAAAATTAATCAAACAATGTTGATAAATATTCCACTGAAGAAATATTAATAATTTTGAATAAAAAAAATTATTTAATAAAATTTCATTTGTTTAAATTATTAAAAATGAATAAACCAATAATAATGAATATTTCACTAGACCAATATTAATAATTTTAAGTAAAAAAGATGAGAATACAGTGTTCAAAAGATCGATTTCATGAAGAATTGAAATTTTGGTTTTAAGGGTAGTTTTCAGGTGCTCGTGGGTGTATGTTTGCGGTGTCAAACCCATAGGTCTGATAGACGAAATTCTTCGCTGAATAATTCTCTACAGGCCTCCATACTTTCTCGTCACATTTTTTCAAACCCTAAAAAATTATTTTAAAAATTCAAAAAAGCGATTTTCCCCATGCATTTTACATGGGAAACTTCAAGTCAAAACCGACACTTCTAAAAATAAAAAAAAATAAAAAATTAGGGAATTTCTTTTTTCGCATTTGGAATAAAATGGGGGCAAGATAGGAAAAAAATGATGAGACAAACTAAGATTACATATTTTCACCGAAAGTAGAGCAAACAAATTTTTAGTAATGTTTTGATGAAAAGAGATATTTTGGGTTTCACTCGTGTAAAAAACTACGAATTTTTTGCCGACGTTTCGTGAACATTGCAGTTCACATCTTTAGGGCTGACCTGAAACTGAGGTATCTTTCTAAGATGCCTGTGATTGGCCAGAGCGCCCCACCGTGGGGATTGGTCGAACTTGATTGGCTAATCAAGTCTTTTTTAAAAAATCCGGGAGAACGGAAAGCCAAATCGAATTGGTATTATATCCATTGTCCCTATTGATGTTATTAGGGCGTTTTAAGATTTCGATTGCTTCTCTATGTTTTCTTGGAAATTTGTTGTATGCTTTTGCAATGACTGTTGTTTCATCAAATAAAATGTTATTACCTGTTTCGATATGATGTTCAGCTAGTGCTGATTGCGTGAAGTGTTTTAGCCTGACTTTACTTTAATGTTCCTTCATACGCTGGCTCACCGCTCTCCCGGTTTCTCCAATATAGACTTTGCTACAAGAACAAGGGATTTTATATACTCCTGGATCACTGAAGGGTGCCTTTTTATCTTTAGGGTTATTTAGTAGTTGTCCCTACGGTGGGGCGCTCTGGCCAAGCACAGGCATCGTAGAAAGTATACCTAAGAACATCATGGCCTGATACCTCAGTTTCAGGTCAGCCCTGAAGCTGTGAACTGCAATGTTCACGAAACGTCGGCAAACAATTCGTAGTTTTTTATACGAGTGAAACCCGAAATATCTCTTTTCATCAAAATGATTCATCGTGAAAGCATAAAATCTATTATTAATGTTTTGTTTTTACATTCTGATCAGAGAAGGTATTAGATGTGTGTAAAATGTGACATTTTGGATATAAAAGCCAAAAAGTGAGCGCATTTTGAATATTTTTGAGACTACTTTTTTTTTAATTAAAAAATGTTATGTCTTAATTTCTTTTTCATCGCGTGTGAGGGGATTCAAACAATTACATTTTTTATGTTTTTAACGCTATTCTTTTTACAATTAAATCGAAAAACAGAACTACCAAAATATTATTCATGACAAATAAATCATTTTTACATTCTCATCAGAGAAGGTATTAGATTTGTGTAAAATTTAACCCCTCCCCCAGTTTGTGTCAAATGTCCACGTTTTGAGACCCCCGAATCCGAAAAATAGGTTTTTACGAATGTGTCTGTCGGTCTGTCTGTATGTATGTATGCCTGTCTGCCTGTGAACACGATAACTTTAGAAAAAATTATTCTATTAGAATGGCCTCTGGTACAATCTTTCAGTGTCCTAAACTGAAGGTCAAGTTTGTTAGCCAGTTATTTTGGATATAAAATCCAAAAAGTGAGCGCATTTTTAAATATTTTTGAGATTACATTTTTCAAAATTCAAAAATGTTCTGAACGGATGTTTATGGTATTCAAAAAGTGCAACAATTTATCTTCATGACTTTTCTCAAAAAACACAAAATTACCAGAGTTAATGCATTTACAAAATTCCAAAAAGCACACGAAAATGAAGCTTTTAAGCCAAATAACGGATGATATGCAAACAAGGCAGAAAAAGAAAAAGTTTTATTTCTAAATTCCCTACAAGATTATCATAACAACTTTTTTAATTTTCTTAAAAAAGCAAAAATTCTAATTTTGACAGCATAAAAAATAATGGGAATTCCAAAAATTACATTTTTTCATTCAACAATTTCACAGTATTTCAAATATTCTCTAATATGAAAATGCATTTTTAAACA
>NC_046661.1:67111925-67125880 GCF_010883055.1 Belonocnema kinseyi
CCCGGTGAAACCCACTGTTTTGCCTGTTGCGTTGACTCAGGAGTGTAGTAGTGGATCCAGGTTTCATCCATGGTTATGAATCGGCGCAAAAACTCGGTCGGCCTCCGCGAAAATAATGCCAAATTCTGCTGGGAAGTTGTCACACGAATTCGTTTTTGGACCACTGTGAGCAAACAGTACAGCATTAGCTACCTCTCTCAATTTCACTTTGGGATCATTCAACATCATATCATGGATTTTTTCGACATTTTCTGGTGTGATGACCTCTTTTGGGCGCCCAGATCGTTCAGCATCAACTGTGCTCGTACGGCCACAACGAAACTCGGTAAACCACTTATGAATCGTTCCAATCGACGGTGCAGAGTCCGGGTAATACTTATTCAGCTTGGCCTTGGTCTCGGATATCGTTTTCTTTCAAAGATAGTAGTGTTTGATCAAAACTCGAAACTCAGATTTTTCCATATTAAAAAAAACTCGGAGGGTAGTCGCTTCTCAGTGCTGTAACTTGTAAATGCGTAAACATAAATGGCTGAAGTTTTGACAGGCGTCATTTGAAGGATCAAGCTCGACGAAAATGGTTCACATTAGTGAATACTAATGCCATCTCTTAGAATTTTAAGGTACTTATCAGACTGCGTAGTACGTCTGTTTTAATACCAAGGTAAGTTATGAATTGTAATAATATACATTTATGGAAATTATATAAAATTTCAGGGATAAACTCGAGTGTGAAGCACGAGATATGTGATGAGAATGTGTTCGTTAAAGCCGAAGGAGCTTTAACAAAAGAGAATTCATAATCACCAAATTAGTGTTGTCGATGTTTTCACTTTTAGTTTTAAGAAGTCTATGCACAAAGACCGAGCGTGTAGCACGAGGTAAATACATTATCTAGCGCGAGATAAATATATTATCGAGTGCAAAGCGTGAGAACGAACAGTCGCGCGCCTTCGGCGCGCTCAAATTTGCGAGTGAAAGGAACCGCGCGTTTAGCGCGCGAGGAGAATGTGTCCGCGATGCCGGCAGATTTTTTTTCGAAATACGCCTAAATAAAAAGAATTGTAGGTATTATTTCCAAATGAAACAATTTCCATAAAAACGTGATGAATATAATTGTAAAGAAACTTTAAAGGGATAGAATGAGCTGTTCCAAAATAAAATGGAATGCAGATTACGTTTTTGCCTAAGGTTGATAAAAAAACACAAATATGCAAATAACTACATGTAATAACCATTTTCATTTTTTCCAAGTTAATATTTTAAATTACTTACTTCGAATAGGTGCATAACAAGACATTCTGCGTACTTTTTTATTTATGATTTCTAATTTTAGTTCGTACCTTGTGTCGTTTCTTGAATAATTATTTTTTTTATTTTGAATATTATTTTTTACGAATAAAGCAAAAACTACGTGTCATATCAAAAATTATTCATGAAAAATTTGAACGAGTTTTCGTTATTTTTTGGAAGAGCAACTTTTGTCTATTCATTTTTTTCATAGCTTGTGTCGTTTGTCCAAAACTTAAATTTTTTATTTTTAATGTTATTTTTTACGTCTAAAAACAAAAACTACGCGTCCTATCGAAAAGTAATTATTGACAAATTTTTAGATCTTTTCAGGGTGCACATTTTTAGTTAATTTATTTTTTTCGTATCTTGCATAGTTTGCCCGCAAAGTCATAAGGATAAATTATTCGAGTTTCCGAGTACTATGAATAACCGTACATAGAATCTTTAAATCTTGAAAAAATATGCTTCCAAACATTTTGAAAATGCGCTCAATTTCTGAATGTTCATCCAAAATAGCTGGTTTACGAGCTTGTTCTTTCTTTTTAGGACTTAAAAAAATGTGCCCAAACAGAATCCAATCTGATCAATTTTTGGAAAGTTATCGTGCCTACAGAATACAGACTACAGACTACAGAAAGACAGACAGCCAAACACCTGCGTAAAAATCGTTTTTTCTGACTCAGTGGGTCTCAAAACGTGGAGAATTGATAAAAACCGACAAAGTGAAATTTCACATAAAACCAATACTTTCTCATTAGGATAAGAATGTAAAAAAATTTTATCTCTTCCAACTCAACAAAAACTTTACAAACATCAAATATACTGCCAATTTAACAAAAATTAGAATTTTCTCATTTCAAGGTTGATAAAAATGTTAAAATTGAATACTTCAAATTTTTCTACACAATAAAAATATAAAACCAAAAATGTTTCTCTTGCTATTGGAATGAAATTTAATACCAAAATTAATTTTTTTTTTTCAATTTTGGTCGTTTTAAATTAATAATTTCCAATTGTTACTTACCTTTAAAATAACAATTGTAACTAATAGATATATAAATTAAATATAAATTATATAATGTAATAGCAAATTAAAAACACATAATAGTACTGTAGCAAAAGCTTATTCTCTTCCAAAAGTGTACAAACCAGATTTTGAATGGAGATTAATTGTTTCCACAATTGGTTCTCCTACTTATAGCTTAGCCAAATATACTTCTAATGTTTTAAAACCAGTTTCAGGTAACACAGATTCATTTTTCTAAAATAGCTGGGATTGAAGGATACTTTAAATAAAATTAAAGTTCCTTCAGCACATTCCTTAGTTTCATTGGTCATTGCTTCAATGTTTGATAACATTCCGTTAGATCTAGCATTAGACAGCATCGAAAAAAACGAATACAAAAAAAAATCTTACTAAAATAACAAAAAATGAATTTTCAGTCGTTACTAGAACTGTTTTCAATAACATGGATTTCTCTTTTCAGGAAAAATATTATAAAAAATGAAATGGTTGTCCTATGGGTTCACCACTGTCTCCTATAGTTTCAAATTTGGTTTCAGAAGATGTTAAAACAAGACCTTTAACCCTCTGGTCTACACCTGGGTCACTGGTGACCCAAGCGATCCACGTAATTAATTTTTACGCTGAGGGATCGTTTTGGTAGAGGGGAGCACTAGGCTGAAAATTAGGAGAAAAAGACGGCCTATGTGACTGAAATAGTCACGTCCTTATTTGGGCCTTGGCTTTCGAGTGGCGCCCACAAAACTGCTTTTTCGAGTCACCTATGACCAAGGTGTAGAAAATGAGTTAAAATTTCAGTCCAAAAGTTGTGAAGTATTTGTTAATTAAAAATAGTGATGTGCGACGAAATAAAGGTGTTTTAGTGAGAAGAAAAATTCGTATAAAATTGTGATGGGAAGGTGCTGTGAAGCAGGTTTTGACTCCTGCGGCATTATGATGTTCTGCATCTATACGGATACCGAAAGTAGCTGCATTGGAAAATCAGCTTCAGAGTCATAATTTAAGCGTCCAAAAGGTGACCAGTGTCATGTCAATCAAAAGGAAGTAAGAAGTATTCATTTTTGAATCATAATAATGAAGGACAGTCAAGAAAAGTCAGAAATATTCAGAATTTCTGACGATTTCTGTATGTTTTGGAGATTCCTGATAATACTGATGGGTGGAAGTCCAAGAAGTGCTAAGGGAAATTTTGACGAAAATTAGTTTATTGGCCTAAAAATTATATGAAAATCAATTACACATCCTGTTAAATGGTGATTTCGATTTTACAGAATGTTTTTGCTCTCCTTTAAGTTGCCAAAATGTTGCTAGGCATCTTTTATAGTTTCTAAGGTTTCATATTTTAACTATTATTTTTTCAAGCTTTATAGAACATATACTCAATAAGTACATATGTGACGTGCGCCGAAGAAAGGGGGCTTACTCTGAAAAGTGAGATTTTTCAGGGCGAGCGGTTGAAGTCGACGCGATAGATGCGACCTTAGGAGAGAGGAAAGCCTCACGAAATCTTCCTTTTCCATTTACCACTATATGCGTACGGAAAGAGATAGGTGATAGACGCGGCTCACGGTCGGAGTTTAGATGAGACGGGTAGATGGGGTGGTGAGTGGTGGGAGGCGTTTTATGGAATGTCGAGCTCTCGAGTCAAAGCCCAATCTCTCGCGTACCGAATAAATCAATACGTTTAACAATATTGAAATTTCAATACAGTTTACATTTGAACTTAAAAATAATAATTTAATAAATTACCTTAATTTACAAATTATAAAAGCAACTGAACGTAAGTTAATTACCAATCGGTTTAAAAAAGCATCATGGTCTGGAAGATATTTTAATTTTAATTCCCATCATTTATATTGTCAAAAGGTCGGTCTAATAAAAGCTTTAATCGATAGATGCATACAATTGAGTGATATTACCCTATAGTAGAAATATAGGCCCTACTTTGACGCTCCAAATGAAAGTATTCTCCCTGCTTTGCGGCTTTTAATTCTACTAGCTCCTATGTAGCCACTCCTAAAGATATTTCCATTCTATTTTGCTTCTGTATAAGATTCAGCCCCTACATTGAAGGTCTTGCTTCTATATTCTTGAGTTTTACTTCCGTCTCCTTTGAAGCTTCATATTCTCCGTATAATTTTTAAGTTCTCTTTTAACGCTCTTAAATTTTAACGTACAAAATATATGGCGTCGTTGCCTCGACGCCTGCGCCCCCGTGACAGATACTTTGTTGCTTTCTCTAAAATTCCATCACCACAATTTGTGAAAGCAACAGCTTAATTGGTTTTAAATAATAATTATTTAGGTGATAACATCGAAATGGCTTTAAGATGAAAGAAGATTGCCCTACTCTGGTGGCTGCAAGCAAAAGGAAAAATGCAAACTTAGAAAATAGGGCAATGTCAAAACCTTACAAATTGAATATTATAAGATTAGATCATTGAAAATTATACTTAAAAGCGTTCAATTTTAAATAATTAAAAATTGCAAACTTTTACATTTGAACAATTATAAATTCAAAGCGATTATAATTTTAACTCAAGCTTATTAGGCGAATTGTTATAAAATCAAGTAATGAACTTAATTATACTAAACAAACTTTCAAACTAAATAATAATTTTATATGAGCAACATTAAAAATGAAAAAAGTCTAGTCCAGAACCTTGAAACTAAAAGAATTCAAACTTCATTTTAAAATGACAAAATTTATATTCACCAAAAATTGTGACATTAAAATTTTTTATAATTAAAGCCTTTAAAAATTCAATTATTTGTGTTGAATTCAAATCACATAAAAACTAATAATTTTTAAATTGCTAACTGAAATTTCCTAAATTTAGCACATTTTCTTCAAATTTTGAAAACATGAAAAAAGTCTAAATTCCTTTAAACAACAACATATTACGCTCTCGAGAAATTTTGCGATTTCATGTGTGGGTCCCTGCTGAATTAAAATGAATTCGGTCTGCGATGATTTTTATATATACGTTATTCTAAAAAGAACCGAAGTTGGTTACAGTTTACTTGTAACCACTATTAATAAGATCGCCGATGGTTATAAATATATAACAAAGAGTTGGATGTAACATGTAAAACAAAAAATGTTTATTTCAAAATTTGATAGTTTTGAACCAATTTGTTTCTATATGACGAGGGGTCGATCACTTCAGCATTCCTGATACATTCACTAAATATTCCCATACACGTATTCTTTGAATATTCTTAGCATTCTTGATATTCTTTATAATCTCAAATATTTTTGATATTCAAAAATATTCCGAAATATCCCGAAATCTTCACAAATATTCTAACATATTCCTCAATTTCCCTTTGCAATCTATAAGTTTTTAAAGATTCCAAATTATTTTAAATGATTTTAAAAATGTCAAGAAATTTCAAAAGAGTTCATGTATTATTGTGTAATTACAAAATATGTTCAAGTGCTTTAAAGGATTTTAATGAAATGCAAAATAATTTAATGGGTTTTAAAAATTCGTTTAAATTAAAAAAGATTAAAGTTTTTAAATGAACTTCGAAAGATTTCAAGTAATTTTAAAGAATTTTAAAAGATTTTTGAAGAATTCCATAAAGTACAAGAATTTCCAAAAGATTTTAAAGACTTTAAAATACTTTTTATGAGTTCAAGAGATTTTTAATGAATTTAAGGGATTTTAAGTAATTTTGAAGAATTTGTAAGGAATTTCGTTAGAATTTAAATAAGTTTTAAGATATTAAAGTAATTTTAAAATATAAATAATGTTCTTGAATTCTTTAAAGTCTGGTAAATCTTTTGAAATCTTCGGAAATTTGTGGAAATCTTTAAAAATCTATTAAATTTGTGAAAATATACACGAAGAAAATGATATTGCAAGAATTGCAATATATAGCGTAATTCCTGCGCTATATATCGTAATTATCACATTATAATAGCATAAAATCGTGATACCATACAATGCATGATTTTACATTAGATTATCATTTTATTATATTATATATACGACAGTTCTAGAAGTAGCCAATCAATATTAGTGCATTATAGTAACCTAAAAAGCTCCGGAACCTGCTTGTACATTATCATATTGCGCTTTATTTCGATTCAGAGGTTTTGCAATATCATTGTGCGATATATTTTTCTCCGTGTATATTGGATTTTCTTTATATCTTTTAAAATATCTTGAAATATTTTTGGATTTAGTTTAAATCTTGTTTAAGCACGTAAAGTATACAATAATATTGTCACACAAATAAGTTTCCGCCGTTTTATATGAAAATTATCAATTTATTGTAAAAAATATACATTGCATTTTATTCAAAATGTTGTCCGTCGTTAGCTACTACTTTTTGCCATCTTTCTGGCAGCATGCGGATGCTACGTCGAAAAAACTTAATCTTTTGAGGCTATCCATGAATCGACCCAATTTTTGGCTTCTTCGTAAGAATTGAAGTGCTGCTTGACCAGAGCGTGAGCCATCGACCGGAACAAGTGGTAGTCACTTTGTCATGTCTTTTGGCATATTGGGGGCTTTTAAGCTTCAATTATCTGCTCAACTGCAACAGTTGCTGTTGATAACGTTCTCCAGTGATAGTTTCGTTAGGCTGGAGTAGGGATACTGTAGTAAGGGACGCGCCAATCGGGCAGCTGACTGCGGATTGGTCGAACGAGAAGAGAAAGACACTTCCGTTCCAAATCAAGATACTATACCAAAATTTACTACAGCTTCGCGCTTCGGTATGCGAATAGTGCTTGTTGACATCTTGAAGTGGTTAGGGACCCTGTAGTGAGGGATGCGCCAAATAGGCAGCTGAGCGCGGATTGGTCGAGCGAGAAGAGAGCGATACTTTCGTTCCAACAACAGATACTGTACAGTTATTGAAATTTGATATAGCTTCACGCTTCGGTACCTTCGATATGCTTAGTGTTTGTTGCCGTTTAAATACATCGCACCTTCTACCGCTGACTACAACGTCCGTTCCAACTCCCCCCTCCACACAGCTTTTGGCGCGTCTCTTACTACAGGGCCCCTAGGCTGGAGTAGCTCGTAATAGATTACTCCGAGCTGATCCCACCAGACGCACAACATTAACTTCTTGCCATAAATATTCGGTTTGGCCGTTGAAGTTGGTACATGGCCGGGCTTACCCCACGATTTCCTACGATTTGAGTTATCGTAGTAGATCCACTTTTCATCGCCCGTCACTATTCGATGCAAAAAAACCCTTTCGTCAGTTCATGTGGAACCCACTTTCCTTGCTGTTGTATCATACCAATGGTCTTGAGACGGTGTGAAGTCGCTTGCTGAGCCACTCCCAATCTTTCTGCGTGCTGCTCTTCAGTTTGGCATGACGATTTCAAAGTAATCTTGTCGGTGGAGCCATCTTTTGAAAACGGTGGAAAATTATTTGTATACCCAAATAAGTAATATTCGTAATATTTCTAAAATCTAAAATTTTATTACATATAATATTATAAGTGTAGCTATATTTTTAACAGCATGAGTCACAAAAATTTGCAGACGGCCTTACACAGCTGTAGGTTATATTTCAGATTTTTTTTATGCTTCAAGTTAGGCTAGTCAAGAGGCTTTAGGTGTTAGGAATGCGAAACTTGTAGGGTTGGAACCCGCAGCGAATAAAAACTTTCATAGCGTACGATTATAATTCACACAATTCAAAGTAATTCACAATTCTCGAATTAAAGTCGCCCCCCCCCCGTGCCACCATAACCTTCTCTCTCTCTTTCTATCTCTCTTAGCAAGTCTTTCATCCTTTCTTTAATCTTTTCCATTCCATCCTTATTGCACACAGTGACAAACTTACACATTACCCCTCCTATCTTTACCAGCCTCATTTGCACGCCCTGAACTTCTCCCCCTCCATGAACACCTTCCTCTAATCCATCCGTAAACCCTGTTTTAAATCTCTTACGAGCGCTTTCTTTTTTCTTATCTCTGACCGCCTTCTGGAACCTGCACCTATACCCGCTTGGAAACTTTGGCTCTATTCTGTCTCATTCGATTCTCTCTACCCACGTCTCTACCAGTCCTACTACATCAAATTCCTAGATAAACCTCTAGAAATTCTCATCTTTTTTCTTGACCCCTGCTACGTTCCCGCACAGCACTTTTACCGTTTATCCACCTTGCTTTACCTCCACCCACTTACTTCCTACGACACAAATTCCCCTGAACTTCCTTGAAAAATTCTTTCTCCATGCTCTATACCCATATTTTCTCACATTATTTAATTTCTCGATACCCTACAATCACCGTCCTGCCTTAACTCCTCTCCATCCATTTGCATTACTCTCAACTTTTGTACCCAGCTCTCCAGTTCCATAACCGCCTCTTCGTTCACCCTTCCCTCCTACATCCTAACTTTCTCTATCTTGCCTTTAAGCCACTCTATGCTCTGCACCATGGCTTGTACATCCTCCCTTTCTCCTCCGCTCTTTAGCTTCAATCTTCTTATCACAATATTATTCCTCCTGTCTCCCTTTTCTTTTCTTTCCATTCTCAACTTCATTGCCCCTATCCTTTCCCTAATCACTTTATCCTCCTTTTCATTGCTACGTTTTTCCACTTTCTCTTCTATCATATTCTCTAACCTTTCCCAATACTCATCTTCTCACCCTCTTCCTGTCACCTAATTTTATTTCCGATCTTCCCTCCACCTTCTCAAACCTTTTTCCGCCCTTTCCTCGCACACCCTAATCTCTTCTTCCATCTGCTTCACGGTAACTTCTTTTTAATTCCTTACCGGCACCACCTCCTTCTCTAAACCTTTTACTTTCTACCTCAGATCTTTGACCTCCTTTTCCCATTTCTCATCTCTGAGCCTCAGGCACTCGCTCATATTTTCCACCTGCTCCGTAGCCCCCTTACGTCTTCCTGCAATACCATGATCTTGATTATCAGCACCCCGAGAGCCTTTTTACACTGCCCCTCAATTTTTAGGAGGAAGGGCGGGTGATCCACGTGTCCTTACGCTTTATTTAAACAGACTCGACCGTGCTTTTCTGTGGAGTTTTAAAAAGATCAACAGGCTCGATGCTAAAATTCATGTACAGCTAACACTGAGCATTACTACTATTGTTCTGTATTTCGATTATCAACCAAAATGTAAACATTTTATTGAAAAACAAGCATTGCTTGCTTCGAGATATGGTTATGCAGATGAGGTATGCATAAAATTAGACAAAAATATACAAACTACAAATATACAAATATACAAATATACAAAATAGACAAAATATACAAAAATTTCTTAGCCGCACGGTCGAATATTTCTTGTCTGAGATACTGCATATGCCATCTAAATATTATTCTGCTTTGCTGACCAGAGCCGGTTTTTAGACAAAGATGTTTATATTTTATTTTAAGGACAAAAAGGAAAGAACAATAGCACTTATGCACAGTGTTTACTGTATGTGTATTTTCGTACTATGCCTATTTACTCTTGTTAGACTCATTAGCTAGACACCCCAGAAATCATCGAATTAATCGTAAGTAATGACCCTTTCACTGTTATGAGGTGCAGGCCGCTTACAAAAACTGAAATTATGGAATCATGGATTTATTGAATTTCAACTAGCAGAATTAGTTTATTTATATAATTTGAGAAAAGCGAAAAAAATATGAATGAAAATCGGTGAATATTTACAGTAATAATAGAAATGTTCAAGTGTACACACTAACTTGTAGTGCAGTGCATTTCAAAAAGCACATCAATCCCAAATTTTTGCGTTACCTAGACAAAAACCTAGAATATAAACTAGAGTTAACCCTTGAAGCGCCTCAAGTGTTAGTTAAACATTTCTTCTTCCGATCTATAGCATTGGCAAGTGGCTGTATACATTACTTGACCTGCGGCATTAGTTGGAAGCAGTGGTCGTCTGGCTTCGAGTCGTCCACGACTCCACATGTCATTTGGTGATTTTTTCAGAACAAGTTTTTCATTTTTACTTTCGAAAAATATTGTGTGACCTAGTAAAAAGGAGTGTAAGTATTGCAAAAAAAGTGTCCAGATTTTTTTGCAAGCGCTCCTTCCTAATATATCTCGAGAAAAGAAAGAGTTGCTGCATGTTCAGTAGAAAAGGAGAAAACAAGGCCCAAGAGGCTTGTTAGTCGTGCAACCGCTCGGTATGTCCGAAACATCGGTTATTCATGTGAGGAAATTGGGTCGGTAGAGAATAGCGCTATCATTATTAATTATTTTTTCATTTGTGATCATTTTTCAACGATTAGTCTTCAAAAATAAGGAAATTACATGAGAAAATAATGAAATAATCATTCAAAATCGTTCTTTCCACTTTCCATGAGATGTTTCACTTCAGATTCCCAAATAAATACCTTTTTTCGGAGTTGTACTATTATCGTTTTTTAAAACTCGAATAGCTACATTTCTAATACATTTTTTCTGACGCGTACCAACATTTTTTTCATAAATATAACCTTATTCTCACATTAAAATGATAGTTGGAGAATATCCAGTTATTTTATTGAATTTATATAACGGATACTCTCTTTGCAGGATAAAAATTTGCGAACGAGGCTGTTCCGCGTGAACCATCGTGTCGGTGTAACCCAATTCCTTTTTCCCCCTCATTTCTCTGATCGTTCTACACTCGATGATCTTTTTCAGCTACCCTATCCAGTCCATTTCTCTCCTGTTTAAACCACCTTTCCGAACGAGAAAACTTGAAACAGCTATAACTTACTTGAAAAAAAAACAGATTCTCGAGGGGCAAAAGCAAAATTCAGAATGAAACAATTTCGAACAACTTGAAAGGCGGGGGTGTCAGATAAAAAAATTTATATCGATAAATTGAAAGGTGAGACCGGCAGTAATTGCTCATGAAATAAAAACTAGGTCACTTGCTAGGTCTAGTTTTAACATTCTTCAAAAGCATTTAGGTGCTAGCCTTCTAGAGGTATCTATAGGTCGTAATTATCAGAATTACGGCAAACCTTGCGCACCAGAGAATTTACCAGAATACTGAAACATATTCTTCAAGGAATTTTGAGAGCCAAAGTTCCTGAGAAGGGTAAAATGCCTGACCGAGAAAGCGAGGATTGTCCGGGTTTCCCAGGTGGCATAGCAGATCGAATTTTTACATTCTTTAAAGGTATTTCGACATTCGGAGGTATCTGAATGTCGTAATTATCAGGATTACTACTATCTAGGTGCTGGAGAGAATTCACCAAGTCACTGATACATATTCTTGGGTGAATTTTTTAGAAGATATTGAGGTGTTAAGATTTCGAAAGTATCTAAAAGTTATAATAATAAGAAATATGACAATCTAGGTGTAGCCGAAAATTTACTATGAAATTTCGAGACCCTGCGTTCCTGCAAAGGCTAAAATGAGTTTCTGAAAGAGTGAGAATTGTTTATGGTACCTAGGTGGTTTGCTAGCTCATGTTTTAACATAATTCGGAGGCATTTAGACGTTAACCCTCCGGAGGTATCTAAGAATCATAATTATGAGATATGCAACAACCCGGGTACTCCAGAGTACTGCTCCAGGGTACTCCTTTTCACATAGCCTCTAAACAATTTTAAAACTTTTTTCTAAGTCGTTATCGTTCATATATTTATCTATTTATCAGAGGAATTGAAATTATAAAATAAAAATTATCACTCAAACAACACAATCAATCAAATCCTCTTTATTTTGAGCGAATAATATTGATTTAATTACCCATGAAAAACGAACCGATAGAAAGCGAGTCGGTTTGAATTGCGTATGCGTCATTTTCAGATTAGGAGAGTGAAAAGATAATCGGTTGGCCACATTTTTAATTGGTCACAACCTCAGGTTGTCTGTAACTCAATGGAATATGCAGATTAAAATTTAAAAAAATTAATTGTTTCGAATGAAAAGTATGAAGTAATGAATTTAAATAGGACAATGCTGATTAATCAAAAATTAAAGAAATTAAAATTAAAAATATTGTAATATAGAGGAGAGTACTCTAATATGAGATATTCTTGTAATATGAGAAAGCGGGATATCAGCTAATCTAAGAGACCCACTCTGTTGTTTCGATCACTAATTTGCAGCCCTTGAAGAAAGAGTAATTTCGTGGTATAGTCCATTTTTCATTGGGCTTCTAAAGATTATAGGCGAACTTTTTGTGAAAACGATGGTGGTCGAGTTCTTGAAAGAGAATTCTTTAAACCCTATTTATTATTCATTAAATATGTATTTACCAGTAAAGTTTGTCTGGAGTGATGGAGATTGAATAACTAAGTAGGAAAATATCGATAGTGTTGAAGTTTTTCATTGTACAGGTCAGACATAGTAAGTACATAGTTGCATGGTGCGGTTATCATAATATGAGATACCTGTGTTTTTTATAACACTGTGGCTGCGCGGGAGAAACTGGTTACACAAGTGTTTGTGACTACTTGAGAAACTAAATATATCTAAACAGCAGTAAATTCATATTTCGGAAACATAGAATGAAGTTATTCATTAAAAATAATACTTTATTTTGCATCTTATTAGTTATTTCCTGGCGTATTTCATATTATGAGAATAGTCTGACGAGTTTGGAAAAAGCACTTTTTTACATTTTTTGTATTTTCAGCATGAGAAAAATTTTTTATACAATTTTTTATTTGAACTTCTTATGACAAACTAAATTTCCTTTAAAATTACCTATATTACTTTGAAATTCATTACATAGAATACCGACATTCACGCCAAACAGAGTTGGTATCTCATATTTGGGTACTCTCGTCTATTATAATTGATGCAACAATTTATTTATAAATTCAATGATTATTTAGTTGTAATTCTCTTTTTACAATGGTTTCAATAGATTAAACTGTACAGGAATTAGAAGATTTATACTGAATTAACCAGGAAACAAAAATCCATTCACTTGCATTTGAATGGGTTTTGAGGTTTTATAAATTTTAAATTATTTATTTAAAGTAGTTCAATGGGAAACTTTTAAGAAAATCCTAGCACACATGTAATCTACTTTTATTTACAGATCATTTATTTTCTGGAATATAAAAAAATTTTTTTTCACATATTTGCATCATACCACTTTAGAATGTTAAAAATTTATTTATGTATTTCACACATCAAAAGCTCAATTTTGTTAAATTTACGTTTATAATAACTCGTTATCACTGAAACTGATAAATGAATAAATGTTACAATCTGTAGGTTATATAACATGTCACTGGAGCTTAATTCAGTGTAAATTTTATCATTCTTGTACTGGACAATCTATTGAAACCATTGTAAAAAGAGAATTACAACTAAATAATCAGTGCATTTATAAATAAATGGTTGCATCAATTATAATATATTGCAATATCATTTAATTTTAATTTCTTTCATTTTTGATTAATCAGCATTGTCCTATTCAAATTTATCACTTCATATTTCTTATTCTTTGTTCGGATCCCTGGAAGAGGCAATATTTGATACACATAAATTCTTTGATATAAAACTATGTTCAAAGTATGGCGAGCGATTCTTGCCCAAGGATTATATAGTTATTTTATAGAACAAAATATCTCAAAGTACAGTCTGTCAAGTTAAAGCGTGGGTGGCTTTACTCGCAGTCGGTAAGGTGTATCGACATGATTTTGGTGTCAAAATATTAAGAAGAGCTCCCTC
>NC_046661.1:67125980-67133750 GCF_010883055.1 Belonocnema kinseyi
AGGGAGCTCTTCTTAATATTTTGACACCAAAATCATGTCGATACACCTTACCGACTGCGAGTAAAGCCACCCACGCTTTAACTTGACAGACTGTATGCATACCCAAAGTTTAAATCTGATTGATCTTTATGGTGGGGAAATTTTGAAATGATGCATCCCTAATTACTTGTTTATCACGCGGCATGGAAAATTGACGGGTACAACGAAGAATGGACTAAAGATTTGTTTCCGATCTGTAACAGCATAAAATCACTGTATCTCATTAAAATAATCCTAAGGATAGCGTCACCGACACAATAAACTTTGCCTACATTTCCTTGTCCACTTTGTTACTAGCAATAAGAAGTTAAATAAAAACTAGAGTTTTGAAGAAAAGCCTCCATCGGCACATATTAAAATAAATGTATGATACTAGCGGATGTTCTACTTTATATACAAATTCTTAGCTTATTCTGCCTTGGCGGACCGAAGGAACCGAAAGGAGCCTCTACAAAGTACCCTTAAAGACCCCACGGAGACCCCCTTCGGTTCCTTCTTGAAAGACTAAAAAAAACAGCGAGATCATCTTTTAAATTGTTGAAATTCGAATTCTATGTTAAAATGTGCATTAGAAACTCACGGAGTAATCGCAATTCTTTTTCTTGAAGTGTTAAAAACTTTAAAGAATGAAATACCTGTCATTTATATGGTCCGAAGGCGGCTTCAAGTGCATGTTGTTTTAGTAGCAATTAATAAGCGTTCTGTCAATAACTTTGAGAATTTAGTCTAGCTGCTAGCGCCACGCAGTGCAAACCTCAGACAACAACGCTCTGATGCAAGTGAAAGCAGTAAAGCAATGTCCTTGAGGTTACGAGAAGAGATGTCAGGACTAAAGGTAAAGGATTTGTTTAAATTCCCATTTTTCATATTATTCTTATCGGAGAAGGTATCAATGTTGTGTAAAATTAGACATAGAAATTATTACATATGTGACGTGTGCCGAAGAAAGAGGGCTTCCTCTAAAAAAATCGAAGTCGAGGTTTTTACACCCTTAGATAGTTTCTGAGTCGCTCTTTGTAATGAAACTATTGGGTAAAAATTCCGAGCGTTATGATTGCTAAAAATTGAGTTTTAGGTACCCGAGAAATTAGGCTTTTGCTCCAGAGCTCGAGATTCCATTAAAAACCTCTCACCACTCACCACTACATCCACGTGTCTCATCTATACTCGGCCGTGAGCCGCCTGTACGACCTCTTTCCGTGAGAATGCCATACTAAGTGGAGAGGGAAGATTTCGTGAGTTTTCCCTCTCTCATAAAAGTCGCTTCTATCGGGTCGACTTCGACCGCTCGCCCTGAAAAATCTCACTTTTCAGAGTGAGCCCTCTTTCTTTGGCGCACGTCACATATATTCACTTACATTTATTTGCCAATTTTCAATTTAATTTTTAATCTTCGCACGCAACATACTAACTTGAGCTATTATGGATGCGCTTCAGTAACCTTCAGTAGCAGTTAATGACATTGTTTTAAATTTTTAACGCTGAAAAAAAGTATTGCGATTACTCCGTGAGTTTCTAATGCAAATTTTAACGTAGAATCCGAATGTCAAAAATTTAAAAGTAGATCTTGCTGTTTTTTGAGTTTTTTAGGAAACAACCGAAAGGAGACTCAGTGGGGCCTTTAAGGGTACTCTGTAGAGGCTCCTTTCGGTTCCTTAAGTCCTCGAGGGTGCATGTCATTTTAAAAATGAAAAATTTATCTGAAAATAGTACCAACTTACCTTTTTCCTATACAGCATGAGAATGATTAAAAGACTACTGATGACAAAGGCACTGGCAAAACCTAGCGCTACAGTAGCAGTTTGATAAAATGGAGTGTCAATCTCTGTAAGTATTTCTCTCTGTTCCAAGGCTAATATTCTGTTTTGAACAGTACTCATTCTTGTTTTATGAGTGAAACGGGAAGTTGTTGCATCAGCAATATGCCCCAAAAAGGAAATATTTTGCAACCTGATCAATTCTTCTAAATAGAACGCTACATCCACCTTGTTGGGTCCAACTATGTCAAAATTCAGTATGGCCGAATCGTGATCCAACTTGATTTTAACTCGATCTTTTATTATTGCTCCCAAGCCTCGTAACGAGTCTTCAGTTTGAATTGCCAAGCGAGATTCTTCGTCAATGATGAACCTACCAGAGATGTGAAGAGTCACCTCCACCGCCTCAACGGGAGTTGGTACTAGAAGAATAAATATATGTTTATAAAACTGAAAAATCTATTGTCTTGTTTTAGAAACACTAGAGGCAACATATGACTTCACACTAACAGCAAATATTAGTGCCTTTGATAAAAGGTGCAGAACCAACAACTTGATTGCCAGCTTCGTCGACACACCAACAAATATCCTTAGTACATTGGGTAGGCTCAAATCTGCCTAATCTATCACAAATACCCGGAATATGTCCCCTTATTTTCATTATTTGGCATCTAGTTCCAAAAATCTCCTTAAAGTTGTTTTCAGTCGTAAGGCCCATCCAGGTAGTTTCAATGTAATCTTTGAATGATGCATCTACTTCTACTGGCTTTCTGCCGCGTCTAGCTTCCCTAAAGTTACAAGTGGGTTCTCCGCCACGCGTTAAAGATCCTTTTAGAGGTTCACCTTTTCTGTTTACACACCAGCAGAGACCAACATGTTCGAGGCACTGCATTGGTTCCCAAGTTCCTGTGTCTCGATTGCATCTGGAATCAGAAGCATTGATAATACTCTTACAATAATAGTGTTGCTCAAAATACTAATCTAAATTTTTCTGATAATTTCGTTATTACATACAATAAGGAGCGAAATTAACCGAAATTGTTCTAGTAAAAGTTTGAATGTGAAAGCTGCTCTTGCCTGCCGTAAGTACTTCATTGTCATATGGCATTATCCCCAACTACTGAAAACTGCTATAGCAAGAAACGTCATCAACGTCCATGGAAAATTAATATAATTGGTAAGTTTTTCACGTGAGGAACTAGATGCAATGGAGAGGTGAAACAACACTAAAGTTGTGAATAATTTGACTTACAAAATAATATAGCTATTTGCATGCATCGACAGATTACCTAAATTAACATCTACTTATGTTCATATCAAATGTATTAAATTTAAGATGTTCTCAATTTTAGATCAATACATCAATGTATGTGAGCAGTAGTCGAACGATATAATTTGTGTGATTTTTAACTGTAGCGTGTAGCGTGATTTTCGTTCACTGTTATTCTATTTTATAATCTTATATAATTTGCTTTTGAACTCTATGGCGTCTATTTTATAATGTCCCAAAAAAATTATACAAGTGAACAATTATTTTTCGTGAAGGTTTGGAGTTAATACTTAATTTTTGTGTTTTATCTTAGTACAAAATATTTTACTTCCTAGTGATAATTAAATATTTTAAAAAAATCATTTAAACAATTCACTCAATATTATATGGAATATTTCTCTAAAGTTCCGGTTTTTCACAAATTTTGAAACTTTTTAAAAATTTTTTTACGTAAATAAAGGTGTTAATTAATGAAAGTTAACGAAAATCTTTGTTTAAAGAATTAATTGATATTTATAATTATATAAAACTTTTTTTAAATAAAGTATTGTTACTATTTGGCCTTTTTCTCAATCACCTTCGAATCTGCCATGTACTGCAATGACGGTTTCAAGCAAGGTCACATTGAATCGGTTTCCTTCTTTTTGAATGAAACCGACTTTTTAGGTTAAGCTGCCATATTTCACACGATTTTTTAATGTATAAATTATCTAAAGATTAAAAGAAATTATGTGCAAGTCAAAAAGCTTCCTTTTGCTATTTCAGTTCTAGATGTCGTAAAGGCTTTTGCGGCATAAAAGTTGGTTAAAAGATTATAACGACTGAAAGTCTTTCAAAAACCATTCGGTGGCAATCTGGAATTCCAGTGACAGTTATGCAATTCAAAAGCCCTCGAAACCCATTCAAAAGAAGTGAATGGATTTTTGTTGCCTGAGTAGGTCCAAAAATACAATAAAAAATTTACTCCATTGGTTGTTGATTGTTCCTCTAGGAAGATTTTTTGTTTCTTCTGTAAAATTATTCTGATTATTATATAGTTATTTTATTATATATGACCGATTACAACTAAAATCAGGCAGCGTGGTAGATCACCTCTCACTGATCGGTTTTAAATTGAAATATGTTGTTAAGTATGAAAAATAAACGAACACGTATTTTTTATTTCTCTTTGAGATAAAAGTTACGGAAGTTATACCCTGCCAGAAAATAGAAAAGTATCGAAAAGGCCGCTTCGAAAGGTTCAGAAAGGTTTCGGAAAGCATTTGGAAAGGGCTCGAAAAAAATTCGGAAAGAGAATCCGAAAGGGCTATGTGAATCTTGCTTTCGTTTCTTTCCGAACGTCGAGCTGTCACACGAATCTTTCAGATTCTTTCCGAATGTCCCTTTCTCCTACTTTTTTCCATTTCTTTCCGATTTCTTTCCGATCAGTGCAGAGTGTCCCTCTAGTTAGCCTCTATATCATTATATTTATATATTTATTTATATATGTCAAGCCGAAGGGCCTATGACAAAGCTACCGAACGCGTCCTCGGGTTGCAGATAGAGGGTCCCTGTACCAAGGGTTTCTGCTGAATATGATTACAAAAATAAATCGGCAGTCGCGGACAATTGTCCAGGGGTGGTCCCGAAGGAATTAACCCCCAAGCGCAAGTCTGAAAATCGTACCGAAAGCTAAATGGCACCCGGGTGAGGTGTCTAGAACGGTGACTCTGGGATAGCGGGCGACCTCTCAGAGTACGCAGCCTTATCCTTGCATGCGGGGCTCTACAAGGATGAACGATCCCTTTCCCTAGCTTCTCGTGGGATCAACAATGACAACACCAAACAAAGTTGTAGTAAGTGCTGTTCAAAACAACAGAACGCGCAGGGCTCCCGACAATGGGTCAGCCAACAATGCCGACCAGTTTAGAGCTGGGGGAGCCAATGAAGATGGATTCAGTGCGATGGATGGGCGGAATCTCGGGACCTTTAGGTGGACGGAGCGACTGAATCACGACTTGCTAAAGTGCTATGATGCGAGTGTGGCCGATGAATGGGTTTACATGGCACGACTGCATGGGCGGTGGTGCGAGAAACACCCGGAGCTATCGCACTTTTCGCATCAACGTCTGCGATACCATGCCAAACTACTCCAGAAAAGGGGCTATGTAAGCGGAATGCCTACTCTACCACAGCTAGAACAAGCCGGCAAAAGAGAAAGAGAGGCGACACTAAGGCCAACTGCGGGCAGGTATCTGATAGAGGCACGGCGATGCGTTATGACCCGGAGAAACACGAACACCAAGGTTTCTCTCAAGTCTAAAGATCTGGATGAAATGGATGACGAGCGTTGTAGACATTTTTCCGAAGAATCCGACCTCTGGGCTATCAATTATTGTGTGCATAATGCAGCGAGAGCTTTGGCCGAAGCGAACCGTAAAACAAAAACAACAGTTGATCATAAAACCAAAAGACGAATGCATCAACTCGCCATACTGATAGGTATGGATACTATCTGACGCTAAGAGAAGTCTAGAGCGGAGGGACAAGTGGGTCAGAGAAAATCAACAGTTTCTCTCTGACCCATCTCGGCTCTTTCAAGACTCTCCAGTTACTGTTGACCACCCATCCAAATAAGAGGAGGTCGAAGTATTTTGGAGAGAAGTCTACGAAGTGCAGCATAGACTGGACGAAGACTCAGAAAATATAAATAGCCGCAAGGAGCTGTGTGATGCCCTCATAACACCTGATGTAGAATGCCCACCCGTCACTACCGAGGAGGTGAAAAAACTATTAAGAGGGATGAAGCACTATTCCGCTCCGGGACCAGATTGTATCAAGAACTTCCGGTAGAAGAAGTTTCCTGCCAAAAATAGGCAACTTAGCTGACCCGAAGAATTGCAGGCCAATCACTTGTCTGAACACACTGTATAAGATATTCACAGTTATTCTTAATGATGGGATTGTTCGGGCAATTGAACCTGTGGGGCAAGAAACGTATGAACAACATGGCTCAAAGAAAGGCGTAGCCGGATGTCAGGAGAACCTGCTCATCGATAGATGTGTCTGCAAAGATGCAGAATTCTACCAGCCTGACCTATCGATGGCCTAGATTGATTGTCGGAAAGCTTTCGATTCGACTTCCCATAGACTTATCATCTGTCTATTGGAAAGCTTAATGGTTCATTCGGGAAGCATGAGGTGCATAGAGAGATTGATTCCGCCTTACAAAACAAGATTTACTATCTCATCTGGGAAAATTTGTGTCACAACTAACAAGATCACTTTTCAGAGAGGTGTCTTTCAGGGCGACAACATGAGCCCATTCCTCTTCTGCCTTACATTATTGCCACTATCTCTAGCACTTCGCGATTTCAATGGGTACTTTTGCGGCAAACCTGCAGATTGAAAGTACCAGGTCACTCATGTATTTTGCATGAACGATCTTAAGATATATGCTTAAAACAAAGAGCAACTACATCTAGCTCTAGGAATTGTCAAACGATATATTAAGCAAATTGGAATGGAATTTGGGTGAGACAAATGTGCCAAGGCTTATTTGAAGTCAGGAAAACTTAATGGCATTCCTAAAGACCCTGAGCTCGTCGACAGAAGCGCTTTACGACACCTTTGCGCTGGAGAGAGTTATACATACCTAGGTGTGTCACAGAGCCGCATTCAGGATGCGAAATCTATAAAGGATACTCTCCGAAGCATATACAAACGTCTCATCAGGTAAATTTGGACTTCCGAACTGTCGGCGAGGAACAAAGTATCTGCACCGAACATGCTTGCCGTCCCGGTAGTACTCTATTGATTTGGAGTGGATCCATGCACGAAGAACGAGCTCAGATCCCTTGATTTAGATACAAGAAAGGTTATGCGAATTGACAAAAGCATGCATGTTAAGGCTTCTGTTCCGCGACTCTACATTCACGCCGTCACTGTGGTCGCGACAAGAGGATGCACGGTATCTTCCACAGAAATGTGGATTATCAGTCAATGTCGTGTAAGCTAACTTGTGCTTTTCTTAAATCACCTGGATTGAAGTCTGGTACGGAGGGTTTCATTTTGGCATGCCAAGACGGTGTCATTTTCACCTTAACATACCGTCGCCACATTTTGAGCCAAGGCATTCCCGATGATCGCTGCAGGGCGTGCCATGCACATCCTGAGGATTTAGCTCACATACTATCTAGTTGTCCAACTCATGCGGGAACGATCTACATCCAAAGGCAAAATGCGACACTAAGAGTGCTTTATTACCATCTCTGTCACTCTTACGGCATTAACCTTAATATCGCTCCTCTAAATGTTTCTAGGGAAATTGAGTCAATTGTCGAGAATGGGAAGTGCCGTATATACTGGAACTTTATATTCTCGACAATTGTTTCTGTTGCTCACTCGAGGCCTGACATGGTTCTTCTTGACTTCGAGAAGCGAACCATGTTAGTTATCGAATTTTCACCGTCAGCTGACAGAAACATCATAGCCAAGGATAATGAAAACAAAGAGAGGTATAGAGACCTCATAAGGGAGCTGCAACGATTGTACATGGAATATTTTCTTTAACTAATCGTTCTTTTCATCGGCGCTCTTGGAGGTGCCAAACTTTCACTCATTATTAGCCTGAAAAGCATCCCAGGGTGTCAACAATATGCTAAAACACTTGCTCGACAATCACGTGGTTGTGGTTGAAATTTTACTGCGATTTCGCTGGAAGCG
>NC_046661.1:67133850-67147474 GCF_010883055.1 Belonocnema kinseyi
TTAATAGGTCATATATTTCACATTTCACATTTATTCGGAAAGAAACGGAAGCGAAGTTCGTATAGAATTCTGAAAGGATCGGAAAGTTACTTTCTTTCCGCTTAAAAATAATCATTTTCAACTTATATATAACGTGTTTACATAAACAGCACTAAATAATTTTAATTTAAATTTTAGTTTCACCGATTTTAAGGATTTTAAGTCTGTTTTTTGCTCTTTCTTTATTTTGTATTATGATTTTTCAACTTAGTTTTTAGGAAAATAAATTACACTGATTGCAGTCGTGTATTTTTGTGTGTTGCTACAAAGTCGGATGCATTTTGTATTGTTTCGCCAATAGATTTTTGAACATTGTGATTGTTTGCGTAGTGTTTAACTAATGCTCCGATTGCATCTACAGGACTTTTTCATTTGCGACATACAGCAAATGTAATTTCTTCTTCAGAACTTTCATCTGGTATCATTCTTGTAAATGACATGATTCTATAGCAGGATTACACATTAGAGCAGATAAAGCATCAGAGTGAATATCTTTCAATCCTGAATTTCTAATATCTATTCTAATATCTAATTCCAGGATTTTTAAAAACATTTGATTGATTTCTTTTATGTTCCGGGTAGGGAAATGTTTTGCTTTTATATTTTTCCCATTACTTTCTCGAACGGTTATCACGTCCCTTGTATTAGGATTTTATCTTTAACTATTTGGCCTTGAATTATTTTTCTAGCTCTATCAATCATATATTTTGTAACTTCCCGAAATAATTATAAAACTATTTATTTTAA
Source organism: Belonocnema kinseyi (assembly GCF_010883055.1). Lineage (NCBI taxonomy): Eukaryota > Metazoa > Arthropoda > Insecta > Hymenoptera > Cynipidae > Belonocnema > Belonocnema kinseyi. Next base: position 67,134,637 of record NC_046661.1, read on the forward strand.
CTTTCAGGAACTGAAGTTAAAATTCTAACCTTCTATGATATTGATCATTTATTTTTTAGCGCAATTGCAATGTTTTTAATCCATTCATCACAACAGAGTTTTACAGATGTACTAGATTGCTCGTCTGAAATATGTTACATTTTTTCACTTAGCATCTGTTTCATCAGAAAATGATGCAACTATTTATTTTACTTTTCTGGGAACAGAATTTTCAATGTAATCCTTATTTATACTTTCCTGGGTTTTAAGGGGAGAAAAATTGTTTAATAAATGAGGTATTCGATTATTCATTTCGTTGATGCATTCAGGATTACTTAAACGAAATTCATCAACATCAATGTCCTACAATTATGTCAATTTCTTGATCTCGATCATTTATAATTATGTCAATTTCTTGATCTTGATCATTTATAATGTCGGTATTAGTGTCTGATTCATTGGTGTATTTCTATATATAATTGTAGCACCGATTACAAACCTTATCTTCATTTTGTACTTCTAAATGAGGAAATTCTAGTTTTCCTTTTTCTGCTGATTTACCTAACGTCCAGAAGAATACGTTAGCCGTCTCATAAATACACTTTATATAAATTTAAAAGAAATTGGGACATATCATTATCCCCGTTGAGTACGTTAAAGTCATTAAGCATAAAACAGAATTTATACTAATATTTTATTTATTTAATAACTCTTGTAACAACGTAGGTTTTAAACAGTTTATAGTTTAAAACATATTTACAAACACATTTTAAATAACTTTCACGTGGATAATTGAAAGGTATTTAGTTCAAGTAATTTTTTAAAAACTTCAAACTAATACACTGAACTGTTTCTATAATATCAGTTGACAAACTAATTCTTAGTGCTATGATTCAAAAGATTTTTTAATTGAAGCTAATTTTCCGGTTGAGTGGAGTTAAAGCCTCGCGAAGGTAAATAAAGCGTTTCTCATTTTAGGTTCTTCCCAAATTCGAGGTAGAAAAATCCCTTTTGACTTTACGTCTCTCGATCATTTCATAGCATAGATCCTGACGGTTGAATATGACTACAATGATCGGTGGAGTAGTATGATGAGTTAGTGATGGTGCTTTGATAATACGGTATTCCTGTCGTCGAGTTTCGAATTCACTGAATCTCGCTAAAATCTCATGAGACTGCGCAAGGGATTCACTTTGGGCGTCCGAGACCACTTGAGGTAAAATTTCAACGAGACCCGGAGATACAGCAGTTGGATTGACAGGGGTGGGAGTACAGGGTACAGAATTTGCACTACCGACGTACCGAGAATCACAGATCTCGTAATTGGCACCAGGGTTGCTATTCACTGCCGCATAGGTGGCACTAGTAGTTGAAGAAATACATCCTTTGCAAACATAATCCATCTGGCCCTTTTTAAGTTTTTCAAAGGTCATTTTTGCGATGACAACATTAGCACAGGTCAAGTGGATGAGACTGCCACATTTCGCACATGCTAGAACCTCAGGAACACCCCTAGAAATCACTACGTTGCACACCGAACACGCTCCCATGTTAACGTAAATGAAAAGTAATAAAAATAACTATAACAGTTGTGAAAAGTTTGCACTGATTAGCAACAATTAAACGAGTTAACGCAAAGTTAGAAGTCACAAACAAATCGGGCAAAAGCACTTTTACAACATACCAATTTGAAGCTCCAAAAAAGCTGAGACACTCAAAGAAGTTAATTTATTATTTGTTGATAAATAAAAATCTGAAGATAAGTTGAAAAAACCGTGATATTCTAGCATTAATCTAAGAGAATATAGTTATAAACAATATTCAATTGTTTAAGAAAATTCCTTATTAGCTTAAATTAATTATTACCTCCCTGTAACTGAAAATTTTGCAAAGAACTTGGAAATGTCAGGAAAACTGCAAATTTCTAGCATTATTATCTACTAATCAAACATCCGAGTAAATGCGAGTACACTAGAACATCAGTTTAACGTCCTCTGATTTACCGGATGAGCTGGTTCAAGGGGACGAGTGAGAATCGCTTGCCAGGTCAGCGGAGTTGTGTAGTTTATGGTTATGCAATATAAGAAGCCACACGCAAGAAAAACGGTTCAGAGAACTCCAATTTATCGTGAAGGCCATTAAAGCCATGTGACGAGTGGGTCACGTGACCAGATTCCTGCCTTACCGCCACCTTTCTTATTTCCCAACTTATTTTCACACGAAGGGCCACATCGAGCTAAAAATTTGGGATAATAAATAAGAAGCACTGAGAAAGGTGGATCTGGTCCTATACTTTAATAATCATGAAAAAAAGCAAAAAAAATTATTTACAATAAAAATCTTTTTTCATACAAATTTAGGACCAGACCCACCATTCTTAGTGCTTCTTGTTTAGTATCTCAAATTTTTAACTCTGTGTGGCGTTTCGCGTGAATATAAGTTGGGAAATAAAGAGGGTGGCGATAAGGTAGGAATCTGGTTACGTGACCCACTCATCATATGGCCTTAAGGCCATGTCCGAAACACCTAGTGAATTGGAGTCCTAGGGTACTTTTAATAAAAGTCGGATGTATTCGCGGTCTATTACTGGACGTGATAATGATACACAGTGATTTTTAACATTTCAGAAAAAATACAGTACATGCCATGGAGCAGAGCCGTCTTCATGGCTCAGGCAATATTTTCTGAACCTATGTTAGGCTCAGGCCTTCGTTCTTTAACTACTAATCGTTCCGAAAATATTCCCCTTACCATAAAAAGACGGAGCTCTGCTCTTTGCCATATAAAATATAATTATTAATTTATCTTACCTTGGCAAGAACGTAGGTCGTTTAAGTCTATGTGAATTTTTTAAATTCGTTTCTCTCAACTTCTCGCAAGGTGAAAGCACTGGACACACTGCATTACAGATCAATTTACTACAAAAGTCGTTATATCCCACACTGCATTCTTTTTTTGCTCGACATTCGTTTAGCTCTGGGTCAAAATACCATCTTTTAGTCGTGTGAGAACTCTCATTGGAATTACAATTAATGTTCTTGGGTGGCTCAAAACACACTTCTCGAGGTTTCGGACAACATACTGCGTACTCATCCAGAGGAGAAAGTTCACATTTGTGTGTGGAAGGACAGTGTCTTCCATGTGGTCCACAAATTGCAGGTAGGCCATCTTGTGCAAGGAGGGGAGTTCCATTGGGGCATGGATTTTCCTTTTTAGGTAAACAGACTGGAACTGGAGGACAAGGAGGAGTACTACAAGCAACTTCCACCATTCTGCAAGCTTCATTTTCACCGCGACAGCTCACACTTTTACAAGGATCCCTACATGAACAGAAGGGACATCCGCTCTCGGAATTTAACTCGAATCCATCCTGACATTGTAGGCTGCAGTCGATCTTAGGACAGCGTATTGGCATGTTACATCTTGGAATGTTTCCTTCTATTATTCGAGTGCCTGAAACGTAAAAAATACTGATACTTGTTGTACCATGGATATCTTATGTTTTAACGACATCCCAAAGAAAAATAATTATTTTTCTTTTTAGAGTGATGAGGTAAATGCCCCAGTAATAGAAACAGTCCCAGTAATCGTGAGTTTTGAGGTGTAAACGCCATAAGTAAGTATTTTCCGCATAAAAATACAATCCTAAAATATTTTTAAGTAAGTTTGGACAGTGCTTGTTGTTGAAACCAAATTAGTGTTTTATAAGGACATTTGGGCATTAAGGCTAGGAAAGGCATTTCTTTGCTTATATTTTTAATATGTCAAGAAATTACTTGATCGGCACGAAAATGATTTTTTTGTAATAAAACATGATTTTTGGTTTCATGAAATTAAGTAAAATCTTTAGTTACTACCTAATTGTTCGAGAAATATCGGTCACGATTATAGGGACGTTTGAAACGCATAGTTGCTCGAGTAATCGTAACGGGTGACGAAGACTTTTCTTCTCGAAGACTCCATTCAAAATTTCATTTCCATATTTTATTACAAATAATAATTTAAATAATTTCAAAAAGGCGTAAATTAAATCGGAGAACTGACTTACTATTGTGAGTAGTAATCGTAATATAATTTAGTACTTAAAACTGTAAAAAAGTGATGTAAAATATTGGAATGACTTTAGAGATTTTTTAGTTTATTATCATTTTTCAGTGAAATTATTATTTATTGAATAGTTTTTCATTAGTTAAAACTAATCTATACCGCATAATATAAAGAAAAATGTGTAATACCCAGGAAAAAGAACCCATTGAAAAGAACACTATGTGAATTGCTTATCTGTCATATGCATGTTCAGAAAGTTAAAATTGAATCGGTTTGTGAGTATATGAATAGGTCATTTCCTCAAGCAGCTTCGAATCTGCCATGTACTGCAATGAACATTTCAAGTAATGCGATATTAAATCGGTGACCCTCTTTTTGAATGAGAACGAGTTTTTTGAGGTTCAGTTGCCATATTTCACACAATTTTTTAAATGCATAAATTATCGAAAGATTAAAAAAAATCATGCACAAGGTTACTAGATTCCTTTTGATATTTCAGTTCTAGATGTTGCGAAAACTTTTACGGCATATAAGTTATTCATCACGATTTTACGCAATGATAGTGCGATAATTACGATATATAGCTCAGGAATTACGGTATATATTGCAATTCATGCGATATCGTTTTCTCCGTGAACGACTAAAAGTATTTAAAACCCCAATCGGCGGTAATCTGGAATTTCAGTGACAGATACACAATTCAGAAGCTTTTCCAACCCATTCAACACAAGTGAATGGATTTTTTTCCTGGTTATATTCTTGGGTATATTCCTGGGTATATTTGTTTCCTGGGGGCATAATTATTAATAGTTTTAATTTTTTGACAACGTAAACAAAACATAGCCTCCAAATACACATAATTTTTTTTAGTCACTGCAATTTATCAAATTTCTTCTTAGACTTTATAATTTCTGTTGCAAAAAGGCTAATTATACAGATTACCAATGTGTAAAGTTTGGTATTCTGTGTAATTATGTTCTACTTAGCCATTTCATAGAACAAAGATGGCTGATATGACTTTATAAAACTCAATATTATTTTTCAAACTTTATTTTAAAAAGGAAAGCAATTCAAGTCTACTATAGTGTAAGTATACATTTCAATTTATTTTTAGGACCACTTTATTTTTTATAAATCAAATATTAATTTTATCGAGACTATTTTCAACTGAAATAAAAACTGAAAATTAATTTTTATTATAATTAATTATTTTAATTTCCATCAAACGTATTTCATCTCGAGTGTCTTAATCAATATAAAACTAATAATACATTTTTAATTTAATTAAAGTAGAGTTAAAATACAAAAATACACTTGAAATACACCTCCAAATCGCTAAAAACTGATTTCAAGAAAACTTAACCTTTTTCACTGGGACGTTTACCTTACCGGATCTACTCCCTATAGGAAATATTATTTTTAACATGAACTAAAACCTTATGCCTTCTTTTGAATTTGCCTATGTACTTTAAATGCTATTCTTGTGGTTCGGGTCCCACCTTAAACTGTAGACCTTCCATCACGCACTTTGCTTTAGCTCAGACCGTAAATGGTGGGGTCAAAAGGAAACTGGACTGCCCAATATGACATATTCCTCTTTAATTGCAGACTGACACAGAAAAAATATTTGCTCAGGCAGATAACCTAACTTCAATTTAAATATCAGGATCAAATATAAGATAATTATTGTTAGAGAAACTGATCGGGTGAGTGTCCTAGCAGATCGTATTTACAGGGATAATAATCTATGGACTTGTCTGAGACCCATTAGAAGAAAAAGAGCTTGTTATTTTTTGTATACTATGTGAACGTAGCTGTACTTAACTTAAACAAATTAAAATTTTTAATTGACAGTATAAGAATCAATTTTTATCTATGATTAAGTATTCATCTTCGAAATTTTCTATTGTTTAATTGATAGACCAATTATCGCGCAGCATGATCCGGTCCCAGTTCGGGTCCCGCGTTTAGGTTTCTCTCTACTTTTAACCGCGACTATTTTGACCGGGCCACGATCGTCACTGATCGTAGCCAATCACAGCGGACGGTGAAGTCACTTGACTTGTCACATTTGGGCGGAGGATGCCGAATTTATCCTCATATACGAAAACAACAGTGACGGCAATCGTGGGTGAAACCGATGCATCGTGTGCATGAATCGAACCGTCAATCGTAACCGTAATCGGAACCGGGAACTACTCGTCTGCATACTGCCGCACAAACTCAAAAGATACATAAGTTCAATCTCACTGGAACTGAGAAAACCGAGAAAAACTGTTTGGCCATAGAACTCTTATATCGAATACAAATTTGAATAATTAGGATATGTTATTTGGATTTCCGATCAGAGTCTGAGCTAAGTCGCAAGCCTAAAACATACCATACGTAAGGGCAAGCGATTCTTCTCGTTTGTAAATTCGCTGCACACTCGGTCACTTTTACAAAATATGCAGAATACGTCTTAACGCCCTGCAGACACGATAACACATGTACAGAAGAATGAATTTCATTCCTCACCCACAGACCAAACCATGATTTTCTTATGTTTTTATAGTCACTGAATTCGTAACAGAAGCATGTTTTTGCCCACCAGGTGCAAGTACTTATCTACCCTGCTGGAAGTAAATGGATAGAGTCCCTATCCCAATATTCCTATCCATATCTATCCGACGCTTATCCACATGTATCCTTTTCTATCCACTCCCAATACCTATTTTAGTATTTCTTTCCAAATGAATCCTTCACTTATCCACGCCTGTGTTATTCTATCCATTAGGTAATTCAAAATATTGTTTTTCTTTTTCAATCCCTAGCTTCTTATCTCATTAAATCTTCTTCTATCTTTTCTGGAATCTAAGATAGTCTTATCTATTCGAGTCCCAGTCATTATATCTAAATAAATCCACAGCTTATCCACCTCTATACTTTTCAATCCGTTAGGCAATCTAAGATTCCGTCTAACTTTTTTAATTCCTATTTTCCTATCCAACTGAATCCATCTCTATCTTTTCTGAAATATAAAATAGCCCTATCTTCGTGAAGCCCAGTCTTTTTATCTGAATGAATCATCTACTTATCCACCTCTATCCTTTTCTATCCATTAGAAAATTACAAATTTCGTCTATCTTTTTTAATCCCTATTTTCCTATCCAAGTGAATCCATTTCTATCTTTTCAGACATATAAGATAGCCGTATCTTCGTGAATCTCAGTCCTTCTATCTAAATGAATCAACAGCTTATCCACCTCTATCCTTTTCTATCCATTGCGCAATTTCAAATTTCACCTATCTCTTTAAATTCCTATTTTACTATCCAAGTGCAACCATTTATATCTTTTCTAAAATATAAGATAGCCCTATCTTCTTGCACCCCCGTCTTTCTATCTAAATCAATCGTCCACTTATCTACCTCTATCCTTTTCTATCCGCTCGGCAATAAAAATTTCGTCTTTCTTTTTAATTCATATTTTTCTATCCAAGTGAATCGACTGCTATCTTTTTTTAACATAAGACAGCCCTATCTTCTTGAATCCCAGTCTTTCTATCCAAATGAATCCATTTCTATCTGTTTTTAAATATGAGATAGCCTTTTCTGCTTCAATCCTAGTCATTCTATCCAAACAAATCCTCCGCTTATCCACGTTTAACTTTAGCGAGGCGCGTGCTAGTTGACGTACATCACTAACTTAGTACCGGCAAGTTCCCGGTAGGTGGCTGGATGTAAAATTTAGACGCAAGTGAAATCATTTGCACTGTCTATAACTGGAGGGTCAGCAGACGCCTTTGCAGAGTTCAAACTTCAACTAGTAAGTCGTAAACCTACGGAATTTTTTTATTAGGTGTATAAAACCTTGCTAGTTCAAAACTATTTTTCGGGAGATTAAAATCCAAAATATATATTATAATTTCAAAGCACATAAGAACACTACATTTTTGAGTGGATTCAAATGGATAAAAATTAAAATGATATATCGTTGATAGTGGGTAGTCTGGGATAGATCAAGATAGACATTTGTGAACAGAAAAGATAGAAAAAAACTCAATGCGACCATTAGGGATAGAGTCAGTGCTAGAGAAAGATAGACAGTTGTGACTTGAAGGGATAGAGTCAGGGATACACAGATATATATCTAAGTAGATACGACGACGCATAGGGCGTGGAAAGAAAACGATAGAGTTTGTGGGATGAAAAGTAGAAATTTAGGAAGGATTGAATATCTCTATCTTTTTCTATCCATACATTTCTATCTTTTGAATCTTTTTACTTCCAGCAGGGTAACCTAAAAAAATACATAATTTTTTATCCGTCAAACTAGGCTATGTTTATGTTTTTGGGGTCGCCGAATCCGAATCTAAAGCTCATTTAACCCATCAGGTCAATCCTGGTGGGATCTTTGAAGTGAAATGGAGCCTGTCTGAATACGAACAACTCCGAATTATTCGAATCGATTACGAATAAATGTAAAATCTGTTTCCGTCTGATTCCGACATTCGGAGTTAAAGCTAAATCTAGACCGAATGATTCCGTTCGATACAGATTAATTATTTTTCACAAGGGGATCTGTAGGTCTGCCTTTTTGTTTTAATTGATACTCTCCTCAATAAAAGGTACATAACAGAGGTTTTCGCAGAAAAATCAAGAAGACGCAATTTTGTCCTATTGTCGAGAAAAATGCATTTTAAAAATTGCGAACGCATGTTCATCGAGCCGATGCAAGATTATTTCGAAGCGTCGGTAGCTCCTAGGTTGAGCGCTTGGCTGGTAGCCGCAAGGTTCCACGTTCGATTCCCGCTATCCGTAATTTCCGCACACTACAAAAACAAAACAATTTTGATTCTTGTTGGTAAATATTTCTAAAATGAGTCAGTGCATCCACTGGTATTTCGTATTTATTATCGAAATTTTCATTTGAAACACTTTTTTCTCCTTTAATTAAAAAATATATGAATACTACGAACTATTGAATTATAAAAAATTATATTGAAATGCACAATCGTCTAAAGGAGTGATCATAAACCTACGATAACAAAGTTTTTATTGAAAATAAGGAATAAATATTCATTAAATAGCATACTTATATTAAATGTTAATCAGAACTGGAATAAACAAGCATTTTGATAATTAATTTTTTTTTAAGTACGGATTTGTTTAGAAAACTTCTGGTATATACCTTTCATTTAGGAAAGTATCAAGTGAAACACAAAAAGCAGACCTAAAGGTCCCTTGTCAATCCGAATTAGTGTTTCAAGTTAATTTCGAATGAGTCCGCAACCATTTAGTATTTATTCCGACTGATTATAGGCAAATCTAAAAGAAATTTTTATTCTGTCTGAATCCGCCTGATAAGGAAATGACATTTCGAATGTCATTGAATGATTCAGTACTTCAATCAGAATGATTCCATTCCAGTCAGAATAACATCTTAATTCCGTCTGAATCTGGCGCGATACAAAATCACAATCTGAATGATTCCGTTGCGATCCACTCTTAGTCCGAATAATTCCGCAAGTCTAAGAATTAAAATTTTATTTTACCTGACTCTGCGCATGGCGCACATACATTCCTAATGATTCGTCGGGAACAGGTGATAATCTAAAAGAACTGTAACTATTTCCACCGTATTCGCGGTAAAATTTCAGCGGTAACCACGTCTCGCGACGGTGTGATAGGGGGCTACAGTCTGTGACGGACTCAATACGATGATCCAGAAAAACCCTCGTACACCCTGAGGACATGAAGCGACCGAAGGACGACCGCCTTCTGTATTTTACCCGCAAGTGTCTTTGTATCTTGTTGACACGCAGGGAGGTTTTTCAGGCTTTTAACCGGTGAAAGCTTGGCACCCCCAAGACTGCCGGTGATAAGGACAACAGCTTTACAGAATATTCCGGGTATAATCGTTCCAAATCCCTTACAAGGTCTTTTTTTCATTCTATTTGGTTATGATGTTTCTGTTAGCTGGTGCCGAAAATTCGATAACAAACATGGTTCGCTTCTCGAAGTCAATGAGAACTATGTCAGGCCTCGAGTGCACAAAAGAAACAATTGTGGAGAATATGAAGTTCCAGTATATGCAGCAATTCTCATTCTCGACAATTGACTCGATTTCCCTGGAAGCGTTTAACGGAGCGGTATTAAGGCTAATGCCACAAGAGTGACGAAGATGGTATTAAAGCACTCTTAGTGCCGCATTGTGCCTTTGCCCAAAGGTTATTCCTGCATGAGTTGGAGACACTAGATAGTATATGTCATAGACGCTCGGGGTGTGCATGCCTCGCTCTCAGCTATTGTCGGACACGCCTTGGCTCAAAATGGGACGACGGTATACTAAGGTGACACCATCTTGACATACCAAATTGAAACCCTCCATGCCAGGCTTCAATCCGGATAACATAAGAAAAGAAAAAGTTAGCTTGTACGACATCGACTGATCCTCCATATTTTTGTGGAAGATGACGTTCATCCTCTTGTCGAGGAACTGTTCACGGAAGTTTTTCTCCTGTGCTTTTTAATCCGGGCTTTCACGACTGAGTACTCAAGATAGATAAGATTGGACGCATCTTGCTCGCCTCTCATATTGAAGTCAAGGCCGAGAGTGTCATATACAGTCGAACCTCTGGCACTGTAGCTTTGGACACTTTCACACCTCGGACACTGTCGTCAGCTGTTTCGCGGACACTGTAACTATCAGATGACTAGCCCAGGGCCGAAACATCCAATAACAATAGTATGCTATCAGGGGCACCCACAAGACATCGTATCGATACGATCCTGTAACTCGACGCCGATTGACTGAAGGGTTAGACCACGTGCTCTTACAGTGTCCGATACGTCCAATCCCGATGGATGACAGTGTCCGAGGTTCGACTGTACTAATAAATATGTATTTAATAATTAAATAAAATATATTTGATAAATATAAACAATAATAAAAAACGGAGTCGAAAATAATCATTCAGAATTGCTGTAATGTTATTAATTAATTAGTAATTTACCCTTAGGGATTAACAAATCAGAAGCACGCGTTATAGACCAGACATCTTGTGCGAAAAAAGGTCTTTTTACCGTGTTTCGAGTAATTTTTAAAAAAGTGCAATGTTCTAGCCACAATAGGTAATACATTATAGCCTCACAAGGTTGTTAGCTTTTGACCTATTTTTCTGGGCAAATTACTCATGTTCAGTTTTTTCAAAATACTTTACTTCTTGATGAAGCTACGTAAGTGGTGCGAGAGAAAAAGTTGCAGGACAAATAATTCTCTTTAAATCTAAAAAAAACTATAATCTTCTAGTCTTCATAGATCAAGAGTTACAACTCTTTAAAAAACATAACTTTTTTGCTACTTTGAGCTATATATAACCATACAAGTTTTTTTTAAGCTGCTAGTTTCGTACACATCCTAGAGAAAAACTTCAAAATAACAAATTACAAAGGACTAAATTCTGAGTAAAATAAAAAAATACAATATTATAGTTCATATAAGTCACGAGTTCTCACCATGAAACTTTGACCCTTTCCATTCGGAAGGCTCTGTCTGTACTCTGTGTGTACACTGTTTGCATTTTGTTGGCATGTATGTGTCTGTAGTTCATCAGACGTTTACTTTTTCTCCTTTTTTGTTGGAAAATAATCAATTGTTCAACAATTGTGTAAATAATACGCTTCAATCTATCATCTGTGTGCATATTTAATGTATTTAAGGTTGAAAGTCCCAGTAATCGTGAAACTTAGTTGTAATTTAAATATATTATTAGAAATATATGTTAAAAGTAAAATTTAATAATAAGCCGCACTAATTTTTGACATTTTATAATAGCCAATAAAAATTGCATTTATTCAAATGAAATAAAAAGCAAGAAAATTGACATTAAGATTACTGGGACTAAGGTCACGCTTATTGCTACGTGTACCTTACTTTGTGAAAATTACTTCTTCCAAAATATCTGTTGTCGAAATTAATTGAAAAGAATACCAATTAAATGGTTTATCGGGGAAATCGCTTTTAAAAAAGCGCTTAATACTGTACCTCCAGGGTGGTGCGAAAAAGACTTGATTTTACAAAATAATATTTCAATTTTTAGCATTCTTAACATAAAATAATATATCATTATAAAACTCATCCCTTTAATAGCACTTTTTATAAATAATCAATAAATAATGTAAAATCAGTTAATTTGTTGTTTTATTTCATTTAATTTCGTAAATAGATATTGTAGAATTAACTTTCAGAAAGTAAATACATAAAATATGCACAAAATTGATAGATTGAAGTGTATTATTTAAATAATTATTGGCAAATCAATTGTTCTACAACAAAAAAGGAGAAAAAGTGAACTTGTAATGAACAACGAATACATGCATGACACCAAAATGCTCAAATACGGTCGCAGTGCATTTTCCAGCACATACAGAGCAGTGATCCCAGATCTGAAACGAGACGTGGTCCAATACTATGACACGTCTATGTCCGTGTGAATATGGTAGGAGACGATATAAATGCCTGGGTTGCGCGCGCAACCCATTTCTCCTCTTCTGAATTTGAAAACTCGAAGGTGCTCGATTGCCTGTCGGAACACTTCGGCGGTTCTATTTATATATCTATTTGCTTCGAAATAAAATGAAGAGATTAAATTTACCTTTTTTAGTAGAAATTTAATCTTTTTGTCTAAAAATGTATCATTTTTGGTCAAAAATGCAATTGTTTGGTTCAAATATGAACTGTACATCTTCTTGGGTTTAAAAGTCAATTATTTCACTAAAAGTTGAACTACTTTGTAAAAAAAAGTCTTTTTTTTAACAAAGTTTTATAAT
>NC_046661.1:67147574-67151558 GCF_010883055.1 Belonocnema kinseyi
GAAAGTTTAGTTTGAAGGTTATGATATAGCGTCTGGAAAACCGCAGTAATCCATTCATCAAGGCAATGCCTTCATGCGTGCCAACTACTGCTTTGGTAAAAATCCCAGCATCGAAATCTGGAAATATTAAAATCCCAATCTCTTCATTTTATTTCGAAGCAAATAGAGATATAAATAGAACCACCGAAGTGTTCCGACAGGCAATGGTGCACTTTCGAGTTTTCAAATTCAGAAGAGGAGAAATGGGTTGCGCGCGCAACCCAGGCATTTATATCGTCTCCTACCATATTCACACGGACATAGACGTGTCATAGTATTGGACCACGTCTCGTTTCAGATCTGGGATCACTGATACAGAGCCTTCCCAATTGAAAGGGTCAAAGTTTCATGGTCATAACTCGTGACCTATATGAGCTAAAACACTGTATTTTATTTCTATTTTACGCAGAATTAATTCCTCTATAATTTACTTTCTTGACGTTCTTCTTAAGGATATGTACGAAAAGAATAGTTTTAAAAAACTGGTATTATTATGAATAGCTCAAAGTAGAAAAAAAATTATGTCTTTTTTAAAGAGTCATAACTCTTGATCTATGAAGACTAGAAGATTATATTTTTTTAGATTTACGTAGAATTTCCTGTCCTGAAACTTTTTCTCTCACGCTGCTTACGTAGCTTTACCAGTAAGTGAATTATTATGAAAAAACAGAATATGAGTAATTTGACCTGAAAAATAGGTTAAAAGTTATCAATTTTGTGAGGCTATAACTTATGACCTATTGCATTGATTCATTGATCATTGCATTTTTTTAGAATTACTCGAAATCGCGTTTACTTCAATTCAACTCTTGAATTTTTTTTCGTGAATCAACAGGTTCCGAAGTACCGATACAAACTTCGGAATTGGGTTTATTCGCCTCTTTTTTCTGAAAAATCCGGGTTCTTTGAAGAATCATAATTTGGCACCTATTGAAGATAAAAGGTTTTCTTTGCCATCAAATTTTTTAGAATTTACTCTAGTTTAATTTTGTTGTGATACCTTTTTTTCTAAAATGCAATTGGACGAGTCAGTCTACGCAAACACGATTTTCTAAACTTTTTACAAACATATCTTCGGGACAGACGGGTGTCATTTCTAAAAAAACTTAGAATTTGAATCAAGACCCCTTAATAAAGCGTTTTAGCAAAAACTGCGCATTACCTACTTAGGTCGTAGTCTAGAATTCACTGACAGTACTATTACTGGTAGTAGTTTTTTTATGCGTTCGGAAATTCGCCGACAGGGATATTTTAGTTTAAAAATTCGCCGGCAGTGTAATTTTAGTGTCACCAACTGTGGAACAAGTTGACAAGAGTATAGAGGCGTCACCAATTACATTCAGATTCAAAATGGTATAAAAATGTCTGAAATGGAAGCTGGAGCTGTCAATGTTGTGAATGATTTAGCTATTTCATTTGAAAGAGGAGACAGTAGTGATAGTGACGATGATGAATTAGCACTAGTTCAAATTTTCTGGCATAGATGGCATAGGAATTTGCGAGAACTGTTGCAGCGAATTCTTCATGTGGAAAACTTCGTCACAAATGTAGTGAGGTTATGGGAAGATTCGCTCAATATCAGAATGATACAAAATTTTCTTAAATGCTTACATGAAACATATTTCAATATCGATTTTCAAATTCAAAAATAATGTCGAAATAAAATGTTAAGCACAAACGAAATAAATTGACTGATGATGTACTCCAATTATTTCAAGTTGAAATATGAGCATTGTTAAAAACCATTCATTAATTCAAGGACAATATTGAAATTTCTATTTGTAAATGATTTTAAAAGACAACTGAAGACGAACATTGAAATCGAGCACAAATCGTCATACGCGTTAATGTTAGGTTAGGTTAGCCCTGTTTAACGTGGAAAAATAATTAAGAACGTACGAATTTCGCGTGCATCGTTTCAGTGTACATTTCTAATTATTTCTTGAAAACTATGATAGATCCCATTTTGATATTTATGGGGCTTGTAGAGGACATTGTCAGCTATCTATAAAGAAAAGTTAAAGAAAATAAAAGCTGTTTTTCCTTTTTTTAGAATTTCAGTTCATATATTCTCTTGTAGGACAAAATCAAAAGGTAACAAGAGATAATCGGAAATATAGGTATTAAAAAATAGCAGATATTTCCACATACCACGTTGCGCTCGATTTAAATTTTTAACTGTTAATTTTACAAGGTAATTCCTGTCAAGTTTAGCATCATCCAATGTGCATGGTACAAGCTCCTCCGATTTCTCAATTGAGCAACAATTGCTTGCGAAAATAATATAAAACTGCCAACGATTTTCGACGCGTTCTTCACAACGCGAGGCTTAATACGAAATTCGCTTGTTTTATAATTGCTTTTTATATTCGCAAACTTCTTCAAATGTGCTTCCAACTTTTCCGCGTGGTGGCAACGCCAGCCGACGGTGACATCTAAGCAGCAAATGAAATTAATCATTAACTTATTATTTGTGTGTGTGTGTTAACACATTTTATTGTGAGTTGAAAAAAGAGCAGTTAAATTTTAAATGGAAATTAAAAAGCCAACGAGACTTTTAATTTTAGAATCTCTTTTGCAGTAAAGGGCAATTCAATGTCAAATTATCTGAAGAGTTTGAGATATAGTTAGTAATTTTAATGAAAACTCTAGTATACGTTCTTTTAGGTTGAAAAAACCGTACAATAATTTTTTCAAAATGCTCACAACGTCCTCTATAGGTCCTATTAATATCACACTTTTTATCCCCCCCTTTCTTCTTTGGCAGAAGGGGCCCTTGAGTTCATTCGTCAGAGGGGCCCAGTGGGTTAATGCCCCATGCTCACATGTTAAATCTGCCTGTAATTCTTTTTATTTTGTCTTTTTAGTTACAGAAATATATATTAAAGGTCGAATATTTAAAGTCAAAAATTGAATTTAGATCAACAGTTTATTTTGGCACGTTTTTAACATTGTTTTATGATAGAGAAAAATGAATAATAATTTCACGCTCTTGTAAAAAAATATTATATTTACATTTGGTAACAAAATTTAAAACTATTGGTAATGGAAACTATTTGCCTTATAAGATCACGGTTTCGAAATCAAAAACAACTTCAGCAGCCTATAAAATTGTTTTTTAAAAAGAAGATAAATAAAAAACTGTTTTCTTACTATAAGCAAGAAAATTTCATTTCAGCGTATTGAAAACCCAAAAACGGGACTTTAATATCTATATCAAAATTATATACGGAGATATATATTTCAGATTTTACTTCGATAATTACCCAATTCTTCAAAAAAATTGTTTTAATTAGAATAAAATCCATGAGTATCTTTACACTCATTTATACGTGATTTCTTCTGTGCAAAAAGTCGTAATACGATTGTTTTAATTTCAAACTTTGGATAATTATTTTGAAAATTTTCCGCTGCCAGTGCTATTACACGTGCTTAGATTTTCAGTAAAACTACTGAGAATTATATCACGAAAAAAATATCTAATTTCCTCGTAAACCAATCACAACGCTACACTTCGATGCAAATAATAATTCTTTCAGCGTTGGCGTCACTGCTCCAGTGCTTCTTCTTACTCCCCACTTTTCGCACAGTCATTAACATGACGTCACACTAATGCTTCCAATACTCCCAGTGAATTCTAGAACACAGCATTAATAGGGGAAGTGTTGGTAGTACTGCGGATGCTCTATTTACTGCGGTTTCAAACATAAATAATGATCTAGAATGTTCTGAATGTATATGTTGCTTTGAAGCTATTCAGAAAATTATTATGCGATTTTTTAATACTTATCACCAATGAATCAACTCAAATATATCTGTTTTTAACTAATTTATTCAATATATTTTTTACCAAAGCAGTAGTTGGCACGCATGAAGGCATTGCCTTGATGAATGGATTACTGCGGTTTTCCAGACGCTATATCATAACCTTCAAACTAAACTTTC
>NC_046661.1:67151658-67152725 GCF_010883055.1 Belonocnema kinseyi
TTTTACCAAAGCAGTAGTTGGCACGCATGAAGGCATTGCCTTGATGAATGGATTACTGCGGTTTTCCAGACGCTATATCATAACCTTCAAACTAAACTTTCTTAGTCGCCAGTGATAATGCCTGTCAAAATAGCAGTGTGTCTCTAACACTACAATATTGTAATTAAAAAAAAATAAATTCATGAGTAAGCATGACTTAAATTTCCCAAAATATTTGAAACATCATTCAAAATAAAATCGCGGTATTACCAGCCCTGGCAGATCGAAGGAACCGAATGGAGCCTCTACAAAGTACCCGTAAAGACCCCATTGGGTTCACATTCGGTTCCTTTTTTAAAAGACTTAAACAAAAACAGCAAGATCAACTTTTAAACTGTTGAAATTCGGATTCTACGTTAAATTTTCTATTGGAAACTCACGTAGTAATCGCAAAACTTTTTTTTGCAGGCGGTAAAAAGGCAAAAAAATATATAAGATCTTTAATGCCTGTTGACTGCTACTTACAGATGATGCGTTTGAAGTGTAACAGTCAACAGGCGTTATACGTCTTATAATTTTTAAAACTTTTTACTGTTGCAAAAAAAACTATTGCGATTATTCCGTAATCTTCTATAAGGAATTTTAACGTAGAATCCGAATTTCAACATTTTAAAAGTTGATTTTGCTGATTTTTTGAGTTTTTGAAAAAGAAAGCGAATGGGGATCCAATGGAATCTTTACGGGTACCTTGTAAAGGCTCCATTCGGTTCCTTCGGTCCGCCAGGGAGCGAGGTGATTGGATCACTACAGTAGTTGCCGCGCAGTAAATCATGCAAACCCGCAGTAATACCCACCTTGAACATTTATTTAATATCGAATTTTTCACGTAAATATGATTTATTTTCAGAGTTTAACAACTGACTTATATTATTTAAATGCCAAATATTGATTCACGAATTAATGCGTAAGAAATGTCTCATTCAAACAGTTGTTTTTTATCATCAAAAGTCGTCTTGATTTGTTGTCCGCAGTAGTACTCGCACTTATCCTACGGTAAAAGTATCAGATGCCTAGACTATTAGATGGAT
>NC_046661.1:67152825-67156164 GCF_010883055.1 Belonocnema kinseyi
GTTGTTTTTTATCATCAAAAGTCGTCTTGATTTGTTGTCCGCAGTAGTACTCGCACTTATCCTACGGTAAAAGTATCAGATGCCTAGACTATTAGATGGATGGCAATCTATGTGTCACTGAAGAGCGTGTGTGTCCAAAAAACCTGAGGATGCGTCGTAATTTCAAAGGAGGAGGGTCAATAAGGCCGGTTTTTGGGCCATCTACAGATTGGCCTCAAACATGTTTTATTTTATTCATCTAACTAGGTCTCATAACCCCTTAAAAGGATTTTTCCTGAGAGTGATCTGATTTCAAGATATAGTCATTTTTAAGTTCGTATTTTACATGGGTTTTCGCACTTTCATTCAAATCATGCTAAGTTTCACTTTGTTAGTATTGCTCACGCAAGATTATACGTGGCCAAAAACTGTACACGTATATGCGTTACAACATATGTTAAAGCCATCATTTTTCTTGAGGTACTTAGCCTTCAAAAGAGGGCTTATTTTTATACTTGATGAAAGACCGCGAGTATTATTTTAAGGTATTAATTTATTGTTATTAATTTATTATTTTTAAGTTATTTTTCTTAAGAGACATTTACTGCTGATCTTAGCCACTTTGACGCCCTTGGGCAAAGAGGAGTGAGATTAAAATCAACCAAAGTTAGTGGAATATGAAACAAAACGCTATCGTTCATGTGCGACTGCCGCTTCGCTACGAATCAACTGTTTTCCCCCTCCACATGGTATTCGTGTTTGTTGCCGATGCTTTTAGCTATATTCTCCTTCATTCTTCTTCCACGTTTCGACATGTTAAAGAGCTCTTATCCACTGTATGTGATATTATTGTGTACATACATCTGTTCCAGATTATTTTACTGTAGTTTTATTTTATCAGTATCGACTAGTTTCATAACGATTGTAAGTTTTTTGCACAGGTACTTCATAGGCATGAGAGGCTACACTTTTTTTTAAATCCTTATTATTTTATAGTTCTGTACATCAGTCTCAGATTCTCTTTATTTTTTCAGGTGAAATAATTACTTGCGAATTAAGTTTTAATTACCACTTATTATGCCGAAAAAACAGTGTTCTTGTTGCGGCAAATTCTAAAAACCAAAGAGTCATCTATCAGTAGTTCAGGATGAACGGGCATTACATGTTCTTAAAACATTGTCTGTCATCATAAGAATAATTGTATCAGAATCAAACCTTTTGCTGCATTGAGGGTTTACGTCGATACTGGTACTTTGATTCCTGCAAAAGCGAGATGCTGTGCTTCTCATTTGGTTGATAATGGTTTTCTTAAGAAAGAGGCTGTTGCGTCTATACAAGCCACCTCTGATTTTACTCACATGAACGCTGAGTCGATTTCTAAGCTTCTGAATGATTTGCGTGAGGAGGCAAGAAAAACAGGATTGAATTTTGATGATCCATCTGCGCTTGAGGATAAAGATTATTATAGGCTCACCGGTTTGACGAAAAATCAATTTAGTGACGTTGCACAGTACTTGTCAATTGAAGTGCGTTCGACAACAGGTCGTTCTGTGCGTTTGTGCCTTGCATTATTGTTGATCAAGTTGCGCACAGGTTTTTCCAATGCGATTTTATCAACTATTTTTGGCATAGAAAAACGAAGAGTTGGCAGAGGAATTACGGGAGCAAGGAAAGCTCTGAGGTCCTCCTTTGTACCTCATCATCTTGGTATAGGTCACATATCACCGGAGTCATTTATTAAAGACCATACTACATCAACGGCAAAAACGCTATTCGCAAATGGAGAAGATGTATGTATCCTTGTAGCTGATGGTACATACATGTTTATTCAAAAGAGTAGCAATTACTCTTTTCAAAGGCGGACTCATTCTATGCATAAAGGAAGGAATCTGGTCAAGCCCAAGATGTTAGTAACGACGACAGGATATATAGTGAATGTTTTCGGTCCGTATTTTGCTGATGGCAAGAACAACGACGCTAATATCTTTGAAAGTCTTTTAAAACAAGATTCAATAAAACTGCGTACATGGATGCCCTCAAACTCTGTTATCGTTGTTGATCGCGGTTTTCGGGACTGCCTGAAGTTTTTAGAAGATCTTGGATTCGTTTCCAAAATGCCTCATTTTCTTCAAAAAGGATCACAGCACAGTACAATTGAAGCAAACGAATCAAGGCTTGTTACTAAATTCCGATGGGTGGTTGAAGCAGTCAATGGGTCGATAAAAACTTGGAGAGCCTTAAGTGATGTTTTTCCAAATAGTCAAATCCCGTACATCGGCGATTACGTCAGAATAGTCTGTGCCCTTTGTAATGCTTTCCGACCTCCTAGAATTCATGATAATTCCGATGATCATCTGATCGTTGAACGAATGTTGCGATTGGCTTCGCAGCCTAATCGCCTGCAAGAGCGAGCAGAAAAAGAAAACTGGGCAAAAAGGAGGGCATCGTGGCTTCCTATAACGCAAGAGACACTACCTGATTTTCCTAGGTTAACTCTTAAGGTGAAACGGTAACTTCCTCCAAATAGTTTCAGCAAAACCACTCGAAAAATAATGCATTAATTCAAATTTTGTTTTTTGCACTGTTAAAAGTATATCGAAATCTATTGCGGCTTTCCCTTCAAAATTAATTTTTTTCATTTTTAAAAATTTTTATTAACAAAATCTGAGATTATCGAATTCCGAAAATTTTGGATGTTAAAAATGGGAGAAGCCCGCCATGCGGAAAGTACTAATAAACGTAATATCAATAAAAAAAGATTAAATTATTCATTTATTTAAACAAGGTTTTGCTGAAAACAAAGTAAAATAAACCAGGAAAAATTCTGCGGAAAACTGGTTTTTTAGTTCCCGGCTTTACCGCCAGTGGTCACTACTGATCTATTCTGGACTTGAGACTATCCTTGCGAAAACTACAATGTCGGTAACATTGGAGAACTTATACCTGCGTATACCTCAGATCGAGACGAAGCCCTTGCTTATGGCCCCATTTATTCCAGATCAAATAATGTGAGATTCTTTCAGAAAGGTTTTCTTTCTGCCAAACCTGTTGAAAAATAATACAAAAATTGAAATTTCGATTATTTAATGTTTACTGCTACATATATTGATAAGGCGGGCTTCTTTCGAAATCAATTTATATCCGAAATTACACTTTTAGTATTTAAATAAAATAGAAGTGATTATTGAGCAATTTATCTCTTGGTAGATTTCGGTAAAAAAAAGTTTTTTTTCTACCCAAACACTAGAAAAATAAGAAAAAATTTGCACTTTTGTTTATTTAATGTTGATTGGCATACTTTTCTATTTGGCGGGCTTCTCTCGAAACTAAATTATATTCGAAACTACAGTTTTAATATCA
>NC_046661.1:67156264-67157837 GCF_010883055.1 Belonocnema kinseyi
TTGGCGGGCTTCTCTCGAAATTAAATTATATTCGAAACTACAGTTTTAATATCAATAAATTAAAAGTGATTATTAATCAATTTATCTTTCCGTAGATTTCGGCAAAAAAGTGTTCTTTTCTACCAAAACACTCGAAAAATAATGCAAAATTTGCACTTTTGTTTATTTAATGTTGATTGACATACTTTCCTATTTGGCGGGCTTCTCTCGAAACTAAATTATATTCGAAACTACAGTTTTAATATCAATAAAATAAAAATGATTATTAATCAATTTATCTTTCCGTAGATTTCGGTAAAAAAGTGTTCTTTTCTACCAAAACACTCGAAAAATAATGCAAAATTTGCAATTTTGTTTACTTAATGTTGATTGACATACTTTCCTATTTGGCGGGCTTCTCTCGAAATTAAATTATTTTCGAAACTACAGTTTTAATATCAATAAAATAAAAGTGATTATTAATCAATTTATCTTTCCGTAGATTTCGGTAAAAAAGTGTTTTTTTTCTACCAAAACACTCGAAAAATAATGCAAAGTTTGAACTTTTGTTAATTAACAAAAAATTTTTAATTCCAGGAATTAGAAAATTGACGACAATTTAAAATTCTCCAATTTAAAAATTCCTAAATAATAAAACTTCCTATACAGATGATATTACTGAATTTGAAAAAGAAGCACAGTATAAAATTTACGTGATATAATTTCTGAAATAACAAAATATCTGATACTGTAATTTTCTAATTACTACATTTTCTATTTGGAATATTTCATTTTTGTAAAATTTTCAGTCGTCCTCGTGAAGCGGATTAGGTTTTAGGATTCTAGGTGCTGAATGAAATTGCTTGACCGCGCCACGCCCCGAAGATCCGAACATTGGCCCAAATATGACAATTTGTTCCAAAACAGCCTAGCCTTAGAGCAGTGGTCGGCAAACTTTTTGCTTCATTTTCAGGTATGGTCAGGCTCCACCAGACTTAATTTTTTCTACTACTTTTCGATCTATTCATGTACCTAAGTGTATGTGAGCTTACTCCAGGTTAGCTAAAACCTGTAAATCGGAAAAACGAATGGATTTTGTTGACTAGTTAGAGTCAGTGACTTAGACAAAAATCTTGTAAAAGTCAGGAATTTGCTATTTAAATAATTATCTATGATAATAAGTTAGATAATTTAATTTTTTCATTTAAAATTTTTTTATTCAGTATATAAAAGATTTATATTAAAAACTTTCCAAAAGATTGTATTATTTTATAGGCCAGTGAAAATAAAGAAATCGCCAGAGTAAGCTTAATTAGAGTCATCATTTGTGTTTGATATATTAACTACACTGAAACTTTGATATTGGGTCGATTTTGGGACTGGCCTTGGTGGGGAATTACCCAGATAGAGGGCTGCACACCCATCGCAACTCTTTTTACTCCTATTTTCGGCGTGGCGTCAATGTTCCGAAGAGCTTTATTAGGGGTCCGAAATCTAGGGTTCAGTGTGTTATGTTATTAGTTTAAAATTAATTTTTTATTTGAAAATTGAACTATTTCATATTTAGCTGAACATTAATTTTTGTACAATGAAA
>NC_046661.1:67157937-67159108 GCF_010883055.1 Belonocnema kinseyi
GCCTACAGATTAGATGTTTTTACAATTTTCTAACTGCTGGTGTGATACGGTGAAAAAATAAATTAAAAATGAGCCTAAGAACATTGAAAGATGTTGATTATCCCGGAAGTTATTTAACATTCAGAAAAATCTTGAAATGTACACTATTTCTACAATATATACTTAAAAAATAGACAAATTTGCTTCACCCTGGTCTAACTTTATACAGAACTTTAAAAGCAATAAATCCTTTAAAGAGAAATTTTTTTAGTTCCGACATAATTAAAATTAAGACAACTTTATCAGTCATCAAAAAAGAGGCAAGCGAAGACTTTCAGCCACCTCTGTACATGAAATATTATTACTTCACGATTTCGCAGTATTAGAATATAGTTGTATAAAAAAGTGAAATGAATAGTATACGAGCGTAAGGTAAATTTGTTGCTTATCTTAATATTTATTTCACTTGAACTTATATTAATATTACAATAACATTACAAAACAAAGAATTATTAATAACACATATCTCCCACAAATTTTTAAACACGCCAGCAAAAAAATAAGGAAAATTGTACAATAGAAATAGAAGAGTAAAAGATGCTGCCAGTCCTAAGCCTGGAAAAATTGTGAAGGGACAATTTTGATTCATATTGCCCATAAACCGAAACTCAAGTATACTGTTTTCAATTTTTTTTTAATTTCAGGATACTATTCTGTACAAAATAATCACTTTTTAATATTCCTCCTTAGTAAACTTTAATTGTTTGGGTCCATGAAAACATGAAAAAGAAATTGTTTGGCACTTTCGATCCATCACATGTATCTCTAATGTTTTGTGAGTCTGTACTTTGTTTCAAAACTAGCATTCAGGTACCAAAAAAATTAGTTTCGATTTTTCAAAGGGATCAAAAATTAAAAGTTCATTAGAAGGTTATACTTCAATAAAAGTATCTGGCGCACACAAGATGAGATAGTTTTATTAGTCATTGCCGTTATTATGACGATTCCCACACATAGTGCGGCATTTGCATCTACTAGCGAAAGAAAAAATTTCAATTGAAAATTTAAGAAATTTTGATGTAAAAATATTGTTTGCAATGTAAAAATTCATAATCTTCAGTATTTTAAAATCTAGTTTGTTAATCAAATTTAATTTTATACGTCAATATAAAAAAATATATAGAAATACGAA
>NC_046661.1:67159208-67162348 GCF_010883055.1 Belonocnema kinseyi
GCGAAAACCTATGTAAAATACGAACTTAAAAATGACTATATCTTGAAATCAGATCACTCTCAGGAAAAATCCTTTTAAGGGGTTATGAGACCTAGTTAGATGGATGAAATAAAACATATTTGAGGCCAATCTGTAGACGGCCTAAAAACCGGCCTTATTGACCCTCCTCTTTTGCAGCTGGTTATGAATGTCAAAGGTACAACTTCACACGGCAACTGAGCAAAAAGATATTAAGTCTTAGAAAATATATTTTCCTTCGGAATACACGTTAAGTTATTTTAACTGACTTCGAGTATTTTAAATTTAGTAGAATTGAAATGAATTCTTATAACTTTGCTCCATTAAATTCTTTTGAAGTTTTTTTTTTCATTCTCTTGACATCTTTACAATAAAACATGCATAATTTTGAATTCGACGTAATTCTCTGAATTTTTCAAATTCTTCTCGACTGTAGAACTCTTTTAAATTTTAGGATCTCTTTTAAATTCTCTACATTCTTTTGAATTGTGTGAATTCTTTTAAACTCTGGGAATTCTTTTGAACTATGTAAATTATTTTGTTCTCTGGGAATTCTTCCGTTTCCTTTGAATTCTTCCGAATACTCTATAATCTTATGAATTATCTGATTCCTTTAGAATTTTCTGTTTTCTCTGAATTCCCTGTATTCTTCTGGATTGTAAATTTTTGAGTTCTCTAAGATATTTTGAATCTGTTGTATTATTTAGTATTTTAATTTTTTTAAATTATCTATATTCTTTTGAATTTTTTGATGTCTTTTGCACTTTGTGTGTTCTTGAATATATATAAAAGATCAAACTAACTCGAAGGTTATTTTAATTATTTCAAAATAATTGAAAAATATTTTTTTTAATTCAGGGATATCGCGAGAATTCATGAAATTCAGAAGAAGTCAGAGAATGAATCAAAAGATTTTACAACATTCAAAATACTTCAGACAGTTCAAAAGTTATTAGGAAATTCAGAATAATTCAGGAGAGTTAAGAGAATAAAAAATAGACTGGGAGAAATTCAGAATAATTAATGGTGTATTTCAAAGATTTCAAGAGATTAAAAAAAACTAAAAAGATTCTGTAGCACTATTTTGAATTCTACAGAATTCAAAATATTCAAAAAAGCTAAAATAATTTAACGTGTATTATAATGATTTCAAGATAATTAAAATGTTGTTAAATTCGGTAATATCGTGAGAATTCAAAAACTTCAGAACTGCTTAGAGAATTCACACAATTTAAAAACAATTCAGGGATTTCAAAAAATTAAAAAGAATTCAGAGAATAAAGAAAAAATCAGAGAATTAGGAAGAATCTATAAAATTTAGAAGAATTCACAGGGTGCAAAAGAATTTACAGACTTGAAACGAATTCACAACATTCAAAAGAATTCACAGACTGCACAAGAATTCACAATATTCCAAAGAATGTAGAAAATTCAAAAGAGATCATAGAATTTAAAATAGCTCGTACAAATGAGAAGAAAAAAAGAAAAAGAAAATTAGATAATTGTGTAGAATTCAGACGATAAAAACCTCTCTGAATTATTCTGAATTCTTTAAATTGTATAGAAATGTTCTGTTGCGGCCAACCAATTTGATATAACTTATAATTAGTATAGCTTGACTCATTTTAATTTAAAGTTTCGGTAATGTTCGTAATTTCTCGTAGCCTATCGGAATCGCTTCCTCGTTTTAACTGTCTTGTCTGCGAATCTTCAGATAGATTTTGTCGTGCTCATGATCATACTGACCGATGTGAGAACTCATGATTTCTCAGTTTTTGCAAATCTGATCTTGTGGATTATTACTTATTATAATTATAAAGAGTGAAAAGGATTGATAAACTATGTACGGTGAAGATGCTGGTTTTACAATAAAGTGTGTGATTATGTAATTGCATTAATGACCGTGTATAAATATTAACATTCCTTTCTGCACTTCAATTCATGTGAGTGATAGTTATTTCATTTGAGGTCACAATCCACAATCTAATTAGAGTTACAAATACTAGACATTTTCTAAACTCTGGAAACTGTTCTTAATTTGTTGAATCCTCGCGATATCACTGAATTTTTAAATATATTTTAAAATTAATTTGAGAGAATTAGATGCAATATCAGAGAATAATATATATATATATATATTTATATTAACAGAGGGCGGACCAGCGTAGTCTGAAGTTGCGTACTGAGCTTAGCTCAGACTTCCTCGCTGCAGAGAACCATTGCCATTCCATTTGGGATGATTTTCCCTCAAATTTTCGAATTTACGCGGATTTATTCAGAATAAAATTACTTACAGGCCCTTACGGAGTTAGTCGGATAAATACGGAATGATTTTCGAAAGAAAACGGACTGGTTTGGATTAGATTTATACAATTCTTTGTAGATTCAATCAGACTGAATTCGGAAACATATTTCACATTCGCACGGAATGAAACGAATTCAAAGGATCGCACTCAGGCAGTCTCAAAAGGAACCAATTTTATTCCGAATGAATTCGAAACTTATGACAAGGAGGGAGGTACCCTAACTTCTAAAAAAGTTCGTTCTGAATCGGCATCCCGTTTTGGCCCATCAGGACAGGGTCTTACGTAGATTAGTATCCTTGCAAGCACAACATTACCTCTGGTTATAAAAATTAATACGCTCTGGGATACCGGGCGACGTCTCAGAGTAAGCAGACTTATTCTTGCTTTCGAGAATCTACAAGGACTGACGAACCTTGTCTGTAGCTGCTCGTGAGAACTACAATGACATCATCAAAGCACCAAAATGTTGTAAATGCGGTTCAAAACGATCGGACGCATAGAGCATTCGACAATGAGTCGGCAAACAGTGCCGATCACCCTAGAGTTTGGGGAGCTGGAAATAATTCAGATGGAAATAGGACGATGAGCCGGCCAAAGCCTACATTGAGTGGACGGCAGAACTTAAGTATGACTTGCTACCCTGCTACGATGCCAGCTTTATCCCTGTTAGAGGAGGCTTTATGGCACGTATTCACACTCTGTAATACCAGAAATAACCCAGAGATACAGCACTTTTCGCATCAGTCATTGTGAAACCAACGTGCCTACATCTTGAAAACTGGATATGTACACTAGGGTGGTCCAAAAATTAATGGT
>NC_046661.1:67162448-67163753 GCF_010883055.1 Belonocnema kinseyi
ACCCAGAGATACAGCACTTTTCGCATCAGTCATTGTGAAACCAACGTGCCTACATCTTGAAAACTGGATATGTACACTAGGGTGGTCCAAAAATTAATGGTAAAAATTTTTTTGCAAGCTAGAGGGCAACGATCCCCTCCATTTTATTCCAAATCCGAAAAAAGAAATTCCTTCAATTTTTATTTTTTTATTTTAACAGGTGCCGGTTTTGACTTGAAGTTTTCCATGTAAAATGCATGGGGAAAAATAATTTTTTTGAGTTTTTAAAATAATTTGTTAGGGTTTGAAAAAAAGTGACGGGAAAGTATGGGAGCCTGTAGAGAATTATCCAACGAAGAATTTCATCCATCAGACCATATCGGTTTGACACCCCTAACACACCCCCACGAGTACCTGAAAACTACCCTTAAAACCAAAAATGTCAATTTTTTATAAAATCGGACTTTTGAACACTGTATTCTCGTATTTTTTACTTAAAATTATTAATATTGGTCTAGTGGATATATTTATTATCATTGGTTAATTAATTTTCAATTATTTAAACAAATGGAATGTTCAAAATTAATTTTTCAAATAAAAATTCAATTATTCCATGTTTCATTGAAAACCTCTCTTTTTTAATTGAAAATAAACTATTAAAGATGGAGATATTTGGTTTTAGTGGAAAATTCATCTTTTTGGTTTAAAATTAAATTACTTGGTTCAAAGTTGAACTCTTTTGTTATAACACCACTAGCGTTGCTCAAAATTTAAGGTTTTGTTTGACAGACTGATGTAAAATTCTTTAAACAATTAGAAGAGGGAGGTATGCAACGGCAAGAGTTAGCTGCTGGAATAAAAAGCAATTTTGTACCCACAAGAAAACTTGTTGTTCAGTGGGAAGGCGATTTTCAGCCAAATCACCAAAATTTAAATCAAAACGTTGACCGTCTTCCTCCACTTGTGGCCGCAGAAGGTTTCAATTAACTTTTAGAAATACTAAAATTACGAAATTGAAATAGGTGAGGCACAAGCCAATGCACATGCCTAAATAAGGCTATCAGCGTTCACTCGCTGTGTTTGGAAAATTAAAATTTTTCTCGAAGAATACGTGAAGATGTTAATATCTAGAATTCAATTATACAAATTGTTCATACTATTGAATTTTCAAATGAACTGTACATGACTAATCGTCAGAATTTCTTTGAATAAGTTGAAAACTAGCTTATTTTCAATCTGATTGCTTTGTTATGATTCACGAGAATCAACCTTTTTCAATGCGAAAAAACCACGTCCTCTATATGACAAAATTTAGATTGATTTATT
>NC_046661.1:67163853-67169411 GCF_010883055.1 Belonocnema kinseyi
TTATTTTCAATCTGATTGCTTTGTTATGATTCACGAGAATCAACCTTTTTCAATGCGAAAAAACCACGTCCTCTATATGACAAAATTTAGATTGATTTATTAAATTCGAAGCTGCGTTGTCGATGGTATGTTGATTCTACTTTAACAAAAAGAAAATAATTTTATGAAGTTGATAATTTAAGTATGCGCAAGTTTCAAAAAAGTCAAAATTCCTGACTTAATTATAATAAATTAATGCAATAGTTAAAAAATAAGTATTTTATCGTTGAGTTATTTATAAATTAGGTGACATACATTGTTAGTTTCTTTAAGTCGAGTCAGTTAAAAAGTAAGTGAAATCAGTGGTTAGTTTCCATAAATGCAGGGAGCAAAGAATACAAATATCCAAACTGTGAATGATCTCAAAAACCGAAAACCGATATTTGCTACGCGGAGACACGGGGTACTCCAATTCATCTTGGCGGCGATACACCCTGCTAGTCGAACGGCACTCAAACGACACTGCGAAATGGTACTGGGCTGCCAGTGACGTTTCGCTTACTGTTTCCGCTGATTTTAGCATTTAAATACTCGAGTGCTCCGACAGTTGTATAATGGTCCTATTGTATCTCTCACGTACGTTGGCTGTCGCCGGGTAATATTTATTTGATCGCGATCTACCTAATCGTCTTACCGTTTCCACTCGACTTCCCCTCACGTCGCTGACGCAATAGCGCTTTGTCGAACCTTGCTAGCGGAGATCTCCTTTGTCCTAATCAGGAATAAAATACCAAACATAAAAATGTTCTAATTTTGCAATCAGTTTTTTAAAAATAATATATACGGAATTTATGATTTTTCGGGATTCGAACTATATGTCACTTGCAATCAAAAGATTAAAATTAAAATGAGTTATCGCATTATCGACTTCGAATTTTGATTCGATTAATATTCTCAACAGTGATCCAAAAATATTTGCGCGTGTTTCAATTACACGATGTTTATTGGCTGTAGTTCGCGTACGCATTTGAAATTCAAGTACAGACGCGCATCGTATCCAATGAACGTCTTTAAAATCCAAGCAAGCGCAGATCAAAGCAGCTACGTTGGGATCATTTGAATTCACGAAAACACTTCTAACGTCCCATTAGTGTCTAACACACTGATGCCTGGTGTCATACGCGTGTACCTATCAAAGAAGGAACAACTGTCACTATTTTCCTTTGCTGTCTAATCCACTGACGCCTCGTGACACACGCATACAGCCGTCAAAATCGAATATCGTGACAATCGAACTCGACGATATCGTTTAGAGATTTTATATTAAGGATAATTACATAATGATATTTTTATGTGATATATTCTATATCAGGATCCATTTCATATTATTAATACATTACATCCATCACACACACACACACACACACACACACACACACACACACACACACACACACACACACACACACACACACACACACACACACACACACACACTCTAGCGTTCAGTCACCCCGTTCTCAGCCTTCCTAAAACGCTCGCTCCCACAGTTTCTCAGGGTAGCAGAGCGAGTGCGTTTGCGACATTATACATATATATCGATCGAGACGCTCTAACGATAAGATCCCAACACACGCGATCAGCTAGATGATACTTAACCAAAAATACGAGGGGTGTTCAAAAAGTAAGTTTCCCTGTTCCGGGAAGAAAACAAAACACAATTTTTAAGTTAAAGTAACATATGTGTTTATTGTTTGACTTATTAGCTATTTTTCTGCATAGTCCCCTTGGACTTGAATACATTTTTTATACCTGTTATCAAGCGTTGACAAACTTTGTTTATAAAAATCCGTGCCGTGTCGTGGGACCCACCTTGCACAAACTTTACGGTAACCAAGATCATCTGTTATGATTCTGTGGACTTAAGTTCGACAAATATCGATTTCAGGAGGCATTGAGTTCAAAATTCTGTTAATTGTAAACCGCCTATCTGCCAAAATGATATTTTCGACTGCTGCGACTGCTTCATCTGTAAAGGCGGGTTTTGGCCTGCCTGCACGCTGATCATCATGAATTTCTCCACGTCCCTCGAGAAAATATGTAAGCAACCGACGCACCATTCGCACACTCATGCATTTTTCACAATAAATATGCACTAATTCAGGGTGAATTTCGCTGCCATTAAGCCCTTTTGCAGTTAAATAGCGAATAACTGCACGCAACTCACAAGTGGACACGTTTTTCACATGTAGCTCCATGGTTTCCAAGCCGGTACTGATGGAAAAATTTTTTTTGGCAGCTGAGACCGGTTCCGCTCTTATCGGTATACGCTAAGCTAAAACTATGTTCGGTCCCAGCTCGCTAGATGACGCTGGGGCAAAACGGCAGACTAGAGAAACTTACTTTTTGAACACCCCTCGTATAAATAATAAAAAGCTAACCAAAAAGTTACCGCTAAAGAGTTTTAGCTCGCGGAATTGAGCAAGATGAAACTAGGAGTTAGTTAAAACTAAAAGATGCTCGCTCGCTGCGTCAAATCACTAAAGTGCTATCTCGGAAGAGCAGAGCATAAAGGTGCCACTTCTCGCTTACAATCTAAACGCGAGAAGTGGCACCTTCATGCTTTGCTCTTATATTGTTATATATACACACACACACACACACACACACACACACACACACACACACACACACACACACATATATATATATATATATATATATAACATTTTTTTAACAATTTCAAAATTTAATTCTCTGTACGAAAAAATTAAACGAGAGAAACATAATATATGGAATTCTCTAGGATCAAGTTTTAATCTATTATGAATTCAAATCTTTTACAATGTTTTAATTTTAAGCCTAAGGGGTGATTTAAAATTTTTTAGATTATTGCATAATTTAATATTATTGTTTATTGTTGAATGAAATATCAATAGTTATTAACCATTTATTTACCTATAAACATAATATCAATTAAAAAATCTTGGACCACAGTCTGCCTAGTCCCTCCGTGAATTGACTGACCGGTATCAGGCAAAGTCTGAAGTAGCACTTTCACTTCAGACTCTGTCTAGTAAAATCGCGAAGTGCCCGACAAGTTTAAGTAAAGTCCAGAGTAAAAAGAAAATCTCTGGGGTTTACTTTTCCCGCTGCATAGTGGGTTGGTTTGAAAATTTAAAAGCCAAAATAGTCTATAGATGGCAATAGTGAATAGATTTGAAAGCTTTTTTTAGAAATGATCAGCATTACATTTTTAAGATAACTTATTGAGTACATCGATCAATTTTTGTTTCAATATATTCTTTTAACGCAAACTTTAAAAAAAAACGAAAGAAAACTCAATATTTATCTTATTTAACGTAAATAGAATTAGAAAACATAAATAATTCGTATCTAATATTTTCATTGTTCTAAAATGTGAATAGTTTCCGAATTGAAGCCTTTTCAGGAAAAGCCGATAATTTAATGCGAATTCAAAGATATAAATATATAAAAGATAAACTATCAAATTTTATAGATAAAAAACTAAAATATTATTTGTAAAAACGAACTCACCACTGAGAAAGAGCCAGTATTAGGTGTATTGTTTATGAAATTTGTTATTAACATTCAAAATATTAATTTATTGAGATCGAAAATCACTGTTCAGATAATGGTACTAAGATTTAGTATTGCAAATAAAAAATCTGTCTTTGATTAAAATAGGTAAATTGAATATTTGGTTTGAAAATGGTTTAACAATAACACTTCAAAATTAAACTTGTTTTTAATTTTGTATTGGTTTCGTACCGCTTAGTCCTCGGGTTGCGGATAGAGGGTCCCTGTACCAAGGGTTTCTGCTGAATATGGTTAACAAAATAAACAGGCGGTCGTGGACAATTGTCCAGGGGTGGTCCCGAAGAAATTAGCCCCCAAGCGGAGGTGTGAAATCCGTGCCGAAAGCTGAATGGCACCTGAGTGAGGTAACTCGAACGGTGACTCTGGGATACCGGGCGACCTCTTAGAGTACGCAGCCTTATCCTTGCATGAGGGGCTCTACAAGAATGGATGAACCCCTTTCCCTAGCTTCTCATGGGAACAACAACGACAACACCAAACATAGTTGCAGTAAGTGCGGTTCAAAACAACAGAACGCGCAGGGCTCCCGACAGTGGGTCGGCCAACAATGCCGACCAATCTAGCGCTGGGGAAGCCAATGAAAATGGATTCAATGCGATGGATCGACGCGATCTCGCGACCTTTGAGTGGAGGAGCGACTGAATCACGACTTGCTAGAGTGCTACGATGCGAGTGTGACGCCTGAACGGGGTTACATGGCACAGCTGCATGCTCAGTGGTGCGAGAAACACCCGGAGCTACCGCGCTTTTCACGGCAACGTCTGCGCAACCATGCTGAACTACTCCGTAAAAGGGGCTATGTAAGCGGAACGCCTACTCTACCACAACTGGAATAAGCGGGCAACAGAGAAATAGAGGCGACACTAAGATTAACCGCGGGCAGTCATCCAATAGATGAAAAGCGATGCTTTACGACTCGGAGAAACATCAACAGCAAGGTTTCTCTCAAGTCTAAAGATCTGGCTGAAATGGATGACGAGCTTCGTGGACATTTTTCCGGAGAATCCGACCTCTGGGCTATCAATTATTGTGTGTATAATGCTGCGAGAGCTTTGGCCGATGCGAACCGTAAAACAAAACCAACGGTTGATCATAAGATCAAAAGACGAATGCAATAACTTTCCATAAAGATAGGCTGGGCAAGACAGTACGCGTCTCGCATTCAGTGTGTGATTGACTACATTACATCTTTACCGCGAAGGTTCGAAGGTTTGCGCGCGAACTCCGGATCCGTTATCACACACTTAACAAGTCAAAGCTGCTGACCATCAGACAGCATATTGTTGAGTGAATACGGATACTATCTGACGCTAAGAGAAGTCTAGAACGGAGGGACAGGTGGGTCAGAGAAAATCAATAGTTTCTCTCGGACCCATCTCGACTCTTCCAAGACCCTCCAGTTACTGTCGAACACCCACCCAAACTAGAGGAGATCGACGTAATTTGGAGAGAAGTCTACGAAGTTCAGCATAGACTAGAGGAAGACTCAGAAAATATAAATAGCTTCAAGGGGTTATGTGTTGCTCTCATAACACTTGATAAAGAATTCCCACCCATCACTACCGAGGAGGTGAAAAAAGTATTAAGAGGGATGAAGAATTATTCGCACCGGGACCAGATTGTATCAAAACCTTCTGGTGGAAGAAGTTTTCTTCAGCCCATCAGCATTTGGCCCGTATTTTCACCTCATATATGAAGTCGGAAGAGCCGATTCCAGAGTGGTTGGTGGAAGGGCGCACAATGCTCCTGCCGAAAATAGGCAACTTAGCTGATCCGAAGAATTACAGGCCAATAACTTGAACCTTTGCGCTGGAGACTTATACATACCTGGGCGTGCCATAGAGCCGCATTCAGGTCACTGTCGGCGAGGAACAAAGTATCTGCAACGAACATCCTTGCCGTCCCGGTACTACTCTATTCATTTGGAGTAGTTCCATGGACGAAGAACGAGCTCAGAT
>NC_046661.1:67169511-67182558 GCF_010883055.1 Belonocnema kinseyi
ACTGATCGTCCTTATCATCGGCGCTCTTGGAGGTGCCAAGCTTTCACTGGCTAATAGCCTAAAAAGCATCCCTGCGTGTCAACAATATGCTAGAACACTTGCAGGAAAAATGCAGAAGGCGGTTGTCATTGGGTCGCTCCGTGTTCTTGGGGTCCACGAGGCTTTTGCTGGATCGTCGTATTGATTCCTTTACAGACTGTAACCACCTATCTCACGGTTGTGAGACGTGGTTATGGCTGAAATTTTACCGCGATTTCGCTGGAAGTGGGTTGTAAACTGTTCTCTTTTGTATTAATTGTGTTGTATTTCTTATTCCCTTTTTGTGTTTAGTTCCTTGTGTTTATTTTTTTTATTTTGTTGTTTCTGAATTTTTCTTTCGTTTTATTAATACATTCCTCTGCCTTTCATGACCATAAGAGCTTGTTTCTCTTATGGTTTAAAAACTGGCATTCAGAGTTAAAGTTAATTGCTATGTGTGCGATAGAGTCTATCAACCGAAACAAATGGCTCGAATTGATGGAAATAATAATCCGGATGGGCAAAACATTGCAATTTTTAGACGCCTTCAACTTCGAAGACCACCACTTGAAGTCGCCGATGAGAGTAGGTTATGTCTCAATTGCAATCAATCGATTCGCAATGAGATAGAGGAGCTCCAACGTGACCCAGGCTGTTTAAGACTGAATATTCTTACACAAACAGGCAGGCAAACGTGCATGTTCTGTAATACTGATGTTAATACTCCAAGGCTTTCAACTGAATGTAGAGTTAACACTTTTATTGTCATGGACATTTTCATTCCAGAAGAAACAAGAGGATGCTTAAATCATTTGGATGAACATGGTTTCATCTTAGTTCCCTTGCTTCCTGGTCTAAAAGCGATTGATAGACCGTATAGCATTCCGGAACAGCAGTTACTTCTGTTTTTTCAGCAACTTCGTAACGAAGCAAATGTCCATGCGGCCGCAGCGTTTAATAATGAGGATAGTTTCACTGATGAAGAGTTTGAAGCTATTGCTTCTGTAACAAAGGAACAATTTAGAGAATTGTGTGCATTTTGTGATCCTATTCCACAGTTACCTGGACATGGTGCAAGATACGTGAGGAAAAAAGATCTGCTGAATTTCCTTTGCAAAATGCGTCAAATTCTTTCTGATGAATTTTTTGAAAGTGATTTTTCATTATTCGAGCCGGCAAGCTACAAGCATGGCCATTTCTACTGTAAGAGGTTTTTTAATGCAGAGATTTGTGCCTGGTAACATTGGATTTAATGCGGTAAGCAGAGAGAAATTCATTGAAAGACACATGTCATGATTCGCCAATGAACTTTATATTCCGCAACCAGAAATTCCCAGAGCTATTGCTATCATCGATGAAACTTATGCTTACATGCAGAAGAGTAATAACTGTCGCGTACTTCGACAGTCATTCTGCAAAAATAAAGGACGTCACTTGGTAAAACCTGCTCTCATTGTTGCTCCAGGCGGATACATACTTGAAATACAAGGACCATATTTTTCTGACTCGCGAAACAATGACGTACAAATGCTCATTAACGAATTTGAAAGATATGTCGAAGGCATGAAAGAATTTTTCGACATTGGTAATATTTTTATAGAGGACCGTGAATATAGAGATGCCCAACCACTTTTAGAATGCTTAGGAATTGTGTCCAAGATACCACTATTTCTCCAACAAGGACAGAGTCAATTCGTAACGGAAGCAGCAAACGAAGCTTGGCTAATAATGAAATCTAGATGGATAGTGGAATCCAGAAATGGCCACATAAAGTCCATTTTCAAGTTCTTCGAAATAACCATTCCGATGGCTCATGTACACAATCTAAGGGACTTCTTTCGTATTGCTGGTGCCATAATTAATCGATACCATCTTGTTATCAAAATGCAAGGCGCTACAGCAGAGCTTGCAAAGAGAATATATAGCGAGAGCTCGTGAACCAAATATTGTGCAAGCGCGCGTAGAAGTGGACAGTATGCGCTACGCAAATGCAAATTGGAATCGCCTGCATGAACTTCAAGTACCACAATTTCCTCGCCCTACATTGGAAGAAATACGCGACATAACAATTGGCGTGTATCAAATAGAACTTGCCCCATCTTACTTTCAAGACAAGCTGCAACGAGAAGAAGATGAGGAGTTTCAACTAGATACGCGTCTTAATGAACCTGACATGATCAGAGTACGAGTATTTTATCGTTTCCGAAATGCGACAAGGTACCAGCTGTGAATAGCGTTCAATGAGATCGATGACACAGGACCAGACAATAACGAAACGCCAGAACTCTTGGCACTTGCGCACATATTGCAAGCATTTTATGGTTCCTGAGTTATGTACGTCACCAGCTATACGTAAAGTATCCTCAAACTTCCTTGCTACAAAGGATTCTAGACGCTGCTAATAGAGGTGAACAAACGAACCCAAAGTTAAAATCTTGGGAGCTTAGCGTAAGATCGTTTTGAGATGCGCGCTATATGAGTCAAAGGTGTAGGCGAAAGTAATTTCACCCGTAGAGAATTAAATTGTCAATTTGGCTTTTAAAAAAATTAGTTAAACTGTGCTCTCAGACACGAGTACCTTAATTATATGTCCTGTTGGTCCTGCCTAAAACTCCTCAATTATTTGAGAAATATAAGAAAATAAGGTCAGATTTTTATTTAACGAGTGAAAAAGTACAGGCATTGATTGTTAATCAATTTGTAAGGTTATTTTTTATACGCACAAAACATAAAATAATATTAAATTTTTCGTACGCGGGATGTCCTGTCTGTCCCAGTCACAAGTTTCGAGGTTACTCGTACGTCAATCACGGAACGTAGAGCGCTAGCAGTTGATGTTTATTTGAATAAATCACGGTACATCCTATTTTTTCTTAATAATTTCCCAAACAGCAACAGTAAGTGAATGACAAGGTGGTACACCATTGTATTTTATTAACTTTTTATTGAATTTTATGCAAATTGACTGAGAACTCATGGTTTGCACGATTTCACTACGTTTAAAATATGTGAGCCATTCCCAATATTGTCACTTCGAACAACTTTTTTTCTATTGGGAATCAATAAAATGTTTAAAAATCAAAAAACTTGTTGAGGAAATGATTATCTCCCCGACAAATATGAATTTTGCGAAAGATAGAAACCAGCGGGTAGCAGACGGCAGCATTTGAGCGATTAGAATCGTTTGCTATTTTATTTTTTACTCACAATTCTGACATAATAGAAGAATTCTAGAGATCAACGGTACTTCCAAAGGGCCAGGTCTTGATTATGGTGTCCCCAAATGTTGCGAAATACGTTGCAAAATGGAGCAAAAAGCAGAGAGAACTAACATGCCCTGTCTGTGTTTTTGTAACTGTAATGGAATCAACCACTAGGCTAGCTGTTACCTTTACTCCATACGCGGAATCGGGGCGCCCTTCGTTATTGACCAAGACTACGTTATAGACCAAGACTACTACCTTCGTTATCGCTCACGACTACAATTCTGAAAGGGGAAAACCTCTTCTGGGACATTGACTCTTTGATGAGACTATCATGAATCGATAATACTTCAAAAATAATAAGACATGTATCCCGGATTTTTCGGTCCCTTGTAAGAACTATGAGCGTTTGTAAATCACATTAGCCAAGGGTGTAGAACCTCTACCTGTTCACGCGCATGGACTCCCATCAAGCTCCGCTGGTCCAGTTCGAATCTTTTTCTCAATTTTTTTTTCGTATTGTAAGCATGTCAAATAATAATTTTTAATGCTTCCCCACCGAATAAATTATTTGTTTGAAAAATATTACCGGGAAATAAATATCATGCAGGCTCTTTTCGTCCATGCGCGTCACCCGGTACAGGTTCTGCACCCTTGACTATTTATTTTCCAGTAATATTTTTCAAAAAAAAAAATTTATTCGCCGGTGAAGCATTAAAAATTATTATTTGACATCTTTACCATACGAAAAAAAAAAGTTGAGAAAAAGATTCGAACCCACGACAGTGTGGTTAGCATCAGACTCTTTTCCACTGGACCAGCGGAGCTTGATGGGAGTCCATGCGCGTGAACCGGTACAGGTTCTGCGCCCTTGGCTAATGTGATTTATAAACACTCATAGTTCTTACAAGGGATCAAAAAATCCGGGACATATGTCATGATAGTCTCATCAAAAATTCAATGTCCTAGAAGAGGTTTTCCCCTTTTAGAATTGTAGTCTTGACCCACGGTCGATAACGAAGGGCGCACCGATTCCGCGTATGGAGTGAAGGTAACAGCTAGCCTGGTGGTTCATTCCAATACAGTTACAAAAACACAGACAGGGCATTTTAGATCTCTCTGCTTTTTGCTCCATTTTGCAACGTATTTCGCAAAATTTGGGGACACCATCATCAAGACCTGGCGCTTTGGAAGAGCCGTTGATTTCTAGAATGCTGCCGTCTGCTACCCGCTGGTTTCTATCTTTCGCAAAATTTATATTTGTTGGGAAAATAATCATTTCCTCAACAAATTATATAATGCAGTCAATCTCCAAGCTCAGCGTTTTCCAAATAGAATTGTGTCACGTGCTTCATTTGATCGTACTATTACAAAATTTACTACAGATGGAAGTGTTAAACCTAAGAAAAAGACCTGTACAATAACAGTCGCTGGAGAAAATAATGAGATTGCTGTATTAGCTGCAGTGGCCAATAATCCTCACGTTAGTTTACGAGAAATTGCTCGTGATTCCGGAATGTCAAGAACTTCATGGCGTAGTATTGGAAATCCGCAGTGGCTTCGTGAAGTCGAACAACAGCGTTTATGGACTGTCAACGTATGGTGTGGAATAATTGGCAACAAACTGATCGGTCCCCACAGTATGGAAAGCACCTTAAATGGCCCAAAGTATGAAGACATTTTGGAAAATTAACTGCCAATATTACGTGGAGACTTGAGGTTAGAAATACGGCAGAACATGTGATTTCAACATAATGGTTGTTCGGCACACTATTCATCGGTAGCTCGAGAAGTTCTTGATCGTGATTTCAATGTTCGTTGGATTGGTACAGGTGGTCCGATAAATTGGCCTGCAAGATCGCCAGATCTTACTTCAGTAGATTAATTTTTGTGGGGCTATCTGAAAGACAAAGTGTACAAAAAAAACACCAACAACATGTGAAAATATGATTGACCAAATTGCAAGTGTATGTGCTCAAATTCAAGAAGATACACTTCTCCGTTGTGTAAATTCATTTGAATTACGGATTAATAAGCGCATTGAAGCCGAAGGTCATCATTTTGAACATCAGTTTTTTCAATAGAAGGACTGTGGACTTGATACAATAGACATCGCACACATACTATGAAAATTAATGTATTGGTCTAAATTAATTTACTTCCCACTGTATAAGTATCTTATTAAATATAATAATCGACAAGTCGGCATGGTATGAAGTTGGTTCTCTTCGCCGCTAACGATTATTTTGAAATTCAATAATACTTAAAACATGTAATTAATTATAGAAAATTTAATACGGATATTATTAGTATCTATATTTAGAAAAATTTAATAAAATTAAGTTTTTCAGTCAAAGAATTCATTAATCACAGAAAATGTCTTGGACTACAAATGGTTGACATTTTGGCAAAATATTTAAAGCAAAATATTTAAGGAAAAAGAATTCAATATCATTTTTAAGAAAGTTTATTAAGAATGCATTTTATTTTATAAAAGGACAATTAAAGAATTGATAATTAAAAAATTTTTAAACAAAATAATTGACAATGCAAGGAGGAAGAAAATAAATATTCTGCATCCGATCACCGTCAGACTCTTTCACTTTTAACCTGCAAGTTCTTGCATAGTATAGAGCACTTTTTTAAATAGGTAATATTTAAACTAAAGATCAATTTTTTCTACATATTTGAAATTATTATTTAGGAATTGTTATTTTAAATTAAAACCTGAGTTAAAAAGTATCATAAAGTTCTTTTTTTTGCTTTAGATAGTTTTTAAGCGGATTCAATGTTCAGAGAAAAAAGTATTGAGCCCTTTGTAAAATAAGTGAAGTTAAATTATTTTTTGTATATTTTAAATTGTTGTTTTAGGAAAGCAATTCCGTATTGAAATCATTGTAAAAAAACGTATGATAAAAGAATTCAATTGAAAATTGTGCAGTTTATGAAAATTTTCGTAAAGGAGAACATTATTTTTTGTCATTGATGTTATTGAAGCATTTTTGCACTTGCAACTTTTCTTTATTATTTATTACCTTTGGGTCGTTTTTAAGCGTTTTAAACATTTAAAAACAACAAGTATTAAGCCTCTTGTTAAATGAGTAAAACTTGCTTCGCTTTTTCACATATTTTAAATCATTGTTTAAGAAATGTTATTTTGCATTAAAAATTGAGTGAGATAATATTATAAACAATAAAAGAGTTGTATAAATTGAAAACTGCGCATTTTATGGAGAATTTTTGTTGATTGTTTATTACTTTTAAATATTTTATAATATTTTTAAATATATTAAGAAAAAAAGCATCGGGCCTTTTT
Source organism: Belonocnema kinseyi (assembly GCF_010883055.1). Lineage (NCBI taxonomy): Eukaryota > Metazoa > Arthropoda > Insecta > Hymenoptera > Cynipidae > Belonocnema > Belonocnema kinseyi. The sequence continues at coordinate 67,176,049 of NC_046661.1, forward strand.
TGAAATAAGTAAAATTCAATCCTAAAATTTTCTAAATAAAAAGTGGTTAGAGCGCGCGGTTAGGGACACACTAGTTCAGGTAGTTTAAGTAGGGTTCGAATCCTCGGGGAGTGCGATTTTTCAAAGCGTCTAGGCGTACGATTATATGCGTAAGTAACAGTTTGCGTGAGTTACGCATTTTAATAATTTAAAAAAATAAAGATTATATAACAATAATTTCGAAAAACATTTTTTTTCGTTGAGAAATAGTGTTCAATTGAGGAACTAGTATATTGTGTCGATACTACATATTTTTAGATTAAGAAAATATATTCTTGAAGTGTATCAGAAATTATTTCTTGGAATTAAACTATGTTCTGCATTTGAATAAATCTCTATATGAAGTAACACACTAAAGTTTTAGAATAATAAAATGCTATATTCTATCTAAGAATACATTTTCTCAGATTAAGAAAATGTACGCTTGTTTCAAGCATGCGGCAGGAAGTATTTATTCAATTGGAACACACTCATATTCTATCATCCCCATTCGTACCTGCGAGTGACTTCAATCAAGTAAGATTTATTTGATTCAAGAACAATTTTTTTCCAGTGTGGTGAACTACGAAATTCATAAGAATAAGATGTCAAAATGTTACATTTATTTCAAAAAAGGTTTAAAGTATTCACAAACTTTTACTAATTACAACACACGCATCCTTTACACAAATATACGACGTAAATGCAGCCTTATTATAGGATATTTAACTGTTTCGCACTATTATATTTATTTTAAATGAAAGACCGAAGCAGCATCTCGGAGATCATGATTTCGTATCTTCCAGACTGCTGTGGGTTGAAATCAAAGTAGGAATAAGAAGATTATTTATCATAGCATGCTACGCGCTAGTTGACAGTGGTCTCAGAGAAGTAAAAGACGCCTTCTGGAATACTTTAAATAACACAATAAATATTTGCGAACATCATGAAAGAATAATTCTGCTAGGAGATGTGAACGGATGGGTGGTCATCCAAAATAAAGATACAGAAAGAGTACTAGCTAATTTTGAGGATCCAAGAACAAACTATAACGGAAATAAATTAGTTGACCTATGCTGAAAAAGGGGTTTGTTTATTACAAATACTTAGTTTGGGTATAAAATGATTCACATGTACACCCCATCTAAAAGAAATAGCCACAGTATAATTTGTTGTAGTGGATGAAATACTAAGAGTTAGTCAAAGATACAAGGCTCCTGAGAGGTTTTGAATGCAACACTAATCTTTACACCTTCTGATCTTCCAAATTAACTTAGGTCCGGGATGGAGAAAAAAGAGAACCAAGAAAACAAAACAAACGCAAATAAAAATTAAGAACCCAAAGAAGCCGGATGTGCGAATAGATTTCCATAATCAGAATGCCTGGTGATGCGTGGTGGAATGATGAAATTCAGACTGCCCAAAAACCAAAGAAAGAAGCGTACAGGAGAACTTTGAACATCGCAGGTCTTAGCGATGAGGAAAGAAATAGACATATAAATGATTAAAGACACAAAAAGAGGATACTCCAACGATTATTAAGGAAAGTAAAGATAAAATTAGAGCAGACAAAGTGAAGAAAATACAAAACAATTTTGAAGGAAGCAAGAAACTGTTTTATAAAAAAATAAAGGGATATAAAGGTAAATAATTTGTCAGCATGATAAATAGTAATGAGGAAATGCTACATGATGCATACGGGATACTAGACGCTTTCAGAAACTATTTAGCGTACAATTCGGATATGAAGTTATAGGACAGCACATCTGCGATGTAGAACACGATGCGTTAGAAAACTCAATTGGGAAAGTCTGTGTCACTGAGGATAGGGATATCTTTACGTTTTCAAACTCTTTACTACGCGACTAGTACCCCATGTCGCGCAGTTTTTATTAGTCCCGTAAATACAGGACATTACTGCATTTAGATAAAGTTTACAATTATTTTAGGATTGAATAAAAAACAGAACTATAAATATCACAAAAGAGTTATGTAAAATGCCAAGTGCAAAAGTTAAAATTCTGATATGTAATAATTGATAGAAGGATTGTATAATTTTCATAACAGTATATCATAAAATAACGCAATGTAATGTAAATTTTTATGAAATGAATGATGTAAAGTTTATTTTCGTGTTATATTAACGATACACTTAACAGAAAGTAAAGATTCAAATATTTAAATATATAGACTATCCTACAGCAAAGCGTATTATTTTGCATTTTTTATTTTATTTCGTAAACTCTAGCCTAATTCAACTTAATAGATTTTACATAAATTTAATTTGTAAGTTTTTAATGTTTAATTCAAAAAAATTTAAATATTGAACATTAAATAATTTAGGGTTTTAAGGTTACAAATTTTTTAATAAAAAAATTAATAAATGCTTTTATTTATTTCCTATAAATTCATAAGCCCATTTATTAATACATCGTTAAAATAAAAAATTGCTACGAAAGGGGACCAGATATTTTTTGTACATCCTTGACTTACTCCTACTGTAACTTTATAGCCAAATTGGTTTTTATATGCTAAGTGTTAAGTTAGCCGTGAGATTAGTCGTTAGCAATCGAACACGTTAAACTTAGAATAGGTGTTTCGAAACTCGTCACAGCATTTTTAATTTTTAAAAGCGTTAATATCGTTAAAAGCGTAATCGACATCTCATTTTACCCAAATGTCAGGTAACCTTTATCATCTAGTTGTATTATTCCTTACTGAATCCCGAATTAAATTAAAATGAACTTATAATAATAACTGATATTTTCATATAAAATATTACCGTATTTCATTTTACATGACTGAAAGTGAAATTTTAATAAAATGTCATCATGTCTTTCGTTTACGGAACTAAGTTATGCACAATTTAACACGCAAATATTCTTCGTGTAGCACTGAAATCTCGAAGTTCTTTTCATGACATTCAATATTTCAATTTTTCACCTGATTCACGTGTATAAACGTACCGCGTATGCCGTCTAGCTTTTATGGGTTTCTGAAGAGGAGTTGTTTCCCAGATGTATTTATCATCACCTAGATCTTATATTCTCACCTGGCGAAAAAAGTCACTAGCTCTTAGAAAATAAAGTTTAGAGAAATGTTCCATATCACCAAGAACATACTTATATGTAACATAAATAATTAAAAGGAAACACATGTTCACACATATTTCCTCAGTGATGTATATATACATCACAATTTAATCTTCTTAAGGAACAAAAGAAAGCACTACAATTTTCATATAAATTTTAGACTTCATTCCGCTTAATTTTTCCTCCTTGGATGCTGGAATATGCATATAAAAGTTCAGTTCTACTTTAATGAAAACATTTTTTTTAATCACTCAACACTCGCCAAGGGTGGGGAGGGCGAAGGGAAAACAAAGTTTAAACTGGTAAGAAGTATTTTTTCAAAACATTCGTTAGGCGAACACACATAGCACACATTACTTATACAATAAACATATTTCTGTAGGTTGCGTACGATAGCTATTCTATCAGTATCAGTTGGGTTCAGTAACCTTCAGTTGGACTTTTCAATTGAAAAAATTGCCAAATAGAGAATCTATTCAATTCAATCTAGACAGTAGATTTCATTCCTTGGATTCTATGTGGTTTCTATTGAGTAATTGTGAAATATTTAATTAAATCTTGTTTATGATCTTATGTGTTCTGTATTCAATACTCGTACTTCAATTACTGTTTTTGAATTTTATACATATTAGATCTTTTAAAATTAAGATCGAAGATCTTGTGTACTGTGGCCATTATTTGAAAGTGAATATTTTAATAATCGGGGAAACGCCAAAAATTGTATTCCAGAACTGAGTTCTTCATGTAGTGAAAACTAAGCTTTTCTCGCTTTATATTATTGTAATCAGTTATGTTCTTATATAATTTGAAGATTGTTAATTGAAAATGTTACATATTATCAAATTGAAAAATATGTACCAAAAGAAAAAAATCTTTTTTAGTAGCTTTTGAAATTTGAAAATACGCGGAATTTTAAAATACTGACAACATTTGCCATCTTGTTGTCTCAAGCTTTACTAAATCCTTTTAAAATTATTTATAATGGGTTTTGCCATATACAAATATCAACAGCTTTTTCAAATCATGTTTCTCTTTACCATTTGGACTTTTGTGCGTACAATATTACTACATTGCGGTAATAGGCGTCTAGGACCAAGTCTTGCCTTCTTTAGTAGGTACTTACTTTTCCAATATTTTTTGAATGTCAAAAAAATCCTACAAGACCCGATAACGTCTTCAAGTTATCAGACGTCCAGGAGCTAGTGATTATGTTAACAAAGATGGCCTAAGCGACCTAAACTACTCAGGTGTCCCCTCCTAATAGAAAGTATACAAATTTATTTTTTACCTTCAGCCTCACGTCCTTCTTTATCGACACACCAGCACATGCCATCGTGACACTGAACAGTATCAAATCCTCCATCAGAATCACATCTAGGGATGTAAGTTCTTCTTGCAGGCTCACCAGATTCTCGGGCTTCATGTTCGGCCACGGCTCTTGCATGTTGACATGCTGTAGCCAGAACTGGAGTAACGCATTGCGTGCCGCAACCAGTAGAACAGCATTTGTGGTCAGCGGAACATTCTTGGTCATTGTTACACTCTAGTTCGCAGCTTGATGAGCTCGGTACTAAATAAGGACACTGACCTGAAATTGTACAAGTGACGAAATTGTTATGCTTCTATTACTTTCTCATAATCGTACTTAATAAGTGGCTTGTCAAGATGTACATGCGTAGGTGCGTAATAAATGTGGATGGACATTGTATTAATTACTCTTGACGTGGGTTACAAGTGCAGTCAGACCTGAATTCCATAATCCTAGATTTCATGTTTCTTGTCACGCTTAGTCTCACAATTCACATTAAATTCAGGTTTGACTGTATTAAATAGAGAGTATTATTATTAAATCATATAAGCAGGGTGAAGCATACATATTTTTTTAGACATTTTTTCATTCTCGACCATCTGAAATTTTGCAAATGAATCTTTTTTTGCTTCTCTTGTTGGTACATGCATCGTTGGTTGTATTTTTTGTACGTATTCTAACATCTGTAACCAATCTGAAGTAGTTTCACTTCAGTTTTGGTATGAATGGTCATGATGAATATGGTATACCATGATGATGATGTTGGATTGGTTTGAATGTGTTAACGAAGACTGTTAATCAAACCCAAACGAACATAACCAACAAGACTACCCAAACGAATGCAACCAATATGACTAACCCAATTGCACGCAACCAGCACAAATGGATTGAACTCAATCATCAAAGCTCTTCATATGCACGGGCATTGAGATTACTATCGATGAAGAAAGGACTTTCAATGTATCATTCAAAATACTGACGCAAACAATATTCAAAACGCTGTAACCAAGATCAATACAGAGCTCACCAATAAATTTCTCGTTGAAATTTACTTCAGGAATTACGCTGACCTCTTGGAAAACTTTATTAATTTCAAATAACCTCAAACTGACCTTGAAAGTAACAATTGACCTATGATTTGGGTACGTACCTGAACGTATAATTTTCCGCTCTATCGATTACAGATGTAAAAAAGGGGGTTTTCATTTTAAAAAACAAAGTTGACCTTCAAAAAGCCATGAAGGTCAACTTCGAGGTCAAAATAAAGGGCACCATTGAATTCCTCGTTGAAATCTACTTCAGGAATGACCTTCACTTTTTAGAAAAATATTTTACCTGATGAAATATCCAACCGTCCTGGGACTTTTTAGGCACCCTGTACTGCACTCATACTTGTATTCGAGGCGTAAGCTTAATCAAAGTAACCTTAAACTAGAGTATTTTACATTGCAAAGCCAAAATAAAGCTGTATGATCTGTTTGAATTTAAAAGGAATTTCCTCTTAGACACTGCTTCAATCTTTTTACTGCCCAAACGATAGTTTTCCTCTGCTTTTTAAAGAGTTCTAGATATAAATAAACATGGGTTTCATTTTTGTAACAGTATACTTCCTAAACCTTGATTTAAAGCGTTTATGGATAAAGTAAACTATTCCTTAAAATTTGTAAATCGTAGTACTGCTATAGTGCATTGAAGTTCTTTCAATTTATCAAAGCCTTGATGTCGCGTTTGGACTTGAGCTTTCCTTTCATGACTTTGACGGCTATGTTGGCGGTAGTATTGCTACTGCCAGGGTTTCCCATGCCAAACAGGCTGATAACGAAGACGATAGGGACTAATCAGAACAACAAAACCCAAATAATAATGTAGAGCATATTGAAGATATTGAAATGCATGTCGCTTCCCGAGGATCGTCGGGGCACCCCTGGAGCCACAGCATGCGGGATGGTGGCGATGGTGGGCTGCAAGATGGTCAGACAGATCTCACTAATCAAATACGAGGGTAGTTCAATAAGTCCTTAGAATGACCAACAGATGGCGCGCGAATCGCTCCAAATCATCTGTTTTCAGTCAGCACCACTCCCGACTAGA
>NC_046661.1:67182658-67201449 GCF_010883055.1 Belonocnema kinseyi
CTAGTCGGGAGTGGTGCTGACTGAAAACAGATGATTTGGAGCGATTCGCGCGCCATCTGTTGGTCATTCTAAGGACTTATTGAACTACCCTCGTAACAAAATGGAAGTGGAACCGCAGCTTCTTATTGAGGAACTCGCCTTGGAAAATGTGGACAACGAAGGCTTGATTGAAGCTGAAGACATATGTGCTAGGGATAATTAACGTCATGTACCGGATCCATTAGAACCACATCCGCATACTAATAACGATGATGTAGATAGGAAAATCTCTGAGAAACTACCGCACCTTGAAAGAAATTTTTGTGATGCTTTGCTAGAGTTTTGATATGTAGAACCAAAACTAAGGCATTCGCTGCCCAAAATAAACATAAAAAATGATCTGCGTGCACTAATAGCACATCTCGACTGCAAGGTTTTACATACGTATTTCAGCGTAGTACAAAATGCGTTAGAGGTGCAAAATATTGTATACTGTGCAGCTTTGGCAACCGTTAGAACGTTGAGCGAGAAAACTAGGTTTGCAAATGCAGTTTTCGTCCCAGCAAGGGATCAAGATCCACCATGGAAGATCAGATTGGATATGGATGTCAGCAAAGTAAGGAGCGAATTGGGTCGATTAACTCGGTATAAAAAAGGAAATAGAACCAGAAAGCTGATAAACCATGTTACTAAAATCATCCACCCTCGGCACATCGAGACATTAACACCAGCAATATTGGATGAGACTATAGACTCCCAACGACAGAGACTTGATGTTCTTACTGCTAGACTGCGTCGATACAAGAAAAGTAGTGCACGAAGGCAACAAAATCGAAACTTTTAGACAGGTGAAAGAAGGTTCTATCGTGAAGTGAGAGTAAAGCCAAATAACCAGCAAGACACCGAAGTCCCTCGATTGGAAGATATGACTAACTACTGGTCGCCTGTTTGGAGAAAAATGAACAGATGCAATTTGGACACTGCGTGGTTTAAACTGGAGGAAGAAAGAGCAAGCTATAGCCCTGAAATGCAACTGACAAACATCACAGCTTTACATGTTTCAACGGTCTTGAAAAGGGCAAGTAATTGGAAAGCTCCAAGTCCGAACATGGTGCACAACTTCCGGTAAAAGTACTTGACGAGTGTGCATCTTGCGTTGGCAAGGTGTTTTCAGAAGATCATTGATCACCCAGATCTATTTCCAGGCTTTATGCTCTAGAGTACTACGTATATCTTACCAAAAAAAAACAGCGACTCAAAATCCATCTGAATTTCGACCGATAGCCTGTCTTCCAACAATTTATAAATTTCTTACAGCTATCATTGCAGATAAGACATATTCTCATTGTAACGTGAATGACATTATTACAGAAGAACAAAAAAGATGTTGTAAAAACTCGCGAGGCTAAAAGATCTAGTCACTATAGACGCTGTTGCCATGACTCAAGCTTGTAAGCATCAAAGGAACTTACACATGACATACATTGACTACAAGCAAGCGTTTCCTTCCGTGTTGCATGATTATTTGCTTGAGGTATTAAAACCTTATAAAATCTGCCCACACGTTATTGAATTTCTAAGTCATTCGACAAGGATCTGGCATACAAGAATCAAGTATTTTGAACATGGACAACCAAGGATAACTAGATCAATACGCTTTACGATGAGTATATTTCAAGGAGACTCCTTAAGCGCAATACGGCTCAAGTTCAGGCCAGAAACTGCAGCAATGATTAATGTCACAAAGCAGCTTTCCAATGATATCCATATGGAGTTCGGACTAGATAAATGTAGAACAGTGTATTTAATCAGAGGGAAATTAGGGGCCGCAGAGTTAAAAAACAAGTTCGAAAATGACATCGAAGCAATGGCTGCAGGCCAAACATATAAATAAATGGGTATTCTTGAATCTACGTGTATTCAGCATACGATAGTTAATACAAGCCTAACGACTGCCTTTACTGCAAGACTCAGATTGATTATAAAGAGTTTTCTCAAATTGGCAAAAAAATCAGGGCAATCAGCACATATGCCATCCCTGTCCCCACGTGCTCCTTCGGGCTCATAAAATGGTCTAAAACCGACGTTGAAAAGTTAAACAGAATTGTTCGCGTAGAAATGACGAAGCACCGAATGCACCACAGAAATTCAGCGATGGGGCCTTGAATATCAACGCAAGAAACCATAGAGTAATTAGATATACAATGGAGGCAGAAAGCAATCCATGGGGAGCGCGCAAAACGTTAGATCAAAATAAAGTGGGTAGTGAGGCATCCAATATTTGGCTAAAAAAGGGTGTTCTCTATCAGTACCAGGAATAATCGAAAACAGGTGTTACAACAAGATGTGGTTGATCGGTGCCGATTATGTGGAGATACCAACGAATCCGTCAAGCACATTATTGATGGTTGTCGCTTAATAGTTCAGAGAGAATATACGCACAGACATAATGATGTAGCGGGCATTATACATCAACAACTTTCCCTAAACCTAGGACTCTTAAAAGAATGGATGTATTTCTATAGATGCATTCCAATGGCCGTTTTAGAAATCTAAGATTACATCTTATACAGGGACGTTACTATTCAAACGGATCATTACATCCGCGTCAATCGATCTGACATCTTGAGGAGAGAAAAAAGGCGGAAGAGTCTACATCACCGACATTGTTTGTCCGCTTAACCGAAATTTGCAGTCAACCTATACAACCAAGATCCGCATGTTTAGCGAGTTAAGGCATGAAGTAAAGACCATATGCAGGAATGTTAATCGTGCATCTATTCATCCCATTGTGATTTCGTCTACAGGCAATGTGCACACAAGATACACTGAACATCTTACACATTCAGGAGTCAATAGGGTATTCACAGCAGCTCAGAAGATGGTTTTATTAAACACATATCGCATAGTAAGAAACTTTCTCAAACATCAGGAAATGAGCGACTAAAAACCGGTAGAGTAGCAGATGGTAGCTTTAAGAAAGCATCCAGAAGTGACTTTTATCCATGTAATGGAGATTAAACAACAGGTTGATTTGGCATGGAAAAACGAAGGCAATGAATATCATTTAGAAGAAGCCGTGTCAAATGGTCAAGCGGGAGCAATTTATGTTCTTCCTTAACCTATTGATGATCCAACACCACCACATCCTCTAAAGGTGGATGGCCTAATACAACCAGAGGCAGAAGCAGAGGTTCAGCGCCTTTATTTTATGACGTATCCTAGGTTCTTATCTAGGGTATGCGTTATCGTATCTAGGGTGTGCAAGATACGCTCTGCAGCTATCATTGGGATTTCCTTAGTCTAAAATGTGGAAAAAGTATGCTATAGTGGTAATAACACCGTCTTGTCTCGCCGAAATTAAACCCTCCGTGCCCTATTTAAATCTAGGTTATTTGAGTAGAGAAAACATAAGTTACATTTTTGTTGAAGATACCATGTATTCTCTTGTCGAGAGTGATAATATTTTATGCATTTTGCTCACCCTTGACATTAAAGTTGAGGCCAAGAGTTCCAGAAGTTTTCTCCGCTGGTTTGAGATTCAGCATTCCGCGATAACTTTTTTATACAATATTCCTAATATTAATAATAATCATATCTAGTCACAGCTACGTTAGTTAGAAAAAAGGGAGCTAGATATAGTTACGTTACTTATAACCGTAACTACATAGTTAAGTTACTATATATAGTAAACAATATAAGGATCGAATTGAAGCGCGCAAGGTTTCTTGTTTCAAGAAGTAATTTTAATTTTTAATAAGTTCTTTTTTTGAGGAACTGGAAAAATACTGTTAGGAATGATGTCATATACGAAATGTATGCTAGGGTTATTATCAAGGGGAAGAGTCAAATTATATGTATTATATGTAGATATCAAACGATTGCTTTCTTACCAGGTTTCGTAGTTAAGCAGACAGGCACTGCAGGACAATATTGACCAGGTCCGCAGTTAACGTCGATCATTGCACATGCTTGATGGTTACCACACGCCACTTCCTTACAAGGATCTTTACATCGACATTGTTCACATCCAGACGCATCCACCTCGTAACCATAAGGGCATTTTAAATCACAGGAAAATTTAGCGCATCTGCTTATGAGATCCCTTATTTCCTTGCAGTTAACACGGTTTACGTCTATGTTGCTTTGCAAAGTGACACCAATTTGGTTTACACAGGAACATACATCATTGTGACACTGAAGGGCCTTATAAGAACCATCGTTTTCACATTGAGGTGTTGGAATCGCCAAGACCATTCCGTCCCGGGTTCCTTCCATATATTTGTGGAAATCCCGAAGGTACTCGCACACTGTAAATCATGCGAATAATTAAATATAAAATACAGTCGTTTTATCAGGCATGATGTTTAATATTCTTGCCAAAAATAAGGCTCTTGCAACGACATGTAGGAGACATGCTTTCGGATTTCAAGGGATTAGGAGTGGTGCACGAAAAATGCACAGGATTTGGAAAGATTGCGCATTTTGACGCTTGAGTCTACATTATTTTCCTGTAACTTTGATTGCGAGACGAGTTCATGTCAGGTAGTGAAGAAACAACAACTCAACATTTTTGGCGAATTCGAAATATTGACGGAGCTATGGCAGTTTAGAATGGTTAAAACCCTTTTTTTAATTTTTTAATCTTTAGTCGTAATAAGCTGATTTAACTTATTCAGTTAATTTGTTTTACAATTAATGTGAGTTTCATAATTTATGTATGAAAATCAAAAAGCTGCGTTGCATTTCACTTACACCATAATCACTGCATCTAACCTAGTTCACTTGGAGCAACTAATGGGTCTATATTTAATAATTCCTTGCGAAAAATTTATTACATTGTTAAATATAAATTATAATTAGTGAATTGACGATCCTAATCATCAGGCATATAGTGGGTAGGAAAATTCTGAAAACGCGCGGAACTTCAGAATTAATAGTTTATTTTAATAACACCAATCAATGATATGTTATACAATAAAGCAACGACACAATGGTCCGAGCTGTTCACAGAATTAATCTAAACACCACGAAGGCCTAGAGACACCACGAAGGCTAAATGTTACGCCACGTTGGGCCCTGGTTTCGAGACACGTTCGCTATGAATTCTCTAGACAGACTGCCTCTCTTTCGCGCTCACAAACTACGAATCGTTACGATACGACTGTCAACTAACATGCTAGTGAAATGTAACTAGATTATTTTGAAAACTTAAAGTTACTAACACTCGGCTAATTTTCATAACATAACTCTAATCAATGGTTAATGATACATTTTGAATTATTATAGGAGGGCTATCTTCCTCGTTGTCACTTTTATCTTCATCGCTTTCACTATCACTATCGCTTTCATATCTACGCCATATTTTCATCTGACTTACGTGAGCCATTTTTGCTAGTTTTAATTTACCTTTCGCAATCAAGCATGGAATTCAATAAGTGTTTGCGAGGAGCATTCCCGTAATTACTAAAGATCCCTTATTTCTCGCCTGCAATTTCGTTGATCCGTCGGTAGACTTTTTAGGCTCTTTACAACGACAATTTCGCCTAACCTAAACCTTAAATATTTCACAAAAGATTTATGGTACCTATCCTTCGCCTTAGTGTTTCTAACGGCATACAATTGTGCAAAGGACCCCGCACTAAATATATGGGAAAATGGCTTTCGGTGGATTTAGCTGAAACTTTGTCATTTTTGAGGTTATAAGTGCCGGATGAAATATCCGTAAAAAATCCAAAAAAATGGACGGTTTTAGCGCTATGTGGCGCTAAGCGCTCAAGATCAGTGAATAAAACGAATTACAACAGATTTTGTTACAAAAGCGAGGTCAACATAGAAATCACAGTTCTGATCGTGGTCTGTCATATTTTTGCCTACACCGTTGACTCATATAGCGCGCTTCTCAAAACGATTAAATTCGAAGCGCCCAAGATTTCAACTTGACTAATTAATCACTTCTTTAAAGGCAGAAATGGTACCCAAAGTAACATTAGTAACTAGTGCGCGCATTCCGATAATAGTGTACCCTTCGCAAGAGGGCCGAACGCTAAGCACCCATGATCAGCGAATAGAACCAATCCCAGTAGCTTTTGCGAAATATTAAACTATTTCTGGCTCTTGATTCGGGTTCGCTTGTTCACCTCTATTAGCAGCGTCTAGAATCCTTTGTAGCAAGGAAGTTTGAGGATACTTTACGTATAGCTGGTGACGTGCATAACCCAGGAACCATAAAACGCTTGCAATATGTGCGCAAGCGCCAAGAATTCTGGCCCCTGACTTACATGTGCAGTAATAACTGAAAAGCGTTTCATTATTGTCTGGTCCTATGTCATCAATCTCATTGAACGCTATCCACAGCTGGTACCTTGTCGTATTTCGAAAACGAGAAAATACTCGTACTCTGATCAAACCAGGTTCATTAAGTCGCGTATCTAGTTGAAACTCCTCATCTTCTTCTCGTTGCAGCTTGTCTTGAAAGTAAGATGGGGCAAGTTCTACTTGATACACGTAAATTGTTATGTCGCGTATTTCTTCCAATGTAAGGCGAGGAAATGGTGGTACTTGAAGTTCATGCCGGCGATTCCAATTTGCATTTCCGTAGCGCATATTGTCCACTTCTACGCGCGGTTGCACAATATTTGGCTCACGAGCTCTCGCTATATATTCTCTTGCAAGCTCTGCTGTAGCGCCTTGCATCTCGATAACAGGATGGTATCGATTAATTATGACACCAGTAATACGAAAGAAGTCCCTGAGATAGTGTACATGAGCCATCGGAATGGTTTTCTCGAAGAACTTGAAAATGGACTTTATGTGGCCATTTCTGGATTCCACTATCCATCTAGATTTCATTATTAGCTGAGCTTCGTTTGCTTCTTCCGTTACGAATTAACTCTGTCCTTGTTGGAGAAATGGTGGTATCTTGGACACAATTCCTAAGCGTTCTAAAAGTGGTTGGGCATCTCTATATCCACGGTCCTCTATAAAAATATCACCAATGTCGAAAATTTTTCTTATACCTTCCACATCTCTTTCAAATTCGTTAATAAGCATTTGTGCGTCATTGTTTCATGAAAAATATGGTCCTTGTATTTCAAGTATGTATCCGTCTTGAACAACAATGAGAGCAGGTTTTACCAAGTGACGTCCTTTATGTTTGCAGAATGACTGTCTAAGTACGCGAAAGTTACTGCTCTTCTGCATGTAAGCATAAGTTCCATCGATGATAGCAATAGCTCTGGGGATTTCTGGTTGTGGATTATGAAGTTCATTGGCGAATGATGTCACGTGTCTTTCAATGAATTCCTCTTTGCTTATCGCATTAAATCCAATGTTACCAGGCACAAATCGCTGCATTAAATACTCTCTCACAGTAGAAATGGCCATGCTTGTAGCTTACCGGCTCGAATAATGAAAAATCATTTTGAGAAATTCATCAGAAAGAATTTGACGCATTTTGCAAAGGAAATTCAGCAGATCTTTTTTCCTCACGTATTTGGCACCATGTCCATGTAACTGAGGAATAGGATCACAAAATGCATACAATTCCCTAAATTTTTTCTTTGTTACAGGAGCAATAGCTTCAAACTCTTCATTAGTGAAACTATCCTGACTATTAAACGCCGCGGCCGCATGAACATTTGCTTCGTTACGAAGTTGCTGCAAAAACAGAAGTAACTGCTGTCCCCGAATCCTATACGGTCTATCAATTGCTTGTAGTACAGGAAGCAAGGGAACTAAGATGAAACCATGTTCATCCAAATGATTTAAGCATGCTCTTGTTTCTTCTGGAATGAAAATGCCCATGACAATAAAAGCGTTAACTCTACATTCAGTTGAAAGCCTTGGAGTATTAACATCAGCATTACAGAACATGCACGTTTACCTGCCTGATTGTGTAAGAACATTTAGGCTTAAACAGCCTGGGTCAGGTTGGAACTCCTCTATCTCATTGCGAATCGATTGATTGCAATTAAGACATAACCCACTCTCATCGGCGACTTCAAGTGGTGGTCTTCGAAGTTAAAGGCGTCTAAAAATTGCATTGTTTTACCTATCAGGATTATTATTTCCATCAATTCGAGCCATTTGTGCTAGTTGATAGACTATCGCACACATAGCAATTAACTCGAACTCTGAATGCTATTTTTAAACCATAAGAGAAACAAGCTCTTATGGTCTTGAAAGGCAGATGAATATATTAATAAACGAAGGAAAAATTCAGAAACAACAAAAAAAAACAAACACAAGAAACTAAACACAAAAAGGGAATAAGAAATACAACACAATTAATACAGAAGGGAACAGATAGGAATTTTTCTTCCTAAGCTTACCAATAAAATTACTATCCGCTCTCGAGACCTTTCACAAAAGAAATGACAAGCATACCATCGTCAATAGAAATAATAAGTGAAAGGCCTACTTTCAGTTTGTTGCTCATTCTGAAGTCGTTCGCGTTTTGCTTTAAAAAGTGACAGTCGTTCATCATGCAGCATTCACTCATTATTTCCATCGACGACGGTATGTTTGTCTGTCATTTCTTTTGTGAAAGGCCTTTGAAAAAGTGATTTATTAGTCAAGTTCAACTCTTCTGCGCTTAGCGTTTTCCCGTTCTGAGAAGCGCGCTATATGAGTCAACGATGTAGGCGGAAATATGACAGACCACGATCTGAACCGTGATTTCTAGGTTGACATCGCTTTTGTAACAAAATCTGTTGTAATTCGTTTTATTCACTGATCTTGAGCGCTTAGCGCCGGATAGCGCTAAAACTGACTATTTTTATGGAATTTTTTTACGGATATTTAGCTAAATCCACCGAAAGCCATTTTCCCATACATTTAGTGCGGTGTCCTTTAGTAACGTTATAGATCGCTACCAAAATATATTGGTTACCTCGCGCGGATAATACGAACGGTCCTAGATGATCTTGGTGTACTATTGCGAAGGACCGACCTCCGATAGGAATTGGGTGCAATTCCCCTGCTTGCTGGTCTGGTTTATGTTTAGCTTGGGGGTATGAAGTACCAACTACTTTGCGTATGACGTGTCCGCTTCTTGGGGTACGAAATGAAAAACGTCATTCAACGCATAATCTACACGTTCGTAACTTCTCACATACTTTTTCAGATTTGAAATAGCCATGTCTAAAGGCATTGCTTATTATTTTTACAGCTTTGCTAATTGTACGTCATGGTCATTGAAGTTTAGCAGATGCGTTGTTCGCACTTTGCAAAATTGAGTCATTATGTTTTTCAGATTAGGTGGGGATATCCAAGATGTCTACACTCTGAGGGCTAAACAACAATACCAAATGCATGGGACTAAACTTTATTTTTATTATAGCCCTGATTGTGCAGACATCTTGCTAGCTTACGTCACAACTTGAAATACTTAATATTATAAATGTTAGCGCATATGTAACTGGAGGGAATGAGGCAATGGCAGAGTTATTGGTAGAATAAAAGAGACCTGTAAATGAAGGTTAGATAGTTTGCATGTATGCGCAAGTGAAGAACTACTTTGGAGCAAAGTTGAAAAGACCAATCACGTTGCTGTGCGATAGAGATAGATTATCCCCCAGACTAGCCAGTGGTGGCAGAAGGCGGATATCTCTGACATTCGCAGTAGTTATTCCTGTGCATTTTTAGGTTATGCACAGCTCTGTGTCGATTTAAAAGTACAAAATAATCACTACTGCGCATGCTAGAGATATCCGCGTTTGCTCAGAATATAACTTTTTATCTTGAATGATTCATACCTTAATAAGAATACATAGTGAAGCATAGGCATGTTAAGATCACTAGAAAAGTAGAATATATGAATGCTAAATTCTCGAAGCATGAAGTTGTTTGATATTTAAGATGAAAAGGTCTTTCTATACGCGCATTAATAGCATCATCAAATTTGGCTAAATTAAAAAAAAATATTAGGAAAACGTGCAAATTCAATTTGATCAAAATAAAAACTATTTGATCAAATTAATAAACATTCTAAACATTCATGCGTTAGAAAGAGAGATTCGATAAACTAAATTAGTGGGCATCGGAACCCCACCCCTGGTAATTTCAATCATGCTCATACCTCAAAACCTAGTTTCACAAAGTGGAATCCGCATGCCTTCAACTTTTCTAAGACCATAGAATGCTTGACATCAGCTGTAAAAACTTCAAAACAGTAACATCTGACTTTTCGTACCCCACCTAGTCGGTATTTCGTACTCTATATACTTGGTATGTCGTACCCAAAGTTCGAAAGATATTTGAATCCCAAACGAGGTACAGTGAACACCGTTATAATTTTACTTGCAACAAAATATACCCCCACGTTTTTACTGTGCATAGGCTAGTTGTAACATTTCATTCTCATTACACTGTAGTAACATCGCCCCCAACCCCTCGGCGCATGCATTGGTATGCAGCTCAGTTCATAAGGCTTCAGGTTTGCAATAAGCTAGAATCGGTTTAAACGCCATTTTATCTTGAGCCGTTTAAAAACCCTTTTTCCCTTCTTTCATCCCATTAAAATTTTACATCTTTTTTAATAATTCAGTCAACGGAGCCACCAAACATGCGAATTGTGATATGAATCTTCGAAAAAAACTAGCTAAGCCTATACAATTACGTACTCCGTCAAAATCACCAAAAATACGAAATTCCAAGATCGCGCGCAGTTTCCTTTTTCCTTTATCAATTCCATATTTTCCGAACATATTGTCTGAATATTCAACCTTTTCGAGACCAAATTTAGATTTCTCAATGTTTGACGTTAATCCGGTATCTCTTAGTAAGCCTAAAATTGTATCTACTTTTTGCATTAGAACATCTCAAGATTTAGGATGAACTAAGATGTCGTCATAATAAGTCAAAGCTAATTTATTCCCATGAGGAGCAAACACAATCTTCATCAATTTCGAAAAGTAAAATGGCGCGTTTATTAAGCCAAACATGGCACGCTCAAATTTACCGGTTTCGTCTTGTGTGATATAAGCTGTTTTTTTTGCACTTTCCGTCAGAGGCATTTGAAAGTAACCGTTCACTAAATCAAGAACGGCAAACATTTCTGCTCCGTACAGTTCGTCTAAGCCGTCATCCTTCTGCATTTTTCCCGCAAGTGTTTTAGCATATTCTTGACACGCAGGGATGCTTTTTAGGCCATTAGCAAGTGAAAGCATGGTACTTCCAAGAGCGCCGATGATAAGGACGATTAGTTTAACAGAATATTCCGGGTGCAATCGTTGCAACTTCCTTATAAGGTCTCGATACCTCTCTTTCTTTGCATTTTTCTTGGTTACGATGTTTTTGTCAGCTGGTGCCGAAAATTCGATAACGAACATGGTTCGCTTCTCGAAGTCAAGGAGAACCATGTCAGGCCTCGAGCGAGTAACAGAAACAATTGTCGAGAATATAAAGTTCCAGTATATGCGGCACTTCCCATTATCGACATTTGACTCTATTTCCCTAGGAGCAACTAGAGGAGCTATATTATAGTTAATGCCGTAAAAGTGACAGAGATGGTAATAAAGTACTCTTAGTGCCGTATTGTGCTTTGAATGTAGGTCGGTCCCGCGTGAGTTGGACAACTAGATAGTATGTGAGCTAAATGCTCTGGGTGTGCGTGGCACGCCCTGCAGCTATCATCAGAAATGTTTTGGCTCAAAATGTAGCGACGGTATGTTAAGTTGGAAATGACACCGTCTTGGCATGCAAAAATGAAACCATCCGTTAGCTCACAAGACATTGACTGAACCTTCACATTTCTGTGGAAGATACCGTGCATCCTCTTATCGTGGAGCTGTTCATGAAAGTTTTTCTCTTGTGCTTTCTTAATCCGGGCTTTCAGGAGTGAGTACTAAAGATAGATAAGATTTGATGCATTTTGCTCACCCCTACTACTGAAGTCAAGTCCGAGTGTTTCAGCAGCCTCCTCCGCTTCTTTGTACAGAATCGCTCCTTTGCCCATTTTTGCGTGATTCCTGACCATTTTAAGAAGAGGGTCTCTTCCATTTGCGATTCTATGTGCTGTACCGATAATAATCCTGTTGTGAAGAATTTCAAGACTCAATATTCCGCAACCCCCTTGACGAAGTGAGATGTACAGTTGCGGAACGGAAGACTTAAGGTGCATGCTTTTGTTCATGTGCATAACCTTTCTTGTCCCGATATCAAGGGATCTGCGCTCGTTCTTCGTCCATGGAACTATTCCAAATGAATAGAGTAATACCGGGACGGCAAGCATGTTCGTTGCAGATACTTTATTCCTCGTCGACAGTTCGGAAGACCAAATCTGTCGGATGAGACGTTTGTATCTGCTTCGGAGCGTATCCTTTATAGATGTCGCATCCTGAATGCGGCTCTGTGGCACGCCTAGGTATCTTCAGGGATCTTCAGGGATGCCATTGAGTTTTCCTCGCTTCAAATAAACCTTGGCGCATTTGTCTGACAAAGGCAGATGATAAGTCTATGAGAGGTCGAATCGAAAGCTTTCCGATAATCAATCCAGGCCATCGATAGATCACGCTGGTAGAATGCTGCATCTTTGCAGACACATCTATCGATGAGCAGGTTCTCCCGACATCCGGCTACGCCTTTCTTTGAGCCTCGTTGTTCATACATTTCTTGACACACAGGTTCAATTGCCCGAACAATCCTATCATTTAGGATAGCTGCGAATAACTTATCAAGTATGTTCAGACAAGTTGTTGGCCTGTAATTCTTCGGCTTAGCTAAGTTGCCTATTTTCGGCAGGAGTATTGTGCGCTCTTCCACCAACCACTCCGGAATCGGCTCTTCTGACTTCAAATATGAGGTGAAACTACGGGCCAAATGCTGATAGGTTGAAGAAAACTTCTTCCACTAGAAGGTTTTGATACAATCTGGTCCCGGTGCGGAATAGTTCTTCATCCCTCTTAATACTTTTTTCACCTCCACGGTAGTGATGGGTGGGTATTCTTTATCAGGTGTTATGAGGGCAACACATAACTCCTTGAAGCTATTTATATTTTCTGAGCCTTCGTCCAGTCTATGCTGCACTTCGTAGACTTCTCTCCAAAATACTTCGACCTCTTCTGGTTCGGGTGGGTGTTTGACAGTAACCGGACGGTCTTGGAAGAGTCGAGATGGGTCAGAGAGAAACGTTGAATTTTTTCTGACCCACCTCTCCCTCCACTCTAGACTTCCCTTAGCGTCAGATAGTATCCGTATTCTCCCAACAATATGCTGCCTAATGGCCAGCAGCTTTGACTTGTTAAGTGTGTGATAAGGGGTCCGGAGTTCGCGCGCGAACTTTCGAACCTTGGCGGTAAAATTCCTGCCAGATTTATGGCAAGTTGATGCATTCGTCTTTTGGTCTTATGATCAACCGTTGGTTTTGTTTTGCGGTTCGCATAGCCCAAAGCTCTCGCTGCATTATACATACAATAATTGATGGCCCAGAGGTCAGATTCTCCGGAAAAATGTCCACGAAGCTCGTCATCCATTTCAGCCAGATCTTTACGCTTGAGAGAAACCTTGGTGTTGATGTTTCCCCGGGTCGTAAAGCATCGCTCTTCCTCTATTGGATGCCTGCCCGCGGTTGGTCTTAGTGTCGCCACTCTTTCTCTGTTGCCGACTTGTTCTAGTTGCGGTAGAGTAGGCGTTCCGCTTACATAGCCCCTTTTTCGGAGTATTTCAGCATGGCTTCGCAGACGTTGCTGCGAAAAGTGGGAAAGCTCCAAGTGTTTCTCGCACCGCAGAGCATGCAGCCTCTAGATTGGTCAGCATTGTTGGCCGACCCATTGTCGGGAGCCCTGCGCGTTCTGTTGTTTTTAACCGCACTTACTACAACTATGTTTGGTGTTGACATTGTTGTTCCCACGAGAAGCTAGGGAAAGGGTTTCGTCCATTCAGCAGAAACCCTGAGTACAGAGACCTACTATCCGCAACCCGAAGATGCGTTTGTCTTGATTATTTATTTTCACCCGAATGAAATTTATTGTGGCTCAATCTATATTAACCGTTTCTACTACTTTGGGTTCATTGAAAAAGTTGTCTCATGTTTCTAACTTTGGATACGTTTGAAAAGGAAAGCCTTCCTTTTACACAAAGTTAAGTGTATCGACGTATCGATAATAGGCAAATTGTAATAAATCAGTATACTTTCTTCCGACTTTGACGTCATACCCTTAAGCGTCATCTTGTACTACACGAATTCGAACCCTTTCCGCTTCACACCCATCTACGATCAAATTTTCTAAAATGATTCCATCTGAAATTATTCCACCTCCACCGAAACCTTCTATTTCATTAGGCATTTTTGTAAATTCAAACCCGTTCCTTAATACAGCTGACACTCGAATCAAGCAATCTGAATTCCCAGAATCAATCAGCGCGAGAAATTATATGTCCTTTATTGTAATTCGCTTTCCATACTTTTTGCTATTTCCCTCGAATAAATGTTGCTTGGTAAAATTCGATTCAGCTATAGGCAACTTAGGTTTCGTACAATTAGCAGAAAAATGTCCTGTTTCGTTACAGTTGTAAAATCTTACCTCCTTTTTGATAGTAAAGTCTTTCGAATAGTGATCCTTCGCATGACTTTTAAAACACTCTATATTGATACTCACATCCTTAAAGTTCTTAAAACTACAATTATGTTGCTGCACATGTTCGGATTCCTTCGCTGTTGTCTGCATTGATCCTCGTTGCTCGCTACTTGACGCACGTGCTTTCCGTTGATCAACTAATGATTTCACGTGCTCCCTCCTCGAGCCAATTATTTGCTTTCTTGCCGCTTCCAAAGCTTTAAACTGCTTTATATCTTTGAGCAAGTCGTCTATATCGGAGTGCGATTTGTTCATGACGGCGATGCTCAAATCCTTTGACCAAAATTCAAGGGCTAACTGAATTTTCGTTACATCAAGGTCAAAAGCCACGGCTTTCCATAAGTGCAATCTATCGGAGAAATATTCCTTCGTGTCTTCATTTTCTCCCTGGCAGCGTTGTTGCATCACGCTGAATTTTCCTGTCAGTCATTTCTCGTGCGCGAATGTGGTCACAAAGGCTGCTCGGAACATCTTTCAGTCCTTGATTTCCTCCAGATTCGCTAAATACCAATTTTTGGCCGCTTTTTCTAGATGGCTACGCGCAGTCTCGAAAGCTACGGCCTCTGTCCACTGGTGTAGCGTTACCGTCAACTCAAGCTGCTTTAGCCATGCCTTTGCACAACTAGCGCTCGTCAATCTATCAATATTTTGAATGTTGTGGGAAAGATCTGGTAGAATGTTATAATGTTGAGTACGCTGACTTTCTTGGGAAGCTTGTAACAGAGCCGCGTTTTTATTAAATAATTCAGTCATTGCAGCTACTAGCTCTGGCATCTCATACGTTGGTTGTGGTTGATGTTGGTGCTGAATGGGTGAGGGGACTTGTGTTTCTGTTGGTGGCTGATGTAGCTACCGGCAGGCAACCGAAAGGATCTGTTCGGAAAACGGAGCAGTGAATCCCGAAAAATAATCCTGCCATTGGGCAACTGGATGGTCCCATCATTCAATCTCACCGTTCCTAAAGGTAATTGTCCTACTAAATTCACAACAGCCTTAACAGCGTCTCTTTCGTCAGACATTTCGAACTTCCCGTTACATTCACAGATCACAACTGCACTGGTTCACACATTTGCCAGACAAATAGCACCGCGCGTACACTTCCGATTCTTTGTATGGGCTCGTTCTCAAACGAAAAAATTTAACGGCAGCCATATTGCTTGCACGAACTTCCTGATTTTATTTATAGGTTTATAGCTCCGAAAACATGATTTGTTCACTCGTGAGACGGTTCGCAATTCACCAGGATCATACAATCGCGAAGACGCGCGACATTTCAGAATTAGTAGTTTATTTTGATAACACCAATCAATGACGAGTTATACAATAAACCAACGACGCAATGGTCCGAGTTGTTCAGACAATTAGTCTAAACACCACGAAGGACTCGAGACACCACGAAGGCTAAATGTTACGCCACGTTAGGTCCGGGTTTTGAGACACGTTCGCTATGAATTCTCTAGCCAGACTACCTCTCTTCCGCGCTCACAAACTACACATCGTTACGTCACAACTGTCATTTGCATGTGTAACAGAATCCTTATCATTTACTTATTACCTATTACCTATTCATTTACACATTTATTCGAACTTAACTGATAAGCTCCACTCTAGCAAAGCAGAATAATTGCGTTACTCTTAATAACGAGTTCACGATACCTCTGGATTAAGGATCGGTTAGTATAGTGATCTTCTATGTTATGAACTAATAAGTGGACAATGCTGGTATTTACTAATATAGCAATTATGTCGCTCAGTTGAGCCCTGTATAATGGTGTGGAAATTTCGGCGTTTATCAATTACTTTCGTGCTCGCTTCTCTTTTCTTTTTTCTGCACTGGATACAGTTAATTATGATATAAGTGGATCTACACAATCTTCACAAGCATCGCGTACATCTTCTACCCCACGTGGCACACTTCCCGAAAAAACCTGGTATTTTCTTAGGATTTATTCCAAGTGGCCAGTAGAAAAATCAAGGTCTGCCTTAGGTTTAGAGCTATACTTAAACCTACTTTAAAAATAAGGTTCATGCCCGCCGCGATTTTTTGTTTTTAATAATACTAATTTAAGGATGTTGGTTAAATGCGACTTAGAATTATTTTTTTCATAGGTACGGCACTGACTGAATATATATTTTTTCTGAAGGATTTGCGAACGAAAGATGGAAAACTTCTCGAATATCCTGGGCTTTGCGAGATCCTCAGATCAATAAAATGTTGAAAAATCAAAAAATTTGTTAAGAAAAATGATTATTTTTAAGACAAATATGAATTTTGCGAAAGATAAAATCAGCGGATAGCAGATAACCGCATTTGAGCAGTTAGAATCGTTTGCAAATTTATTTTTTACTCACATTTCTGACATAATAGAAGAATTCTCGAGATATACCAGGTATTCGAAAGGCCACATTTTGATCATGGTGATCGTAAATTTCGCGAAATACTTTGCGAAATAGAGAAAAAGTCAGAGAAAATTAACATGCCCTATGTGTATCTTGTAACTATATTTTTAATCAGCCACCAGGCTAGCTGTCAACTACATGCCAATGTACTGTATCGGAGCATGCCGTTAAAAACAAAAAATCGCGGCGGACACGAAGCTACGTGTTAACCTAGGTTTAAGTATAGGTATAAACCTAGGGCAGATCTTGATTTATCTCCCGGCCACTTGGACCAAGTCCTAAGAAAATAACAGATTTTTTTCGGGAAGTGTGCTATGTGGGGTAGAAGATGTACGTGACGCTTATGAAAATAGTGTAGACCCACTTATATCATAATTAACCATATCCAGTTAAGAAAAACAACGAAAGAAGCAAGCAGGAATGTAATTGATATACGCCGAAGTTTCCACATCATTACACAGGGAGAAAATGAGCGACAGAATTTCTATATTAGTAAATACCAGAAATAATTTATAGGCTTCCTGTTTTTGTGATCGCAACTAATCTGTTATATTATCAGTTACCAAGAGTAACGCATTTAACCTGCTTTGCAAGAGTTGAGCTTATTAGTTGAGTTCGAATAAATGTGTGTTGACACAACTATCTCTAATACTAATTTGCAATTCTTGGTCTGGAATCAGAAATACTTTGTAAAGCAACACTTTGAAGAAACACGAGCTAGAAAAGACCGCAAGGAGTTCTTGCAAATATTTGGTCTGTTTCTGGAGGGTTTTTATCATCATCAAAAATATCAGATCCGTTTTCTAAGTGCCTTTACTGATTCTCGATGGATAAACAAAGTTCTTTGTTCCTCTAAAATATATATGTTTCGGTAACAATTTTCCTTGACTTCTATCGAACTGAGGGTTTAAAAAATATCTGCACTTTCATAGTGGAACTGTATGTAAAAAATTGATTTACGGCACATCTTGCTACGCCTGCGCCAATCAATGATTTTGAGTTTTTAAGGCGCTTATCAACTACGGCTCAACGAATCATATTTTCCTTTGGATTTCAAAAGAAATATGGTTATCATCCTAAGGGATTCACCTGAACGGAAAGATTAGATTAATTCACACATACGCGATGTTTTTTCTGTAACATGCACTAAGAAGTACTAACAAATATTACGAATGATGTCACTGAGCGGAGCGTCGTATTTACGACGCATTACGGCGAACTGATTACAGAGTAATCAAAACATTACATCAATAATATTTTTCTGATTTAGATTTAATTACTGCTTTCTTCTTATATTTTTTATGAAACAGAAATCATTAAAAAATATGAAAATAAATCTCTTCCTTATTTTCTCGAATTATCTTATAGGACCTTAATTAATATTTTTATACGATAAAGTTTACAAGTACTCTGTTGATGACTGTAGTAATAAGCTATTCAAAATTTTTAATTAATCACTATTTTGTACTATTTTAAATCATGGATTTTCAAATATATCAAGTTTTATCTGAAGAAAAGCCTTTTCCACATTCGGATTTTTAGATCTTACACTGAAAAAGCTATGCAGCTTTTTGTTCTTGTGTATTCATCTCATTTAAATCTCATGGGGAATTTTAAGGACCATGTTTGGAGGCTAAATATTACCCGACTTGCCTACAATTTGGGGTACTTTCTTTTTTTGAGAAAACGAGAAAATTTTGCGAGTGGGAGAAAACAAATGAAAAAACTTATATACGAGGGTGGATTGATAAGTTTCCGGCCGGACCAAGAAAAACAACGTTTTTAAGAATTTTTTTTTTTTATTTCTCAACATAATCTCCTCCAAGGCTGATA
>NC_046661.1:67201549-67215171 GCF_010883055.1 Belonocnema kinseyi
CTCGATACATGGTTCCGCTAATTCGATTCGCACAAGCGTTCGACTTGGAGTTGCCCGGCTACCCCCACCATACCGAATACCCTCACTATGCTCCAACACACGAATCCCATCCTGGAATCTAAGATGGAAAATCGTGGGGCCGACCCGTCTGATAAGTTGACTTTTTTTACTTGTGCATGGCGGGACGACCATGCTTTCTTGGATCTTGCTCAGGACCGCTACAAGCAGCTGCTTCTGCGCGGACACATTAACGAGCTCGGTACTCGTTCGAAAATCTAGATAAGATTCCGCAGGTCTCAAATGAATTCTTCTTTCCAGGAATGAGTGTATAGGGTTTTACGGAGGAATAATATCCTTAATTGAAAAGAATAATTCGGTATGAAAAAAAGACAATTAAAGAGTGCTTGAAATTGTGCATGTGCTTTGACAGATTCTTCCAAATGAAAATTTTAATTATTCAGAACTATGGAGAAAGTTCCTATTCAACCCGTTATCATTCGGGAGATTAAGAAACTAATTTATAAGGTTCGAAAATAATTTTAAATACTTGTAACTACTTAATCACAGTATGTGCCAGTTCTCAAATATTTCATTTGTGAGTGTTTTACTATTTTAAGAAATCTGAGTAGGATTTTCAACACGTTTTCATTCAGGACATAACCAAAAAAGAAATCATCGGTTTTATAATGCAATAAAATTAAATGAAGCGTTTTACTAATTTAAATTTGTAGATGTTTGAACTCTAGAAAAATCGGATTCAATCCCACAATGAGCTCAAAAATCTACACAAATGGGAATTGTACTAAACTTATAAAAAGTAAAGACAATTAAATTTTTTAAAAAGTCCTGGATAGTCAGAATAAAATTAGGTAGAGTTAGACGTTTAGAATTAAATACAGCGATTTCTTGAATATAAAATTTTTACTTTTAGATTTAGATTTAATACTCTATCAGGAGTGGTGCCGATGCAAATATACGTCTTAAAAGTGAAATTATGTTACAACACGTAAAACCAAAATCGCGTTTGCTGCCGTTTTTTGAGCTTGAAACCCGCGCGCCACCGCCTTATATGAACGAGGTAACATGCCAGAGTGGCCCTCCAATCTCGATTTAGTTTATTTGGCAACTTTAGAAGTCAGGTAACAACCCGTTAACGTAATGTTTCATTACGATATTTGGAGAAAAAATTGGGCGGGTTTGGGTTAATTGCATATCCCAGCAGAAAATTATGTACAAAATAGTCCAGTAGTATAATCTTTTAAAAACCTTTTGTACTAATCAAATATATTAACCTATGTAAGTTCAAAAGTTCTGATTTTACAATACATTTTGCGAAACTCTTTCGGATCTACATGGTGGACACGCTGGGGCTAACCAAAAAGTATTCAACCCGTCTTACACGCTAAACTATTCTTATAGGAGTATATGTGTGGTTCCATACATTTTCGTACGCCCCAGCGTGTCCACCCTGTATATTTAATTACTACTAATCCCTGATTAAAGAAAACTTTCGTATAACAAGTTTTTTTTTGTTGATAATCAAAACACTATGTAAAAATAATATAGGCTCAATGTACTTAGTTTGGAAGAGCATATTTTTAAAAGCAGTAGATTTCATCCGCTTCAGAGAGCCTCCTTCATTGATGTTATATCGTAAATGTGGCTCTCAGGCACGCCTCAGTATCGGTAGGTCACTTCAACGTCAATGTATCAAATAGCATTCACAATTAACAAGCTGAATTGGCACACTTGTCCAATCCAAAGTCCATGCCTTATTTTTGCGATTAGTATCGCTGCAGAAGGACTCGGAAAATCGAGTAGTGCGAAAAATAATGGTGTAGCCCTGACAAACGCAGCTCTGAAAGGTGACGTTGTTAGTTGTCGCACGATGTTTTTTATGTAAGATGATAAATATAGTCTCACTATGTGTCGGTCAATCTTCAAGGTTTCTGGTAAACAGACGATAGGTCTACAGAAGGTTCAGCGAAAGCTTTCCAGTAGTCAATACAGGCCATCGACAGGTGGCCCTATTAGAAATCTTCGTCTTTGCAGACGCATCTGATGATTAGAAGATTCTCCCGACAGCCTACTACATCTTTTTCATGCGGTAAGCATATGCTGGTGTTGTGTAGCGTAACTATGGAATCTTTTTGATTTACACTCTCGGTGAACTGGGTGGTTGAACGCCTATCAGTAGGCATATAAAGAGCAGTGTACTTTATGTATGGTGATAGTACTTTGAGAATGAAGTTAACAGCACTGATGCTCCTGGTGATCGTCTATCTCACCCTCCTGTTTTATTGCACTTTGAGTTACCTTGTGGATTCCACTTCATCGGCAGTAGTTCAGTTATCACAGTTAAATTAAAGATCGGATTAAACCTGCTAATGCACCTAATTGTATGAGTGAGCAATTTACACTGGGTTTCCCTCAAACTAAGCTGGGTTGTATCAAGTTGGGCGTTATGCTAAAATATAAAAAGTTGCGGGTGTAACAATACTTCCTGTGTTAAACACATTACTCAAATCATACATTACTTATCATGGGCGTCCCGTGTCCACCCATCTCACGGTGGCGAGACGTAGTCATAGTTGTGATTTGCCACGGTTTTTCTGTGATTCAGTGTCATTTTTTTAGTTGGCAATTGCGCTCAGTGGTAACCTTTTCCAAAAATCAGTTGAAATGTTTAGTTTTTAAGTTCTAAAATATTTAGGCTAGACCGATCAGGAGCATGGTATTAGCAGACATGCGTGTGTGAGAGTCCGACGTAGCATTAATGAAGTGAGCGCCGAGGTGAGGTTAGCGACGGGAGAGCTGCGGTCACTATGCTGATCAGTCCAGCTTTAATATTTTATAACTGAAGAACTAATACTGTAGCATGAATTTATACTGAAACTGTCTTTATAATATAAAATATGCTGACAATATTCACTATATTACAACTTATCAAGTGAATGATAGTCGGTAATCCAAGCATATTTAATATTTTCCAAAAAGCGAGGGATTTTATATACTCCTAGATCACTAAAGGGTGCCTTTTTTCCTTTGGGGTTATTTAGTAGTCGTCCTATTTTCGTAGGTGGTTTAAACATGGTTTAGCTATTGTGTTTATTGAGAATTTTTCCTATTTGTTCTGTAACACCTTCGATGTAGGGTAGGATGGTGGTCGCTTATCTCTCTCTTGCTTTAGTAGGGTGTGTTGGCTTATTTTTTAAAATTTTATTTTCTTATTGCTTTATCAATTTGTTTGTTTGTGTAATCGTTCTGTATTAAGATTTGTTTAAGGGTTTGTAATTCCTTTTGTAAGTTATCTTTATCTACCATGGTGACAGCCATGTATACAAGGAAGTTGATGACCGATTGGTTTTGAAATATGTGGTGGTGGGAGGATGCATGTAGGTATCTGTTAGTATGGGTAAGGTTTTGGTAAACTTCATGCCCTAATGTGTTATCAGATCTGTTGTAAACTAATACGTTCAAGAATGGTAATTATCCATTTTGCTCAATTTCAATGGTAAACTGAATATTAGGATGTAACGGATTGATAAAACCAAAAACCTTATTTAGTGCATCTAGTTCATGACGCCAGATGACAAAAGTGTCATCAACGTAACGGAACTAAATTTCTGGTTTAAGCTTGGATTTGTAGAAGATTTGAGTTTCTAGATGTTTCATAAACATGTTGGTTATTGCAGGTGAGATTGAAGATCCCATTGCTGCTCCTGAGGTTTGTTGGTCGAATTGGTTACTGAAAGAGAAGTAAGTATTATTGAGAATGTGTTCTATCAAAGGTATGAGCTCGGAAGGGAAATTTGTAAAAAATTTAATAATATTTATTGATTATTTATTTATTGTATCAGAGATTGGTACTTTCGTAAAGAGAATTACCATGTCGAAACTTTTTACAATGTCTTGGGCTTGAATGTGAATCTGTTGTATCTTCTTGATAAAGTCAAATGAGTTTTGCAGATCGGTCTAAGTGAAATGTTACTTTTGCTAATTTTTGGGAGCTCGTGAAGTCTTGTAGAGATGGCATTATTTGGTATTAATTTAAATATTGCTTGGCTGTCAAAATTAGAGTCCTTAAGAAAGGTTTTTGTTTGCTGAATATTGTTTTTGTGGGGTTCTTTTTAAGTTTTTTGTGTGTATCGCCAATTAGAAAGTCCATGATTTTTTTGTTATAGTTTTCTCTATTCATTATTATTGTTGTGTTGCCTTTGCCTGCGAGTAATATTATGATGTCTTTATTCCGATTGAGTTCTTTAATTGTGATTTGTTCTTGTTTTGTTAAGTTTGAGGAGGGAACTTGAGCTTCGCGTATATTGGAGAAACCGGGAGAGCGGTGAGCCAAAGTATAAAGGAACATTAGAGTAAAATCAGGCTAAAACATTTCATGCAATCAGCACTAGTTGTGCATTATATCGAAACAGCACATAAAATTTTATTTGACAAAACAAGCGTCATCGCAAAAAAACGCAATATCTTTCCAAGTAAATATAAAGAAGCAATCGAAATCTTAAAACACCATAATAAAATAAATAGGGGCAATAAATACAATAACAATCAGATTTGGCTTTCCGTTTTCTCAGAATTATTGAAAAAGATTTGATTGGCCAATCAGATGCGATCAGTCTCTACGGTGGGGTGCTCTGATCAATCGCAGACATCATAGAGAGTATATAGAAGAAAAACATAACCTGAAACCTCAGTTTCAGGTTAGACCTGAAGAAGTAAACTGCAATGTTCACGAAACTTGGGCCAGATTCTTAGTTTTGCACACGATGGAAACCAGAAACACCTCCTTTTTATCATTCTAAAACCTACTTTGTAAATTTTAATAAAAAATAATATAATTCAAAAAAATTTCAAATTATAAATATATTTAATAAAATAAGCGAATAAAGTGCAGAATGCTTTCAGAAGAGTAACATACAGCCGTGCGAAAAAAGAAAACCGGTAACTACATTCTTTATGATGTTCGATGTACTGATAAATTTACGACCTAACGATTTTTTTTCATGTGTTATGTAATCAACAAAATAATGGAAATTAAGACTAAAATGGACATTTTTATCTATCCCTCAACTGCAATTTTTCTGGTCACACATAATAAAATACATATAATTATCAATACTGGAAAAGAAAAGCCTGTATCTACGGTGAATTATGTAGTTGTTTTTAATTTTTTTAAGATACCCTTTTTACTTCCTTAGTTTTCTGTTTTAAACCATAGTTTACGCATACCAATGGAAATTACTTCCTTTTCATATAATATTAAGTTTCACTTACTGTTGGGAGGTTCCATGACGATAGCGCAACAAACGGAGTCCCCTACTTCCGTCACGAAGGTGCATATGTGATTCAAAGGGCAAGTTTCATTAGTGGAACATCTTAATATATTACCCTTTTCATCTTTGAAGGGGCTACCGAAAGTACATGCACTCTTGTGATTCTTCTTAGCCCTGCACTTAGGTTTGGACAAACACAGGGAGTCTAAGCAACCTTCTTCTTTTTCTACCGAGCACTCTTCTCCAGGTGAACAAGGATATCTGATTTAAAAAAATGTCATGTAATATTTTTATTTGCTTTAAGACAACTTATTTTAACATTATAGTGACGATATTTTATAACTACATCACATTCTAATCTTCAGGGTTTCATAGCCCCTTGAATTTTGTATGAATTCTAATAAGTCGTACAGCATTTCACAACAAATATTTTGAACCCATGATGTTATCAAATCCTAGCAAAGCACAAATTATAATAAATAAAATTTTATCTAATAATTAGAGATTTTTCTTAAATTTGGAGATTTAATTATTAAGGACAGAAACCGTGGTTGTGATACGTGAGTCCATGAATAGGGCTAGATATAATATTTATAATTTTAAGGACTTATTCTGTTCGTTTCATTTTTCTATAACTATACGGACACATCTAGACGTCGTAGGACATCGAGGAACCTCTTTCGACTTTGATACTGTAATGAGATGCCAAACGAGACTCGTAGAACAGCCAGACTCTCTCGAGACGCATTTAGAGCGATTTGAATTCCTTCGCCTTTTCAACTACTATCGTCTGCTAGTCTCAGAGTAGCTGCCGATTCTTGTCTACAAGAATCATGGTAGGATGCCGGCTAGTGTTGGAAGTAACCTTACAAGTTATTGAAAAAAAAGGATCGACTCTTCTATCTGTCTTGGAACCTATTTGTGGTTAATTGACGAAAAATTCCTTAATAAATTCCCAGTAAGACTAGTGAATAGGTCGAATAAGATCGTAAAAAAAACTCTGGATCATTTTTAAACGAAAATAGATGGAAAGAAGGATGACCACTCAAAATACCAGGGTACCGTGCACACATATTCAGACGACCCTGATTGCAAACCCAGTACCTCGTCACTATGGTGGCCGCACCACGAACGGGAACGTCGGAATAAAGTAGTCTCTGACGCATTTTCTCTCCCTTGGACACACTTGTACGGCTTCAGAATTCCACGGGTAAGGCCGATCCTTGAAAAATTAAGCGAAAGGAAGCCATGCTCGACATGTGGCCATAATTAATGAATATAATAGTGTCAGGGCTCTGAGAAGATTTTTTGAAAATGGCGTGACACGTGGTTGAGATGAAAATTCCTTAGGTGATCCTTTTTATTGAGAGACTAATGCATACTATAGCGATGAGCAGTGATAATCAACAGTATTTGAGGAATGCCTTATCCCCTTGTGAATTTTCGTGTAATTACTGAGCGGAACCCCGAGTCAAGTATTTTCTCAAATCTATATGTGACTTTTGAACTGAGCCCAGTCGAGCATCACCAAGTATTTTGTATAATGATTTAACTGAGCCTCCAGTTGAGTTTCATCCTAAAATTCAGACCGATTCTGGAGTTGAGCCCTTATCCAGTGTTATAATCAAAATCTATACGCTGAACTCCATTCAAGCGTCATTGAGTCACGAATATATCCCTTATCCCGTCCTTTTTCTTGAATGGATTTTTCAGTCAGTAGATTTAGGCGAGTTAAAAAGATCTTGTTAAAATTAAAATGTATACATTAAATATATTATAAAAATCGTTCGTGTTGTTTCGGTTATTGCTGATTTGCCGATGTTAAGCTATTACCAGTTTTAAGTCATTAATAATTCAGTAAATCAGGCTATGACTAATTTGGAGGTAATTTATGATTCATTAATAGGTTTAGAAACTCTGGGATTTGGGTTATATTGAGTTTAGGGTTTAGCTAGATATTTGACTTTGGCCATTACTAGTGGATTAAATTAGGCCATGCCCAGTTTTAAGTCATTACATATTTATTAAATTAGGCTACAGTCGGTCTCGAGATAAGGTTCCGCCCGTTACTAGATTCCTGAAATGAAGTGTGTTAACCGTAGAAGATTTCGAGTTTCATTAAAAGAATTTGAAATTACAATATGGCTAAATTTGTGTAATTAAACTATGGCGGTTAAAAGATGTTAGATTTTCAATTTTTTTTAGAAGTGATGACGAGTTTTCTGTAAGTAACTGGATTGTTTAGAAAGTTCATTTCGCTCGATCCTATGTTATAGTTTAGAGTTTTCCAGTTTTTGGAGTTATCTGGCATACAGTGCTGAGCAGAGAAGGATAACTTTTAAAAGTTAGTCTTAATATTCAGTATCAAATTAAAATTTAAAATATTTTGGTAAATTAGTCGACAATGTGATTATTAGAAGCCTGTGCGATTTTAGATTTGCAATTTAATGCATTTTTGTCAATATTCGAGTCGCTTTGAAAGGCACAACGTTCAAAATTATTAAGTCAGGCTTCTTATCGTTTTGACAATGTTCAAGTATCAAATAAATTCTGAGTTCATTTGTTAGATATTGTGTGTTATTATTTTGTTGGTTTTGAGAACCCTATTTATTTGCGGAACACGCCCATCTACCTAGTCTGAGGAAACCGTGCGAAACACCGGTAAACTGAGTTTAGAATTTAAGTCCAGTTTTTTTGTTGCTGAGATTTTTGGACTATTTTTTAATTTTTTTTAGATTCGGATTAAAAGATTCAAGTGGCCTGGAGCAAGCCTGATGCCCAAGAATTTTATTAGGAGAAATAGGGTTTAGATTTTCAAGTAAAGTTTAGATTTATTCTGAGATTTTCGGAAAGCATTACCGAAGGTACAGAGTAATTTTTGGTATTTAACCATAATAAAATTGGAAAATTTCAAACCTAAACAAGATTATGTACCTATATAGGATTGCCTATATAGGTACCTATATGAGATCCTATATATGCCCTACGGAGGAACGTTTAAAGATATACATATACCTAATAGCATCGAACGTACCCAGAACATCGCTGACATATCACGAGGCCAAATCCTAATACTCGGCAAGTCCTCCCTGCATGCTCTCTGAAAAAAAATAGAGTTCTACGCGAGGTTGGAGAGAGCTTTTCATAAATTTAAAGTGCTCGCCTAGTAGTCTATAAAACTTCTATCGTGAGAAAGCGAGCATAACACGAGTCTGAGGAGAGGGAATACACGTAGAAGATAAAACAGGGTACGAAAGGAGCTTGGAGGGAGCTCGGACCGATATCAATAAAAATTCAATTAATATTTAAAATAAAACAATTTCGAAAATTTTGAAAGCCTTCTTCAGAGTAATGAACATAGTAATGGCATAGGCTGACTAAGAGTCCTGGCATCGACAAGCGCCTAAAACGGAAGAGTGTCCCACTGAGAAGGAAACCTCAACTCCGGACGCCTGCACTCCATCGACCCTGAGCGAAACTTTTCGTAGTACTGATAGGTGTAACCATTTTTTATGAACATTTTCAATCACGTCTAAGCAACATTTCTTATTTTTGTTTCAATTTTTCAAAAGGGTAGAGACAGACTTGAGTGCAGCCGCCGAGTCTTGTCACTTAAGAAATTTGATATAAACCAGAATTTAAACGTGGGCAAAATTAATCGAATTTTCAAATATTAAGTAATAATCAAACAGTAACAATCAGAAATATAGAAGGCAAATGTTGAATTAAATAATGTGATTTCTATGGAATCGATCACATATTACTTGGAAATAAAATCTTAGTATAATATTTGGCTTAGTTATATTAATATTTGGCTTAGTCATTATTTTACTTAGAATAATATTTTCATTTATTATTATATTTTGATAGATATTTAAAGTACTCTTCTTCTACTTCTTGAGGACTTTAACCCTAACTCGGATGATAACTAGCGAAAAACGAGACGCACTTGATAAAGTCTAGCATCGTTTAGAAACCTCCGTTTTGGTACTACCGGATTTTTGAAAAGAGGAAATTTTGTTTATTTGTTTATCCGTTCCTCTTGGTTTCCACATCAGCTAGGCTGTTTCTTGTAATAAAACTTGAAGTCTGCGCATCGTATAAGGATTTTTTTTTAAACCTCGATATTTAGTGCAGTACGTAGGTAACATTAAACATGCGTAAATAGCGTAACGCAGTTTCTGGTCGGATATATTTTTACGCGGTCCTAGATAATAAAAAATGCAGCGTGCCGGCTTTTGATAGTGTGCGTTTACCTAGATATGACAGGCGCACAATGCGCCTTTTGTGAAGATTTGGACTCCTAATTAGAATTTCAAGAACGCAACAGTGGGAAATGGGACAGAAACATATGTTTCTTAAAATATTCGATGTATAAAACGTTTTTCAAGCTACAGGGTAAGTCATCCCCTCCCTAAAATGTTTCTATTTCCTGAGGAAATATATCCGTAATTTCTTCAAAATTCACATATTAACACGGCACCGTACACTTCAAAATCCCATTTTATTAAATTTTGGAAAAATTTTGAAAAATTTTGGATTTGCGAAAAATTGAACCCATACTCCAGGGTTTCCTCCGAATGTGCCAAGTTTTTTAGGAATTGAAGAGGAATGTCTAGGAAATAAAAACTACTAACATGTTTGTAAATCCCCCCCCCCCCCGCACCCTAAATATGATTTAAAAATTAGAAAACTACATTTCTCCGTATTATTTTTAATTCTTAAACATTTGTGTGATGTTTCTCATACAAATTTTTACTAAAGGAAAATTTTAATATTTCCCATGTCTTTTTAACAAATTTTTAATTATTTAAAAAATGTAACTTATTTAAACAATTATTTATTCCAAAAAATGTTAAAAATAATCGTATTTCCTGATTGAAATGCGATAGTGGATCCTTGTTTAAAGTAATCAATTTTTGTAAAAACTTTACGCGATCATTTAAAAAATTAATTATGGTTCATTCAAAACATTTCTCAAAATTAAGGAAGACATTTATGAGGACAAAGTGCTATATTTGAGGTAATTTATGATAATTAAAGTAATTAAAAAATTACTTTAGTTAACTTTGTACTCTTAGTACAATTTATTTATAAACATTTTAATGATAAAAAGCATAAGTCAAGCCAATTTTGAAATTGAAGAAAAAATTCAAAGAGATTTTGTATCTCGACATCTTTTCTTCAAGAAAACGCATCAGAATGAATAAAGAACGAAGATTATCTGCGAAGCTTAAGAATTGTTAAACATTAAAGACTGGTGAATGATACTGCTGAAGAAGGTGTTAAATTAATATCGGCCTGTAACTGCTTGATAACGAAAAATGAAGATCAAAAACAGTACTTACTAAAAGTATTAAAAAATTATAGAAAAAAGTTTCCAGATATCATTACACTACATATAAAATGAATTTAGATTATATTTCATTATAGCATTTGAAAGTCTTTTATGAATATCAAGTTGACATACTGGAAGATACAAAATACGCTTGAACGAATAAAAACTGTTTAAGCAATAAAAAAAGCTTTTAGCAGAATTTAATACTCCTAGAAATCATTTAATGTTTGCTTAAACCATTAAAAAAGTTTAATAAATTCTTTCTCTACACTATGCAATCAGAAAAATAATTGTATTCTATTTCATTTCATTTTTTAAATTTACAGAAAAAAAGTGTTTGGATAAATGAAAATTGTTTAAACAAATAGAGATTATTAAACATTCGAAGAAATGTTTCAAGATTATGTAATTGCTTGACAAAAAGTAGCACAGTATACCAATTTGAGAAAAAAATTAGACATATCTGGATTAACTTTTAGAAATTTTGTAAATAAACAATAATTAATTGTTCAAATAGTTACATGTTTTTTTTAATTTACCACTCCAAAAGTTTCTAACTATTATCGTTCAATCAGAAAATACGATTAGTTTTTACATTTTTGGAAATAAATAATTGTTTAAATAATTTAGGTTTATTTATAACATTACACATTGTTTAAAAGTAATAAGAAATATTGAAATGGTCCTTTAGTAATTATATATATGATAAAGACGACAGAAATGTCTAAGAATTCAAAATTATACGTAGAAATGTTGTTTAATTAATTTCTGGTTCATATTTGAGGTGCTGCGGGGGGGGGGGGGGGGTGAATGCATTAGAAAGACGTTAGTTGTTTATATTTGTTAGATATTCCTCTTTAATCTCTGTAATTTTTACGAATTTTAAAATTTTTTTAATGAACAAAATTTCTCCATGTTAATCAAATGTTAATCACGTGTTCATATTTCAATTTCGACAAAGAATATGAACTTGCCTTCTCTGGAAATGGAAACTTGGGGGACGGGGGGGGGGTAACTTATCCTGTAGCTCGAAAAGCGTTAATTGGATCTAGGGTGATCCGATATTAATTTAACTGTCTTCTATTATGCTTTTAATTATTCAAATGTTTATAAATAAATTTTACTAATAGTACAGAGTTAACTAAAGTAATTTCCTTAATCAGTTTAATTATTATAAATTACCTTAAATATAGCATTTCTTCATCATAAATGTCTGGCTCAATTTTTAAAATTTGTGTAAATAAACAATACTTAATTATTTATATAAGTACGTAACGTTTTTAAAGAAATGCCCTACTCTAAA
This sequence comes from Belonocnema kinseyi, assembly GCF_010883055.1. Lineage (NCBI taxonomy): Eukaryota > Metazoa > Arthropoda > Insecta > Hymenoptera > Cynipidae > Belonocnema > Belonocnema kinseyi. The sequence goes on from NC_046661.1 coordinate 67,213,479, forward strand.
CAAGGACCCACTATCACATTTCAATCGGCAAATACAATTATTTTGTACATTTTTTGGAATAAATAATTGTTTAAATAAGTTAAATTTTTGGAGTGTCCGGTGCCGTGTTAATTCATTAATTCAAAAAAAAAAATATGAATAAATTTCCTCGGGAAATGGAAAAATTTTTGGGGAGGGGGGGATGATTTACGCTGTAGCTCGAAAAACGTTTTTTGGACCACCAAAACGCGCATCGTAGGCCTGTCGCTCTGGGGATAATTAATACTTCAGGGTTGTTGTCAAGGAATGAAATAAGTTTTTGAAGAAGTTTTTCACTAAGATTGGTTACATTATGAATAATCAAACTTAATTTAAATAATACATTTAATTTTAGTAAAAAAAAAATGCAAATTATCTGATTAGTTCGTCAAAGATACCGCCGTTCCGTGCGCTTACCCCCTACCCACAACCCAGGTGAACGCACACTATCAAAAGTCGGCACCCGGAAACCCGGCATTTTTTTATTATCTAGGACCGCCTAAAAATGAATATGAACAGAAACTGCGTTACACTATTTATGCATGCTTAATGTTATCTACGTCTTCGTCTAATTTGGATGTGAGGTCGGACAGCCGTCATTAAACTCACTTCCTTGTACTTGTTACTATTGAAAATAAGGAACACTTTTCCTTTCTTACTGTACACGACTTTAAGATCCATGTTTACAAGTGAACAATAATATGCAGTTTTAAACTGTTTAAGATCTAAGAAATAACTAAATACAATTTTAAAAAATAGAGCTATGTGATTAGGAGACAGGTAGATTTGTCTCAATTTGGGTGGAAAAAGGGGTCCTCCAACGCTCAGGTCAAACCCTGACTATTGGCTCAATTCGGGTGAACCGAAATCGGCAACTGAGTACCTGGCTCAATATTAGGCAAGGTGTTAAACAAAGGTGCGTTATATCCTCTTGGCTGTTTATTATATTTATGAACAGTGTTTAAGAATGGCCCTCCTTGACGAAGAAGGTCTGGATCTCGGGACGGTGAAGGTGCGTGGGTTAACATTTTTTTTCTATATAAAATATCGAGCTGAAACTTTGGAAAATTTATTAGAGTACAATAAAGTACATTTAGGTAATTCATTTGGGTAGGAACTTTACTGAAAATTATTTTTGACCATCACAAGCCTAGTGCAGCGGCACTAGGAAATATTTCTGTAATTCTGTAAAGAAAATATTTCAACTAAATCTAATCCGGCACACATCAAAGGACTCACAACGTAGGACAAAGCTAGATGTTAACCGTTACCGGCTGATGTTGATGCTGATGTCGGCTCGTGCATTTCTCAAAGTTTGAGGCCTATATTTTATGTATAAAAAAAGTTCAAACGTTCAAAAAATATCGAGGTTCAGAAAAAACATGTGAAAAAGGCTCCCTGTTTTAATTTGGTCGGAAATAATTTTTAGCGAAGTTCCTACCCAAATTAAATACCTAAACGTACTTTATTGTACTCTAATACATTTTCCAAAGTTTCAGATCAAAATTTGATTTATAAAAAAGGTTCTTAGGTTCAAAACAATATTCAGTGAACTGATAAAGTGAGATCGGTAATATACCAGGTGTATACATATGAAACTGGTATTTTTTCAAGAAAAAAACACATTTATTTCAAGAGAATGATAACAAATATTTTATTCAAAGTATGCGCCCTC
>NC_046661.1:67215271-67223903 GCF_010883055.1 Belonocnema kinseyi
AGAGAGAGAGAGAGAGAGAGAGAGAGAGAGAGGCTCAGATTGTACCCAAATACGTAAATACACACACACACACACAGATATACAAACGGGCCCACGTAAGTTAACACAGATCTACTTGCAGACAAATACAGCACATACATATACTATTAGGTATAGATAGGCACACGCAAGCCTCACACAGAACCTACATAAACGCCCATATATACACGAGTCTACACACAGTATCTACATACACGAATAGACACACACACAAAGAATCAGGGGTGTCATAAAAATTATATCGTCCGAATGACGAAGTGTGACCTTCATTTGAACTTTATATAGACGTGATGGGGTCATATGGACACCGGGATCGTGATCAGCGACCCCAAAACGTAAAGGTCCACTGGTTCGAGCTAAGATATCAGCCGAAAGATTTAAAGAAGGATTTGACCTCTAGATGACCTCCAAAGGACCTTCAGAGGTCGATTCGACAAACAGATCAAGACGTATTCGGACGTAAAATTTTTGGCTCTTTCAGAATCCGGAGTCAAAAAAATGTCATCAATCGAATTAAGGTGTTTGACCTTCATTTGACCTTGATCCAGACGTAATGGGGTCATATGGACACCGGGATCGTGATCAGCGACCCCAAAACATAAAGGTCAACTCGACTGAAAGATGATCCACCTCAATTTCATCTTGTGGTCCTGTGTAATTTTTTGAAGTCACTATTTCTTGTATTTAATTCAGCAATACTTTTTTGTATTGCGTAAGAAGCTAAAGGAAAGAGTAATCGATGAGTGGATAAATCGCGAGGGTGTGGGGTGGAGTGGGGAGCAGATTAAGAGCTGACCGATCAGGTTAGGGGAGTGAAACAAGGAAGAATATTGGAGCAGGAGGTTCGTCGATCTGGAATGGCTAATAAAAGGAGGGTTTTGGAGAAATTGGATTTTATTTATAGGTCCTAATGTAGCAATGCCGCGTGATCAACCAAAATGCATGTGGGGCAGACTTTTGGGATATTTGAAATCTTTATCTCTAAACTATTGAACCCTCTTCTGGATTATTATTCGTTTAGCTCAAAGTAAATGATAACTGTAATTGACAGATGTAAAAAACGCTGTTAAAATTATTTAAAAAATTTTTATTTGCAGTTTGGGACATGTACGTTACAAGGCATTTTCGACACTTGTGTTTATAATTTCGAAACGATTTAGTAAAAAATGTTGAAACTTTACTAAATTGTTCTTTGACATAATTATATTAGTGAAATATTTTTAAAAAAATGGTTAGAACAAATAATACGTGAAAATGGTTAGACCTAAAATCTTCGAATTTTTGGCAATCGGCGTAATATATTTTTTTATATAAATCATTTTTATTTGCTTATTTTGCATGTGAAATATGAAATGAAAGTGCAACTTCAAAATGGCTCTCGCGTGTAAGAATACAGTGCGACCTTTGAAATCATGCCTTCTATCTTTGATCAGGCGCCCGGTTACGTTATTGGGTTGGGGATAGAGAGCCCTGGCCGGAAAGCGGTTTTTGAGAAAAATCGGCTGAGAATTCGAGCCAGTGTTGCTTAAGTCACTTTTTCTGAAAATACTACTAAAAAATACTAGTTACAGTTATCTACCTTATAACCGTAACTAGTTACAGCCACCACTAAATAAAGTAACTTAAAGTTATCTAAGAAGTTACTTTTTTTAATTCCTTGATTTTAGATATTGAAAAATTCAAATTAAGTAACAGACATGTCACTCGGAATATCCTACCCATGGTATCCAATTTTAAATAGGTTTTGTTTTTCCGCAACGTTTGGCAAGATCGCCAGAATTATTTGTTTCGTTGACATTATTTTTGTCAGCCATTAAAAATTATTTTTCATATTGCATTTCAGGTTACAAACACGACTCGCGTATTTAAGTCTAGCTATTCAAATTCTTCACACGAAATTGGACCAAGCCTGCTTGGTTTTGCTCTTTCTTGGTTGATGTCATATATACAAAATAAAGACTGAATTAAGGCACGCAAGGTAACTTCAAAGTAATTAAAATGAAACATTCAAATTACCGACAAAATCGCAACTAAGATCTATCTTAGTACCTATAGGTTACAAGTTACATTTAAAAATAGTCACACAGTTATGCTAAAAGTTACAAATAACGTAATATATTAAGTAACTTAGTTACTTGTAACAAGTTACTACGCGACACTGATGCGAGCTACGCCGAAGTTCTAAAGGACCTCAAACTTAAGGTAAAGTCGGATACCCTTGGTGTAAAAATCGATGGTGTAAGGCCGACTATAGAGATTGAGATGCTTATCGAAGTCGGAGGCTTGTCTGAGGGTAGGTCTTAACTGTCATAAGCCATCAAGGTGGCAGTCGACTTAGGGATGGGGGAGGGGCAACGTATAAAACGCTCCCCGCAGAGATTGAGGTCTTGTTAGAAAAAACTTTGGCGAAGCAGTGATAGACGATTTTAAACATAACATCACGCTCACATCAGACCTACGAAGAGATGAAGTCGAAGTTGGCTACAAGACAGCTCCTTATAGGACATCTGCACATAGGATCTGATCCTGATCAAATCAAATCCTGCTGGATATGCGGCAAAGAACGTTGAACGGGGTTGCTTGACGTTCAGGAAGGCTAGCCCCATCATAGAAACCTGAAAATAGATAGAACTAACCAGCCAGGTCTAACAATGATACCGAAGGACAGCGAGCTCAATACATACAGCAGGACGCCGAAGAACGGCGTAAAGCCTGTAGCCCCAATTTCTTGAAGTAATGCGAAAGCGGATTTCAAAGACATCCGTTGGTAGGAAAAGGAGGTAGATTTAGATTTTATTGCCATTTTTAAGCAGATTCCCATACTCAGTACGTCAAGGAATTTCCAACTCCTCGGAAAAACGTGCGATGATATGAATTCTCTTCTGGATGTCCTTTAACGTTAGAATATCTTCAGTTGCTGCACAGTAAATGAAAAATGATTTGAAGGAATTTAAAATGAATAGGGTTTGTCAGGATTTTATCCTGTGTCTGTATTGTTATACTTACTGCAAACTGTTAGTTTTTGAATAGCTTGAGTGGCCGTAAAAATATAAAATCAAAATATATTAAAATATAAAGCCTTTTTTGGTTATTCCAGACTCAAGTGCCCGGACATATATGGATATATAAAAATAAAGAATAAAGAAACCGAAAATTCCTTTTCCAAAAATCGGTCGGCGCTCGCTTGAATAGCACTGCGCTAGATTCCCGCTTACGTACGTAAGTCTGTTAATACGACACTCCTGGTTGGTCCAAACTGACTATTTTATAATTCAAAAACTTAAATTTCAACTGATTTTTCGAAAAGGAATTTTCGATTAATTTTTTTACATTTCATACAGCTATTTGAGTCCAAAATTTAAGTCTGAGAAACTTCATAGAGCAGTTTTATATACATGATTCGTAGTATGCAAATTTATTAATCTTTTTAATTTTACATCTGTTCATCTCTCTTAATGCCAAAAAGGTAGTTCAAAAACAGAATTTAACAGAAATTCCAGACACCAATTTCGTTTAATTTTTTAAAATATTTTTTCATTTGCTTGGTGTTTAAAGTACCCACGAATTTTCTGATATTTAGGAGATACTTTAGGCTATAAGACGCCTATGGGAACTGAATTATTCAGAGCTTTATTCCACAGAGACGACGCGCCGTAAAAATGACTTATGACCCCGTGCATAATGGTAAATTGTAACAAAAAATATCTAATAATGTTTTCAGGCCAGTGCACGCTCCAGCGAACGAATTGTTAACCCTCTGAAGCATTACAAACAGTAATATTTTATAATATTATAATTAAATTTCAAGACTCACCCTTCACATGGATTATCGCACTCGCAAGTAGAGCAACCAGAATCGTCAATTTTAAAGCCATATTGGCAGACTTGAGCGCACTGTTGAACAATGCAAGTGGGAAGAAGAGATCTAGCCTTACTCACTGGCTTGCAGTCCACTTTTTCGGCAGGACCCATCGATCCTAATGATTTTTTCCCATCTGGATCAACACACCAACAAACAAGGCCATTTCGGGAACATTGTTTTGCACTATATTCTCCTTCTGCAAATAAAATAAGATCTCCCTTAAAACGACATAATGATATCACCCATGTTCTATGGATCTCACAGGAATATGTAAATTTCCGGAGCACGCGAATTGAGCCAACGCAACGGTTAGTGTTATACCTGCCAGAGCTGCCACACCGAGTCTGAAATTTACCCCCACCATACCTACCGTTTAGGAGCCGCAAAACAGAAGCTGCATGATTACCACTGTGACTTCGTGGGTAAGCCGAAAATGCACGATTCGACTTCGGTTCCCTGCTGTACGATGATTGCCGATCTGAAGGCTTCGGAAGACTTCGGTGGTCTTCTCTTTATATCTCGATCCCCATTTGAAAGAAATGGAAGAAATTGGCGAATTTAATGTTTCGCGTGATTCTTCATTTCAATATCAATATCATTTCAATATTAATAATACTATATATTATTAATGTTAATATTATAATTATAAAATATAATATTAATTTTAATTAATACTTGACTAACTTTTAATAGAAATAGTTAAACTTTTAACTAAAACAATTAGTTTTCTGAAAAAAAATTTGAATAAGAAGATGAATTTTCTTATAGTTAAAAGAAATTAATTTTTAAACCAAAACAAACAAAAAACTCTGCAAAATAGTTAAATTTTCACAAAAGAAATTTTTCAACTAATTTGATAAATTGTTAACCAAAAAAAAAAAACTAAATTTTTAACAAAGCAGTTCCACTTTCAACCAGAAAAATTGAAAAAATAGTTGGAATTCTTTGAAAGTGCTTTAAATGATTGAAATTAATTGAAAATTCCTTGAAATGTTTTAAAACATCCTAAAATATTTAAAATCCTTAAAAATCTGTTGAAATCTTTTGAATTTTTTTAAAGCTCTTGAAAATTCCTCAAGATTTTAAAAATACCCTGAAATATTTCAAATCCTTTAAAATCTCATATTAAATTACTGTGATCAATTAAAAATTCTTTGGGACATTTTTAAATACTCTCAAGTATTTTGAAACCTTCAAAATCTTTTCAAAAACCTTCACACCTTTTAAAGATTTCTAAAGTCCTTTGGAATTTTTAAAAATAACTCTGCTAAAATTGTGAAAATTCTTTGAAATTCCTTGAAATTATAAGAATAAATTGAAAATTACTTGACATCTTTTAAAACATTCACAAATATTAAAAATCTTTTCAAATTTCTTGACATTTTTTTAAGCTTTTGAAAATTCCTTTTAATTTTGAAAATTCCCTGAAATATTCCAAATCCTTCAAAATATCATATTAAATTACTGTAATCAATGAAAATTCCTTGGAATCTTTTTAAATACTTGAGAGTATTTTGAAACCTTCAAAATCTTTTGAAATGCCTCGGACTTTTTTTTTTAGGATTTCTAAATTACTTTGAAATTTTTTAAAATAAGCGTTCTAAACATTTTTTAATTCTTTGAAATTCATGTAAATAGTAAAAATAAAATTGAAAAATCTTAGACATCTTTTAAAACATCCTCAAATATTTCAAATCTTTCGAAATTTTGCAAAGCTTTAGATTGAAATTTAAAAAAAAAGAAGAGTTTCAAGACGTAAAATATTAAAATGTTTGTAGATTAGAGTTTTGAAGATGGAATCAATAAAAATTCAAAGCTTTCAAAGTTTTATTTTAAAAAATTTTCAACTATTCCATGAAAATAATTTTCAACTCGATGGGATACAAGTCTTCACATTTAAAATTGTAAACTTGGAAGTTTATTTACAACAAATTAATAATAATAAATAAATTAAATTCGTTCAAAATTTAAATGTATGTTTTTCAATTGGACAATCTCTAAATGAAGTTATTTCAGACTGAAAATTAGAAAATTTTTAAGCATTAAAAATTTAACTGTTTGTAGATTAGTTTAACTATTAAATTAAAGTTTTAATAGAAATTACTCGAGTTAAAATTCAACTATTTCTAAAACGATTTTTTTATATAATTATAAAATAAAATAAAATCTATTATTTTTTGGTCAGGGTATTTTTAAATTTTCAAGGAATTTTCAACAGATTTAAAAAGATTTTAAAGGATTTTAAATATTTTAGAATGTTTTAGAATATTTCAATGAATTTTCAATTCATTTTTATAATTTAAAGGAATTTCAAAGAATTAAAAAAATTGTAGCAGGGTTGTTCAAAGAAACTTCGTAGTACCTTAATAATATTTGAAAGATGTCGAGGGTTCTCAAAAGATTTCAAAAGATTTTCAATATTTTAGGGTCTTTTAAAACATTACAAGGAATTTACAAATAATTTTAATAATTCAATGCAATTTCAAATAATTTTAGCTATTTTTTTCAACTTTTGTGGTATTTCAAATCCTTTAAAATCCCATACTAAATTATTAAAATCATTTAAAAATTACTTTAAATGTTTTAAAATATCCTGAGATATATCAAATCCTTTAAAATCTCGTATTAATTTTCTGTAATCAATTGTATATTCCTTGGCATCTTTTAGAACTTCCTGAAATATTTAAAATCCTTATAAATCTTGAAATTTTTTAAAACTGAAGATTGAAATTTATAAAACTTCATGCTTTAGAAACTTTGGGCTTTACAAAATTCTAATTATAAAATGTCAGAAATTTGAATTTTCTGAATTTTCCTACTTAGTTTAGTGAGAATGGAATTGACAGGACCTCCTTCATATTACTATTAATCTAAACAATTTCAAGGAAAAATGAAAGTTGGCCTTTTTTGTAAAATACAATTTTTCAGTTTTTCTGAAAATTAACGTTGTTTTGGCAGTTTGAAGAAACTTTCAACTTACTCTAAAGAATTGGAGAGATAAAAGTTTTTGAAAAAACAAATTTGCAATGTTTTTCCCAATTCGCTTTAGTTCATGAAAAAAATAATTGATAAAAAACCAAAAAGTATTTATCTCATATTTTGAATTGGAAAATAATATTTTACGTCTGTTAAACTAAATAATAAAACACCTAGTTTTTATAATATTTGTTCAGTTAAAAATTTCTAAGGATGATATTGTCCACGATCAGAAACAAAATTTACAATATTTACAAATTATGAGCATATAAACAAGAAAAAAATGCAACAAAATTTCAAAAGATTTGTAAGGATTTTAAATATTTGAGGATGTTTTAAAAGATGTCTAAGAATTTTTAATTTACTTTTACTATTTACAGGAATTTCAAAGAATTAAAAAATGTTTAGAAGGCTTATTTTTAAAAATTCCAAAGTAATTTAGAAATCCTAAAAAAAAGTCCGAGGCATTTCAAAAGATTTTGAAGGTTTCAAAATACTCTCAAGTATTTAAAAAGATTCCAAGGAATTTTCATTGATTACAGTAATTTAATATGATATTTTGAAGGATTTGAAATATTTCAGGGAATTTTCAAAATTTCAAGGAATTTACAAAAGCTTAAAAAAATGTCAAGAAATTTCAAAAGATTTTTAATATTTGTGAATGTTTTAAAAGATGTTAAGTAATTTTCAATTTATTTTTATAACTTCAAGGGATTTCAAAAAATTTCACAATTTTAGTAGAGTTATTTAAAAAAATTCCAAAGGACTTTAGAAATCTTTAAAAGGTGTGAAGGTGTTTGAAAAAATTTTGAAGGTTTCAAAATACTTGAGAGCATTTAAAAATGTTCCAAAGAATTTTTAATTGATCATAGTAATTTAATTTGAGATTTAAAAAAAAATTGAAATATTTCAGGGTATTTTTAAAATTTTAAGGAATTTTCAAGAGCTTTAAAAAAATTCAAAAGATTTCAACAGATTTTTAAGGATTTTGAATATTTGAGAATGTTTAAAAAGATTTCATTTTAAATTCATTTTTAAAAATTAAAGGAATTTCAAAGAATTTTAATAATTATATCAAGGTTGTTTAAAAAAACTCCAAATTACCTTAAAAATCTTTAAAAAATGTCAAGATTTTTCAATAGATTTTGAAGGTTTCGAAATATTTGAGAGTATTTTAAAAGGTTTTAAGGAATTTTCAATTTATTACAATAATTTAATATGAGATTTTAAAGGATTTGATACATCTTAGGACATTTTACTAGATCCTAAGGAATTTTCAATTGATTTCAATTATTTATTATGTGATTTTAAAGGATTTAAAATATTTTAAGGTATTTTTAAAATTTCGAGGGATTTTAAAGGATTTTAAATATTTTAGGATGTTTTAAAAGATTTCAAGGAATTTTCAATTAATTTCAATCATTTAAAGCACTTTCAAAGAATTCCAACTATTATTTTCAATTTTTCTGGTTGTAAGTGAAACTGCTTTGTTAAAAATTTAGGTTTTTTTTTGGTTGACAATTTATCAAATTAGTTGAAAAATTTCCTTTCTGAAAATTTAACTATTTTGCTGATTTTTTTGTTTGTTTTGGGTTAAAAATTAAATTCTTTTAACTACAAGAAAATGCATATTCTTATTCAAATTTTTTTTTTCAGAAAACTAATTGTTTTAGTTAAAAGTTTAGCTATTTCTATTAAAAGTTAGCCAACGATTAATTAAAATTAATGTTATATTTTATAATTATAATATTAACA
>NC_046661.1:67224003-67225845 GCF_010883055.1 Belonocnema kinseyi
GATTCCGCTCATTTCTCAAAAGTTTTTGGCGCTATGGAAAAAATTTCGGGGGTTTGAAGCAATTCTAATTCAAAATTTGAGTTCAGATGTAATAAAGATATTATTTAGGTTGAAAGCATGGATCGACTATAACATGGGGTTGCTGATGAACTTGTAGCATTAGAATCTGAAAGGGCCAAGTTTTCCACCAAATTAGAACTGCGGTCGCATGATGATGACGATTGTGGGCCCGTTTGCTCAGCCTGGCCAATCGCCGATATTGGGTTTCCGAGTCCCTGTATCGTACGGCTACTTTTTCTTGTGCCTGCCACGACGGTTTGAACGCCTCCACCCAGGGACTTCGTCGGTGACCCGTTGCTCACCGTCACCATGTGAAGGTGCCCTGGGAGCAGACACAATCTAGACGTGATGGGGTTATAAGGACACCGGGATCGTGATCAGCGACCCCAAAAACATAAAGGTCAACTGGGATGAAAAATTCTCCACCATAATTTTCTTTCTTCTTTCCTTCATAATTGAAGGAAGATCGTTTGCGGAATGCTATAAAAATTCCATTGTCAGATAAAATAAAAAATAAAAACAAGATCTCGAGATATCTGGTATATAAATATGAGTAAACAAAGTTTGATGTAAAAGCGTTAGTACATTCCAAAAATGTCAATCGAAAATATTAAAATAAAAATTTTAGGGGTTTTCAAAATTGGCTTTAAATGGCTATTAAAAATCAAGCTACACTTTCCTGTCCTGGCAGATCTCAAACGGCTATGTAATCTTCTATAGCCTTCGAGACCAAACTTTTTGGGCTAGTTGCTAATTATCGGTGATGTGTTTTTCGAAAAGCTTGCTAATCATCTTATCCTCCTTTTTCGTGGTCATACTCGTCTTACCCCTATCTGGAAAATCGTCAACGTTTCCTACTTTCTTACACTGCTTCACTCACTTCCTTAGAAAGTCCTTTTACTTTCTCATTATAGCGCGCAGCTGCTGTGAAAGTAATGGTATGTCCTTTTGGATGTTTGCACAGAATCACTGCTTCAAAACGACTCGCCTGGGCTACACTTGTTGCACAATACGTCTTCCCCTTGTGTCAAAACAAATAATACTTTAGTTAATAATTATGAGAGAACACCATTTTGTGCACTAAACTGTAAAATGTTCATCGAAAAAAGGACCTCGATCATCAGAGGTGTGGGGACTCATCGAGAACAAGCACAACACCTTGAAAGAAACTGACAATTACCGCACCCACGTCATTATTTCTGGGTAGTGCTAAAAGTATTGAATTCATTGATTGCTTGCACACATGAGTCAAAACGAGAAGCTTTGTTTTAAAAATAAAATTTTTCTTTGTAATTTTTCTACTCCACTTTAACCCCTTTCCTAGGTGGGTAAAGAGTGTGTTGAAAATTAAATTGATTGCAGTTTGATAGCTCTCTTGAAAACAACCAACACGTCTGTTTTATTTTTTGTTTGGAAGCGCATTTCTTGAACAGTCAACAATGTTATTTTTCGGCAATTCGGCGCCTTCTATTGCGAATCGTAAAAATCTTCTTGAATAAAACCTACATATTTTCTATGGGGAATCTTAATCTGTAATCAAAAATATAGGTTCCAATTTGAAATTCCTAATTCAACCCCCTCTATCGCCCCCAGGGGGTGGGATGTGGGTTAATTTTAACTGAGTCGCTTGTCTCCGTGAAAATAAAAAGGTTTCAGTAAGGGCATCTGGCACAGCCAAACACCTACCAGGTGTATACATATGAAACCGGTATTGCCATTTAGCGGCCAGTAGGCACACTTGTAGGCACTGTCGGAACTTACCATTTGTACTAATTGGCGTAT
>NC_046661.1:67225945-67239970 GCF_010883055.1 Belonocnema kinseyi
ATATACATATATTATTCATGATAATATTATAATTATGTTATATTATAAAAGTCTTATTTATATCTTCATCCGCATTTGAAAGAAATTTAAAAAATTGGCGATTTTGAAATTCATCTTGTTTGGATAAAAACTTAATTATTTGGTTAAAAAATTAATTATTTTGTTGAAAATGTAACTATTCTCTAAAAAGTCCTCTTTTCTATCAAAAGTTGAACTACTTTGTTAAAATTTGTATTATTTTTATTTGAAGGTTCATCTCTTTCGTTGAAAATACACTTTTGAAACTGATAATTAAACTATAACATTTTCGGTTAAAAAATCATGTATTTTGTTAAAAATTCGTCTTTCTTTGTAGAAATTAAATTGTTTTATGGAAAATTTATGCTTTTTGATTAAAAAATACATTTTGCGGATGAATTATCAACTCTAAATATTTTTTGGTTGCAAAGCCGTTTTGTTGTAAATACAACTGTATTGTTAAAAATTAAAATCATAATCTTTGGGTGCAAAATTCGATTATTCACTTAAAAGTTGAACTACTCAGTAAAAAAATTAAACTTATTAAGGATTCATAATTATAGTTGCAAATTCAACTATTTGCCTTTAAATTGGGTTAAAAATTCAGATTTTGTTGTAGATAATACTCTTTTTGACTTGAACATTAAATAATTTCTTTAAAAGTTCATTTATTTTGTTGGAAATTGACCTTGTTTGGTGGAAATTTAATCTTTTTGGTTGAAAATGTATCATTTTTAGTCAAAAATGCAATTGTTTAATTGGAATATCAACTGTACATCTTCTTGGGTTTAAAAGTCGATTATTTCACTAATATTTGAACTACTTTGTAAAAAAATTAAATTTTTTTTCAACAAGGTTTTTTAATTATGGTTGAAAATTTAACTATTTGGTTGAAAGTTTAACTCTTTGATTGAAAACTAATATTTTTCGCTTCAAAATTCAACTTTTTGTAGATAATTCCCCTTTTTGACATTAAAATTAAATAATTTTGCTGAAAATTCCTGTATTTTGTCTAAATTTGAAACACGATGTAGATTTTTGCAGATTTAAAAAAAAGCTTTTTGAGAATTGTAAAATATTTAAAAAGAATAACAGAAAATTTTGTGATTGCTAAGAAAAGTGAAAATGATTTTTTATTTTGAAAAATTAATTTAAAGTGAGTATTTGAAAAGATTTTAAAAATAAAAAACAAGAATCAGGACGATTTTAAGGCAATTTTCTTACTTTGCAGTTTTGTTAATTTTAGGGAAAAAATCTAATTAACAAAATATATCAATTTTCAAACCAAAAATTAACTTTTTAACAAAATAAATTAATTTTTTATCAAATAATTGGGGTTTTAACTAATACAATGTACAGGATAAAGTTGCAAAAAGTATAGATTTTCCATAAAACAATTTAATTTCAACAAAGAAAGTCGAATTTTTAACAAAATACATGATACATGATACAAAATACATGATTTTGCAACCAAAAATGGTATAGTTTAATTGTCACTTTCAAAAATGTATTTTCAACGAAAGAGATGAACCCTCAAATAAAAAAATAGTAATAATATTAACCAAGTAGTTGAACTTTTGATAGAAAAGAGGACTTTTTTACAAAATAGTTACATTTTCAACAAAATAATTAACTTTTTAACCAAATAATTGAGTTTTTATCCAAACAAGATGAATTCCAAAAGCGCCAATTTGTTTAATTTCTTTCAAATGCGGATGAAGATATAAATAGAACTATTATAATATAACATAATTATAATATTATCATGAATAATATATGTATATATTTATATATAAATAGTATTAATATTTATATAATTTATATTTTATACTTGAAATAACGAAACCTTAAAATATACGCATATCAAGAGGCGCGCGTAGTATTCAAATCACGAGAATCGCCAGCATCGAAATCTGGAAAGATTAAAATCCCAATCTCTTGATTTTATTTCATAGCAGATAGAGATATAAATAGAACCGCTGAAGTGTTCCGAACGGCAATCGTGCACCTTCGAGTTTTCAAATTCAGAAGAGGAGAAATGGGTTGCGCGCGCAACCCAGCCATTTACATCGTGTCATACTATATTAACACGGAGATAGACCTGTGATAGTATTGGACCACGCTTCGTTTCAGATCTGGGATCACTGGCCCGGCAAGACGGCTTGTATGAAAAAGCATTGGAAAATTGAATCCATCCAGTGGCAACGTGACAAATATTGAATACTTCTTGATCCCCTTTTTGTCCTCCACATTTGAATCTCCACAAAAGTAGAAGTTATCTCTTAAATTTGGACTCTTTCTGTACACAGCGATTATAATATATTTTTGAATACTTTTGGATACCATAAAGCGACCAAGGAATAGACAAATGTTAATCCGTTTTAATTTAGCACATTGAGCTACTTTTATTTACTGTTTTTTGAATTAAAATGAGCTTTGAAAGGGATTACAATCTTATAATTTTCGCCGCCTAATGAGGATTTGAAAACAAAGAACAAAAAAGGCATTCTTAGTAGTTCAACATTTTTAATACCTTTTAATGCAAGCCTTCTTACCGGGTGAGCATTTAAGGGCCCTTTTTATTTTTCAGAAACTGAGCCAGCCCTATATTTCTCACCAGTATACTGGTTAATTCTTATTCAATAACAGAAAATTCGATTATTTTTGCTCAAGTTAACATTTTTGTAAATGTAGAGTTAAAATACGACAAATGTAATTTATTAATGAAACATTCTTTTTAAACAAAAATTAAGTATTTTTTATATAAAATCTACATGTTATAAACCATGTTATTATGTTATTATGTTTAATCACCATGTTATAACCATATTATAAATATTGCCCTATTTTGCTAATATCTTCGTAAAAACTAATTTTTCTATATAAGTATATAAAAAAAGGTTGTTATTTTTGAATAACTATTAGATGAAATAATAAAATGATAATAATTATTATTAATTACGACGATATTATAAAAATAAATCTTTTCCCATGCATTTGGTCCATTGTTTTCCCCTCAATAATAAAAAAAGTGAAATTAGCTGGTGATTGAATTGAAAATACCTAATCCTTCAGTTATCGGCAGTTACGTCGCAAAGCCTTTTTAATAGAAATCTTCGTACATTTAAAATCATGGAGAAACAACCAAAATAACAAAAACTGACACAAAACATACCAAATGACTAACGCAAAATTATCTTTTTGAGTAAAGTAAAAGACATTTTTAGCCAAAAATTTCTTTTACTCTATTTAAAAAGATAATTTTGCCTTTACTTAATTCGTAGTTTCATAATTTGATCCTTTTGAGTGCTTCTGGTTCAATGCAGGTTTAATTAAAAGTAGATATTCACCGTTAGGGTGCATTCGGATCTTGAAAGTCAAGAGTGGTTGACTGTGGACCTGATTCGGGTTTGCCTGAAGTTCCCATCCCGTGTCATATTCCCTCTAGTTACAAAAAGAAATTCTTTTAAAGCGTAAACGGAATGTCTGCAAGATAATCTTATATCTTGCAAATATCTCCCCGTATTTTCATTATAAAATGGACCTTCAAAGCAAAACGATATTGGGTCAGAACCCTTTATGTCCCAAGATATCATAGAAAACGTAAATTTCATTATTTCTGGGATATCCAATTACCTCTACGATGTCCTTAAACATAATTAGGACATCTTCAAATATACTTTTTTCGGTGAGAAATGTTTCTTCACTTAACGATTGGCGGGAAGGCGAAATTCAAAACGTCATAAAAATCTACATATACATTGAATATTTTTTTGCATGTGACGAAAAGTAAAGTTTCTCTCACTTTATAAGTATGGTTAGAAATATCAGAATTTTCTCCAAATGCACGCATTTTCGATTAGAACTGTATTTTGTACAATTAGAGAAAAATTTTGAAATGATTGAATTGGACATGCAAAACATGATATCTGTTGTAAAATAAACACATTTTTCCGCGATATCTGTGGGACGTTCTAAAGGGATTCTACATATATAATAAGTATAGATATAGGATACTCTAACGATATTTTATTTTGTTTTGTTTCGTCCTCCAATTTTATGAATATTGGAAAATTCTATTAATGAAATGCCAAGGGAGATCCAACCTTCCATCCTGTAATGTGGATTGTACGATAGCCTTCGGGTATCACAAAAGTGTAGGCCAGTGTATACTATAATAATCCTTAAAACTTCTAGCAAATATTTGCAATAATCGTACATTTTTTCACAAATGTTTAGGAACTGAGAAAAGCTTAAATTAAAGATAACTTTGATGATGATGTTATTTTCGAACGAGGGAACCACGAGGGGGTCCCGCAGGATTTTCAAATTTCCGTAGTAAAACCGTG
The DNA here is from genome assembly GCF_010883055.1 of Belonocnema kinseyi. Taxonomy (NCBI): domain Eukaryota; kingdom Metazoa; phylum Arthropoda; class Insecta; order Hymenoptera; family Cynipidae; genus Belonocnema; species Belonocnema kinseyi. The sequence goes on from NC_046661.1 coordinate 67,230,313, forward strand.
AGGATTAAATAACACGAGGATTTCCTCGATGATTTTTTTAATAGGGAAGTTTAAGTTTGTTCTTCCTGTCATGTTGAAGTTATAATAATATGTATTAATTCACCTTCATTACATTGCGGTATATAACCACGCCCCTTCCTCTCGGAAACGCTCATCAGTTCTGCCAACATCCGGTTCCTATGACAAGAGCTCAGGCCTTGTGGAATGCTGCAAACTCCAACACCACACCTAGAACCATGTGAAAGGAGTGAGATAAGTATAGAGGTACTGTTGGATGAAAGGAGTGGGACAAAAGGGCAGTAGCATGAGTGACGAAGGTGTTGGGTAAGATGGAGAAGAATAAAAGGGAGGAGGAAGAGGAATGGAGAAGGAACACACCGAAGAACAGGGTACTCAACACTGTTTTTGGCTAGCTCAGGTGCTTTGCGCGGCCGTTCGTTTTAAAACGCATTTACAAGTTTTTCATGAATCGATGGTGACATAGTTGTTTTTACTCGCAGCAAGGGAAAGGGTTCGCTCGTCCTTTTAGGCCCCCCCCCCCCCTCTGCAATGATAATGCAGCATACTCTGAGGGGTTTCCCAGTATCCCAAAGTCACCGTTTAAGACACTCAGCTGGGTGTCATACAGCTTTTAGCACGGTTGTTACACTGTTACGAGGACGCGTTCGGTATATTTGCCATAGGCCCTTCTGTTTTTGCAGCCTTCTATAATTAAAATTTTCACCATATACTCCTTTGATTACCACAATCTTATGTTACTCTAGTCAATCACCTAACTAAAAGTATTACTCATTATATCTTAAATCTTTTACACACTTATTTCAAAACCAAACAAACTCGCACAACTCAATAAACCTACTTTATTTTCTAAAGCTGTATTACTCAAACTTGTCCATGCGTAAATTAACTTGGACGATAAATTTATCAAACGTAACAAATAATTAGTGGCAGAGGTAGGATTAATATTCACTAATTGTTGTTAATTTTTGTTGTTGTTTTTTTCTTGAAAACACAAAGAAATTTTTTAATTGTTTTTCGACCATGAAAACCTGAGGTCGCATGCAAGACTTAAATGGGCTAAATCCAGCCTGGATCTTAGTCCTTTCTAATTTAAAATTAAAAACAATTACTTTATTGTTTAAAAGCAATCTATAAATTCTTTGCTGTAATTTTTCAAAATAAACACTAGAGAAAGTGAGTTTATTCGCTAGAAGGGTTAACAACATTACATTCTAAAGAATATAACAAATTCAAAATTGAAAACAGGCCTTGATTTTAGTGAATAGGCCGAAATATACATTTAAATTAATTATAAATATTTGGAATAGGTAGTTTTTATAACTTAACGAATACCACGCTATCGAAGTATATGTTCTACTACCCACTCTGCTCTGTTTATTTTTTTAAAACAAATTCTTAACTTAAAAAATGGCGTCCTGAATTAATTGATTTAAAGAATGTTACATTTTTTGGAAATGATAGAAAACTCTATTTCAATTATGAAAAATAGATATCTTTGAATAATATTATTAAACTAAAAACCTGGGCGTTCAGAATTGGGCCTAAAATTAATTCAATTAAAGAATTAAAAATTCCAGTCTTAATGTAAGTTAAAACTTAAAGTCATTCCTATTGGAAATAGGCAAATGCTGAGAACACAATAATCTGAATTTTTTACCACAGTGGAGAATTTTCCATCTACTACTAGTATTAACTTACGAAAAAGAAATAATCCGGCAGGAAAAAGAAGTTGAAACAGATTCAGCAATCGGCCTTGAGTTAATTCAATTAAGGAATTAAAAATTATAGTCTAAAAGTAAATTAAACTCAAAGACGGACCCATAGAAAATAGGAAAATTCTTAGAACACAATAATCTGAATTTTCTATGTACAGTGGACAATTTCCCATCTACTAATATTAACTTACAAAAAAGAAATAATCGGGCAGAAAAACAAAGAAAAATTAAAACAGGTTCAGTTCTAACTCTTTGTCAACGTCAAATTCCTCGCTAAAACTTCCGGGAAACACGTTTTCAGATGTTTCAAAATATTAAAAAATAATTCTCAAAAAAGCCGATAAAATCGTTAAAGTTGATACTACTCGGAGAAACAGCAATCTTAACAGACCAGCCTAAAAGAAAAATTTAATTATATATATTGCTGAAATAGATTTTCAGTCAAGTACGCATGCAAATGAGCAAGATCCAAATGCGGTTCATAATACAAATAACGTAGCTCAAGCAATCGCCGACACTATGCCAATTCAGCAGGCAGCTACTTTCTTCCCAATGTAGGTCGGCAGAAATATTCTTACTATAAATTTTTTAGAGGACATCGCGAACGCCGCAACAAACGTTGAACATAAAAGAAGTTTAAAAATAACTCCTCGTCCCAGGGATCATCTCGAATAACAATACTTTGATAACCCCCATCCTCACTGAAGTCATCATCGGACATCAACGGGAGTGATTTGTCTATCATGACCACTTCCGTTAATGAATCTAACCTATTGTTAACGAAGAAGATATCATGATAAACGTAAGCCCTTTTGCTGAAACTAATAAAACAGAAATATGTGACCCCGAAAAGAAAGTTTAGGACTTACTCCCCTCTGATAAATCAATAAATGAAGCAGTTGTTTTCAAATCCGATACGAAAACAATAACAGTATACGCTATATTTTACTTATGTTTTAACATGATAATAATCAAGCGCATTACAATTAAGTTCACATCATTGTGGAGATCAGGTAACGCTGTACCTGAGAGTGACCCTGATGACTAATTGCTGTTCGGAATAATAATAAATAAATATTCGGGCTTGCACTTTATGAGCGGTTCGAGGCAGTCGACCGTGGGTGTCGTTAAGTGTACCCACATTTTGCAGTCGCTCAATTAAGTGTTCTTAGTTGCTTGAATTAAAACAGTGCTATAATTATACGAGGAGTTCCTTAGAGTACCACAATTGGCGACGAGGTTAAAAAATAAGATTAAATTCTAAGAGCGGATTAAATTCTGCCAAAGGGAGTAGATTAAATTCTGCCTAAGGGCGTAGATTCAATTATGCCGCAGGGATTAGATTAAATTACGCCAAATGGAGTGGATTAAATTTTACGAGAAGAATGGTTTAAGGTAAATACTGAGATATATACATATTATAAAAGAGGAAGAGCATACTGGGATGTATTGAATTCTACCAGAGTTAGTGATTAAATTAAATTTGGTCAGGTTATGAAGTGGTTTAAATTCTACTATAAGAATGGATCAATCTTCGATTAGACACTTCGCCTCTGAATCCATGGATAGGGCTTTGCTAGCCACAGAATGGAGAAAATGGGTACGTTCAGTTAAATTATTTTTCGAAGCCGAGGAAATCACAAATGTAGTAAAGAAGAAGAATAAATTACTACACCTTGGAGGCCCGCAGTTACCGGAAATTGTGTTTGGGCTACCAGGGGCTATTGTAGACTACGATCCGGACGAAAAAAAAGACGTATTCGAAATTCTAGTTGACACCTTTGATAGACATTTTTCACCACAACAAAACTCATTTTTTGAAAGACACATTTTTAATGGCATGAAATCTGAGGACGGGGAAAATCTAAACAAATTCCTCATAAGGTGTAGACTAAAATCTAACAACTGTTCATTTGGGAATACTGAAAAGGAAGTATGGGAAATCAATATCAAGGATAAACTAATTGACGCATGGGCACCGGTCGATTTAAAGAGAAAACTTTTGGAAAAGGAATATCCATTGAATGAAGTGATCGAACAATGCCAAATATATGAGCGAACACGAAAAAAAGTAACATTATGCAAAAGATGGAACCTGTGCAATTAGAAGGCACTGGACCACAAATCAACCACATTGAGAATTCAAAGAAACGCAAATTTGGCAAGACCGGAAGACATCCAAAATGTTCTCGATGTGGAAATAAGAAACACAATTCCACGGAGGTGAACATTTGTCTGGCCATAAATATGAAATGCCACCAGTGTGGTCACATAGGACATTTTTCCACAAAATGTGGGACTGGGAAAAAGGGCCGATTTAACTACCAGAACACATCGGTTCAACATGGCGTGACAAGCATAATAAAATCCTATGCTTACAAGGACACGTTAGACGTCAAATGCAAATTTACGGCACGTACATGCGTAGAAAATAGCCGAGAACGCATAGAATCGTTTATGGTAATTAAAAATTGACCGATATCCCTATTAGACAAGAAGACAGCAATCTCTCTTGAAGTTTTGAAATTGAGAATAAACCAACGACAAGAAAATACTAAAATTCGCGATATCAAAGTGAAACTCACAGATAAAACCGGTATAACAACCGTTCCGAAGAATTCCCATAGCTGTAGAAGCCAAGGTAGAACAGAAATTAAACGAGGCACTTGCCAATGACTTTATAGAAAATTCCAAAGATTTCACTAAGGGTGATAATTTTTAAACAAGACGGTGACATCCGAATCTGCATCGATATGAGAAGAGCTAACGAAACCATTTTGAGGAAAAATTTTCCACTACCCACTTTTGATTATTTCATGACGAAGTTGAGAGGAGCCTGATACTTTTCAGGCTTAGACCTGGCCAGCGCTTATCATAAGTTAGAACTGGAAGAAGAAAGTCAGGCCATTACGACATTCATAACGCACAAAGGATTATTTAGATATAAACGCATTATGTTTGGAATAAAATCAGCCTCAGAAGTATTTCAAAAAATATGTCAGACTATTCTCGGCCCATGTAAAAACTGCTTAAATTATCTGCATGACATCATTATATAGGAAGCAACCGAAACTGAACACGAAGAGTGCTTGCGGGGAGTACTATAAGTGTTAAAAAGTCACAGTGTTCTCTTGAATCAAAATAAATGCGAAGTTAAGACAGAGTAGTTGAAATTCCTGGGTCACACACTGACATCGTCGGGAGTAAAGCCTAACCCGCAGAAAGTTAAAGTTATTCGCAATTTCCGCGCACCCACAAACAAAGAAGAAATAAGGAGTTTTCTAGGACTTGTAACATACCTGGGAATTTTATACCAAACCTCGGCAATCTTACGGATTCGTATCGACTACTTATAAGGCATACATCAAAATTTCAATGGGGAACAAACCAACAGGAAAACTTCCAAAAACTTAAAAGGAGAGATAGAGAAATTGCCTACAATGGTGTTTTTTTTAATCTAAAGCTACGCACACAGTTAATAGCTGATGCAAGCCCGATTACTTTAGGAGCGGTTCTGCTGCAGTTTGAAGTGGTGAATGAACTACGTGTAATTTCATTTGCAAGTAAGATCCTCACCACCGTAGAAGGTCGATATTTACAAACTGAAAAAAAAAGCCTGACACTGGTGTGGGCGGTTGTAAGATTTTATTTTTATTTGGCTGGAATAGATTTCGAATTGGTGACTGACCACAAACCTCTGGAAGCGATATTCAAGCCTACCTCAAATCCATCCGCTAGAGTAGAAAGGTGTCTTTTAAGACTCCAGGTTATCTAAAAACCAGGGAGGTCGAACATTGCTGATCCCTTGTCAAGGTTGTGCACACTTGAATCCGACGCAACCTTTGATGAACCGAACGAACACCATGTACAATCAATCATCCAGGAAGCAGTCCCCAGAGCATTGTCGCTCTCTAAAATCATAAGTGGTAGCAAAACAGACACAGAAATGGCAAAAGTCATAAGCAAACTTGTAGACGACTCATGGACCAACGGTGATAGCAGTGCATTCTACCCTTTTTGTTTTGAACTTACCAGCATTGGATCGTTACTCCTTCGAGGTAATAAAATTGTAATTCCTACAAAATTGCGAGGTAGCGTTCTTAAACTAGCACATGAGGGCCATCCAATAGAAACGGTAATGAAACGCAGACTAAGTTCTAAAGTATGGTGGCCTCAGATAGATAGAGAATCTGAGAATCATGTTAAGCGTTGCCACGAATGCCTATTGGTAGCACAACCAAACAGACCAGCACCGATGACTTGAAAAAAACTTCCAACTGGTCCGTGGAAGTATCTGGCCCTCGATTACGTGTCAGGCGAAGCGTACCAGGAATATCTCTTAATAATTATTGATTACTATTTGCGGTACTTTGAAGCCATATTTACGAAATCTACCTCATCAGCAATTATCATTCGATGCCTAGAGGAAATGTTCTGCCGGTTAGGCATACCTAAAACTATGGAAGTAGATAATGCTACTAACTTTAACAGTCGAGAATTTAAAAAGATTCTGCGAAACAAATGGCATAATGATGTACAATGTCACACAACATGGAATAACTTGAAAGTCACCATCCGAACTACTTTTCAACAGAAGAATTCCAGACAAAAAACTCGGTGTAGAGGACATAAGCACAGAGGGATTAGATGACAAAGCTTATGATCGGCACCTCACGAGGAAAGAAGCGGGATAAAGGAAGGAAGACATTACAAGAGGAGCGAGGATGGATCAAGTTAATCAAGGAGATCAAGTTTTAGTGAAGAATACCGTTTTCCCAAATAAATTAACACCTAATTTATAAACACGGAGTGTAACGTACTAAGCAGAAACGGGAACGAAATTGACCCTTTTCGGAAACGGAAAAGTTGTTGCACGAAAAATGACACATGTAAAAAAGCTACCACGAGAACAAACGCCAACCACGGTTATGTCAACTGCTGCCTCAACATCATCAACGCCCGAACCAGGATTGTCAGCGAGCAGTGAGGATCATCAAGACAGATTGGACCCTAAACCTAAAATATCGGCTGCTTCGCTACCACATGTAGCAACACTGAATCTTGTAGAAAAGAAGGCATATGGAGATCAGGTAACGACGTACCTGAGAGTGACTCTGACGACTAATTGCTGGTGGAAATAATAATGAATAAATATTCGGGCCCGATCGCTATGAGCGGATCGATTCAGAAGACCGTGAGTGTCAGCGTTAAGTGTACACGCATTTTGTAGTCGCTCCATAAAAGTGTTCTTAGTTGCTTAAAGTAAAACAGTATTATAATTATACCAGTAGTTCCTTAGAGTACCGCAATCATAAAAATGAAGGTTAATTTATTTTTATTTTTACTTAGAAATTTGAAGAAATTTAAAATGTTGTAGACATGATAAATTTAGGTGAACGAATATTAATGACGTTGTGATATTTGCCTAAATCATAATTTTAACTAATTTCGTTCATATTATGCTTTAAAATAATAACAAAACGTTGCACTTTCATTGATCGACATGCTGATTTTAATTGGTCATATATTATTACCACTAAGGTCTATTTTTATTATGATTCAACATAATTGTAACTTGATTCATTTCCATTATGTCTACATGATAATCTTAGATTGCTATATATTATTAGCACTCTAGTTCATGTTTATTATGCTTTAACATAATTTATGTCGACATGATTAGGGGAAATTTTAAACACATGTTCCCATCCCTGCTTTGAAGTGGCATAATAAGTTGGCGCATGTCATATACACTATTTTTGCGCGAACGATGGACTTTCATCATATTTCACGAACAAATCCGCCTACATACACAGACCTATATACACATAAACATTAATAAACAACGAAATGTGTACTAATTGCATATGACAAGCCTTTATATTTTAAATGGCTTGACAGAAATGACGTTTTACCATAATGGTATTTAATTTTTTATTTTTTATTCTACAAAAGCTACTCCATCTATTAATAAAGTACATAATTTGGTTCGTAATTTTATTGGCATGTGCTAAAATCTTTGTCTCTGCCATATTTTTGTTAGTAAATTGCAACAGCAGGTATGCCTTTCTCTATGATTTTATTGTTTCATAAACTTACTCTGCCATAAAGTCCTAGATCTCAATAAATTTAGCAGGCGAGTATTAGTGTAAATTCGCACTGCAGAAAATGACCCTCTGGCACAGTAAATAGACATTATGTATAACTCTGATTCCCATGTCTCATGGCAAAATAAGATTTTCGACAAAATTCATACTTGTCAATTTATAAAAATCCCCAGTGTACCTAAGAATTATATATATAAAATTATATATATAATTAAAAGTTTGCCATAAGCACAACCGCAGGATTTTGCCGGGAGTGGGTGCTAATCTGAAAAACTGCACCTGATCAGAGGTTTCAATATTCGGCGACCACCTTCACGGCGTGATGCGTAGTATCGCTGAACAGAAGACTTAACATGCATGCTTTTGTTCATGGGCATAACCTTTCGTGTCCCGATATCAAGGGATCTGAGCTCGTTCTTCGTCCATGGAACCACTCAAATTCAATAGAGTACTACCGGGATGGCAAGCATGTTCGTTGCAGATACTTTGTTCTTCGCCGACATTTCGGAAAACCAAATCTGCCGGATGAGACGTTTGTATCTGCTTCTGAGAGTATTCTTTATAGATATCTAATACTGAATGCGACTCAGTGGCACGCCCTGGTATGTATAAGTCTCTCCAGCGCATAGGTGTCGTACAGAGCTTCTACGAACGAGCGCAGGGTCTTCAGGGATACCATTAAGTTTTCCTCGCTTTAAATAAACCTTGGCGCATTTGTCTAACCGAAATTCCATTCCTATTTCCTTAGTATATCGTTCGAAAGTCCCTAGAGCTACGTCTAGTTGCTCTTTGTTTTTAGCATAGATCTTAATATCGTCCATGTAAAATACATGAGTGACCTTGTAATTTCGATCTGCAGGTTTGGCGAAAAAGTACCCGTCGAAATGACACAGTGCTCGAGATAGTGGCAATAATATGAGGCAGAAGAGGAGCGGGCTCAAAGTGTCGCCCTGAAAAAAACCTCTATGAAAGGTGACCTTGTTAGTTGTCACACCATTTTTTTCCAGACGAGCTAGTAAATCTCATTTTCCAAAGCGGAATTAATCTCTCTATGTACCTCACGAATTGCGGATGAATCTTTAAGCATTCCTAAAGACAGATGATAAGTCTATGGGACGTCGAATCGAAAGCTTTCCGATAATCAATCCAGGCCATCGATAGGTCACGCTGGTAGAATGCTGCATCTTTGCAGACACATCTATCGATGGGCAGGTTCTCCCGACATCCGGCTACGCCTTTCTTTGAGCCTCGTTGTTCATACATTTCTTTCCACACAGGTTCAATCGCCCGAACATTTCTATCATTTAGGATAGCTGTGAATATCTTATAATTTCGAACCTTGGCGGTAAAATTCCTGCTAGATGCGAAGTAGTCAATCACACACTGAATGCGGGACACGTCTTGTCTTGTCGAGCCTATCATTATGGCGAGTTGATGCATTCCTCTTTTGGTCTTATGATCAACCGTTGGTTTTGTTTTCCGGTTCGCATCGACCAAAGCTCTCGCCGCATTATGCACGCAACAATTGACAGTCCAGAGGTCGGATTCTTCGAAAAAATGTCAACGAAGCTCGACATCCAATTCAGCCAGATCTTTAGACTTGAGCGAAACCTGGGTGTTGGTGTTTCTCTGTTGCCGACTTGTTCTGACTGTGGTAGACTAGGCGTTTCGCTTACGTAGCCCCTTTTTTGGATTAGTTCGGCATGGTTTCGCAGACGCCGAGGCGAAAAGTGCGATAGCTTCGGGTGTTTTTCGCACCACCGAGCATGCAGTCGTGCCATGTAACCCCGTACAGTTGCCACACTTGCATCGCAG
>NC_046661.1:67240070-67242944 GCF_010883055.1 Belonocnema kinseyi
TAATTAAAAATTTGTCATAAGGACAATATGGTCTAAACAATTTTTCGCAAGCTAGCTTGTGAAATAATCCTACTCTACTTCCTGGCTTGATTACTTACTTAAACAATGTGCATTAGATAGTGACCATCGAGTGACCAGGACCATGACCATGAGCTTGCGAAAAAATGATCAGACCATATTGAAGTTGGAATGACCTTGATACGTCCATTGAAGCCACACCTTACCTATGACCTGAATAGACTTTTAAGCGTAACATTTTCCGCTCTTTTAATTGCTAATGTCAGATATGGGCCATTCAATTAATAAAAGTAAAGGTACCTTGACATAAACATGAAGGTCGTGGTCAAGGTCAAGACTGGGGTCATCACTGGATTCCTCGGTGAAAGTTACTTGAAGAATGGCCTCAACCTTCTACAACGCAATTGCACCTAAGTATTTATTTGGCTGTTTCAGGACTTTTTAACTCCCTCCATATGTATATATATATATATATTCGGTTCGGTTTTGATTCCTCTAGAATCAAACCGAAGGGCCTATGACAAATCCACCGAACGCGTCCTCGGGTTGCTGATAGAGGGCCCCTGTAACAAGAGTTTCTCCTGAAGATATTTACAAAAATAAATAGGCATTCGCGGACAACTGTCCAGGGGGGGGGGGTTTCGAAGGAATTGACCCCCAAGCGGAGGTGTGAAAACCGTGCCGAAAGCTGAATGGCACCTGGGTCAGGTGTCTAGAACGATGACTCTGGGATACCGGGCGACCTCTCAGAGTACGCATCCTTATCCTTGCATGCGGGGCTCTACAAGGATGTACGAACCCCTTTGCCTAGCTTCTCGTGGGAACAATAATGAAAACACTAAACATAGTTGTAGTAAGTGCGGTTCAAAACAACAGAACGCGCTGTGCTCTCGACAATGGGTCGGCCAACAATGCCGACTAATCTAGAGTTGTGGGAGCCAATGAAAATGGATTCAATGCGATGGATCAGCGGGATCTCGCGACATATGGGTGGACGGAGCGACTGAATCACGACTTGCTAGAGTACTACGATGCGAACCCCTGAACGGGGTTACATGGCACGGCTGCATGCGCTGTGGTGCGAGAAACACCCGGAGCTATCGCACTTTTCGCAGCAACGTCTGCGAAACCATGCTGAACTACTCCGTAAAAGGGGCTATGTAAGTGGACCGCCTACTCTACCACAGCTAGAACAAGCCGGCAACGGAAAAAGAGAGGCGACAATAAGACTAACCGCGGGCAGGTATCCAACAGAGGAAGAGCGATGCTTTACAACCCGAAGAAACATCAACATCATGGTTTCTCTCAAGCCTTAAGATCTGGCTGAAATGGATGACGAGCTTCGTGGACATTTTTCCGGAAAATCCGACCTCTGGGCTATCAATTATTGTGTGCATAATGCAGCTAGAGCTTCAGCCGATGCGAACCGTAAAACAAAACCAACGGTTGATCATAAGACCAAAAGACGAATGCATCAACTTGCTATAAAGACAGGCTGGGCAAGACAGTACTCGTCCCGCATTCAGTGTGTGATTGACTGCATCACATCTGGCAGGAATTTTACCGCCAAGGTTCGAAAGTTCGCGCGCGAACTCCGGACCCGTTATCACACATTTAACAAGTCAAAGCTGCTGACCATCAGGCAGCATATTGTTAAGAGAATGCGGATACTATCTGACGCTAATAGAAGTCTAGAGCGGAGGGAAAGGTGCGTCAGAGAAAATCAACAGTTTCTCTCTGACGAATCTCGACTCTTCCAAGACCCTCCAGTTACTGTCGAACACCCACCCAAACCAAAGGAGGTCGAAGTATTTTGGAGAGAAGACTACGAAGTGCAGCATAGACTGGACGAAAACTCAGAAAATATAAGTAGCTTCAAGGATTATGTGTTGCCCTCATAAGACCTGATGAAGAATGCCCACCCATCACTACCGAGGAAGTGAAAAAAGCGTTAAGAGGGATGAAGAACTATTCCGCACCGGGACCAGATTGTATCAAAACCTTCTGGTGGAAGAAGTTTTCTTCAACCCATCATCATTTGGCCCGTATTTTCACCTCATATTTGAATTCAGAAGAGCCGATTCCAGAGTGGTTGGTGGAAGGGCGCACAATACTCCTGCCGAAAATAGGCAACTTAGCTGACCCGAAGAACTACAGGCCAATCTACCAGCGTGACCTATCGATGGCCTGGATTGATTATACGGAAAGCTTTCGATTCTACATCCCATAGACTTATCATCTGTCTTTTGGAAATCTTAAAGGTTCATCCGCAAATATTTAGGTGCATAGAGAGATTGATGCACTAAGAGTGCTAAGTGCACTAAGATTGATGCACTAAGAGTGCTTTATTACCATCTCTCTCACTCTTACGGCATTAACCTTAATATCGCTTCTCTAAATGCTCCTAGGCAAATTGAGTCAATTGTCGAGAATGGGAAGTGTCGCATATACTGGAACTTTATATTCTCGATAATTGTTTCTGTTGCTCACTCGAGGCCTGGCATGGTTCTTCTTGACTTCGAGAAGCGTACCATGTTCGTTATCGAATTTTCGGCACCAGCTGACAAAAACATCATAACCAAGGAGAATGAAAAGAAAGAGAGGCATCGAGACCTTATAAGGGAGTTTCAACGATTGTACCCGTAATATTCTGTTAAACTAATCGTCCTTATCATCGGCGCTCTTGGACATTAAATAAATTAACGGATGACCATGGTCATGGTCCTGGTCACTCGATGATCACTATCTAATGCACATTGTTTAAGTAAGTAATCAAGCACGGAAGTAGAGTAGGATGATTTTCACAAGCTAGCTTGCGAAAAATTGTTTAGACCATATTGTCGTTATGACAAATTT
>NC_046661.1:67243044-67245924 GCF_010883055.1 Belonocnema kinseyi
TGTTTGATACATTTTTTTGTATAAAGAAAATGAAAAAGATCAGTGTTTTATCTACTACATATAACTTTTTCACCTATGTTGACAATAAAGCATACTGAAATACCGAGATAATCCAGAAATTTGTGTATAGTAATAATGCTGCCATGGATTGCCACCCTTAAACTCGTATCATACTTTTACCATTTAATCGTGTATCAAGGTCCCATCTCCCAGGTTATACCCGTCAGATATCCTGAAAGGCGAAAATTGCAAAATACTTAGGATATCTGGTATGTCTAAGGGACGTTTCTGAAATACACAAAAGCCCCATAAATATTCCAGATGTACTGACGATATCACTGGGATATTCAAATGTCCACCTTGCATGATATCCTACGGTTATCCTGTTGGAAGTAATTGGAAGGTGTCCCTATTCTTTTTAAATCATTTTCTATCTCTAAGATTGAAATGGAAAGAAACCAAGTATCCACCTTTACCCCGTGGCTATCCCTTCAATCCTTTTCCATCTTTCTTTCAATCTACAAACTATATCCTTTTCTTTTCCCTCTTTATCCCTAGCCTAGTGCTTCTATCCAAATGTATCCTTCCCTGATCCACGACTATCTTTCTCTGTACGTTAGGCAATCTAAAATATAGTATATATATTTCAATCCTTATCTTATTATCTAATTTAATCCTTTTCTATACTTTCTCAAATCTGAGATAGCCCTATCTTTTTGAGTCCCAGTATTTCTATCTAAATGTATCCACAGCTTATCCACATCTACCCGTTTCTATCTTTTTCTATCTGTTATGCAATTAAATATCTTGTATATCATTTTAATCCTTATATGCCTATGTAATTAAATCTTTTTATATCTTTTTTTAAATATAAGTCAGCCCTATCCTCCTGAAGTCGAGTTTTTCTATCGATATAAATCCTCTGCTTACCCATCTATATCCTTTTCTATCCATCAGTCAACACAAAATCTTTTCAACCTTTTTAATCCCTGATATTCCTATCCAATTGAATATTTTAAATATCTTTTTTAAATATGAGTCATCCTTACGCTCCAAAATCCTAGTCTTTCTATTGACATGAACTCTACGCTCTGCCCCATCTATTCTTTTCTATTCGTTAGACAATCTCAAATTTCTTCTATTTCTTTTCTTCCAATTTTCCTATCTAAGTACATGCTTTTGCATTGTTTATGAAAAATAAGATAGCCCTGTCCGTATTAATCATAGTCGCCCTATCTAAACGAATTCTTCAGTTATCCACCTCTATTATTTCACTTACAAAATTTGTTATATCTTTTTTCATCCCTATTTTCCTATCTCATTGATATTCGTTTTTATCTTGTCTGAAAAATAAGATATCTCTATCCTTCTGAATCCTAGTCTTTCTAGCCCTATCCGTCTTCCTATTTAAAAACGTTTTGATTGCGCCAAAACTATCAGCTCTCAATCTCCCCCTCTCTACCGCTTTTCTATATTGACCCCTTTTCTTTTAACCTTTCTGCTTGCAGAATACTTGCTCGTCTGAATCCATCAAAAACGTAACCTACGCACTGCGTAGCTACTGTCACTCCAGAGCTTCCTCACCCTGCTACTGCAATTTTTTCCGTAATTCTCTCCAGTACTAATCTCTCCCTAACCTTCCCTGCCGCCTCTACTTGGCTGTACCTGCCTCCCCACCCAGGTGCCTATGCTAAACAAACAAACCTCTCATTTTACACAAAAGTCTCTATCCCCTAAAATATTACACAATTTTTCACTTTAATTCTTTCCAACATACAAACCCTCACTCACAAAACCCTCTGCATACTCTTCCCACCAACTGAAGTCGAGTATTTCGTTTTAAAGACGGAAAATAAAGTATAAATTTAATTTTTCAAAAGATAAGTTATATTTTATCATGAATAGCACATTACATCACAAGTAACGATACGAGTGATGTAAGATACTTTATTCGAAACCTGCCGGTACTAACTCAGGGATGTACGTTAAATATCGCGTGCTTCGCAAATGACAAAGTAGGATTAGCGGAGGATTCGTTTGTATAGAACGACTAGGATTCAGAAGCATAGAGCTATATTATAATTCAGAAAAGATAGAAAGGAGTTAAGTTAGAGAGGCAAATAAGGGTTCAACAAGATAGACCGAATTTTGGATTGTCTATAGGCTAAAAAAAGATAAAGGTAGGTAAGCGAAGGATTCATGTTGATAGAAAGTCTGTTATTCAGAAGGTTAGGGCTGACTTTATTTGACAAAGATAGAAAAGGTTTCAATTAGGTATGATGATTAGGATTTCAATAAGTTATAGGGAATTTGAGATTGCCTAATGGATGTAAAAGGATAGAGGTATATAAGTGATGAATTCTTTTGGACAGTACGGCTAGGATTAATAAGGATAAGGCTATCTTATATTTCATGAAATATAGAAAAGAATTTACTTAGTGAGGAAAATAGGATTAAAAAAGATAGACAAATTTTAGATTGTCTAAGGAATAGAAAAGGATAGATGGGGTGACAAGATTTTGTATTGACTGATGGGTAGAAAAGGATAGAAAAAGATTAAATATCATTTCCTTGCCCGCACTATATATAAACTATACATAACTTTTACAGCTGGGAATCTAATAAAGTTTAGGAACTTTTTGTGAGAAATGAAATCCTGCACAAATAAATACTCATAACCGAATTCAGAGTCCCCAGAGTTCCATTAAAAAAAAAGTAAAGGTACCTTGAAATAAACGTGAAGGTCATGGCCAAGGTCAAGACTAAGGTCGCTACTGGATTCCTCGGTGAAAGTTACTTCAAGAATAGCCTCAAACTTGTACAAAAAAATTGTACCTAAATATTTATTGGGCTGTTTCGGGACTTTTTGGACACCCTGTA
>NC_046661.1:67246024-67247289 GCF_010883055.1 Belonocnema kinseyi
GTCAGCTAAGTTGCCTATTTTCGGCAGGAGTATTGTGCGCCCTTCCACCAACCACTCTGGAATCGGCTCTTCCGAATTCAAATATGAGGTGAAAATACGGGCTAAATGCTGATGAGTTGAAGAAAACTTCTTTCACCAGAAGGTTTTGATACAATCTGGTCCCGGTGCGGAATAGTTTTTCATCCCTCTTAATACTTTTTTCACCTCCTCGGTAGTGATTGGTGGGCATTCTTTATCAGGCTTTATGAGGGCAACAGATAACTCCTTGAAGCTATTTATATTTTCTGAGTCTTCGTCCAGTCTATGCTGAACTTCGTAGACTTCTCTCCAAAATACTTCGACCTCCTCTGGTTTGGGTGGGTGTTCGACAGTAACTGGAGGGTCTTGGAAGAGTCGAGATGGGTCAGAGAGAAACTGTTGATTTTCTCTGACCCACCTCTCCCTCCGTTCTAGACTTCTCTTAGCGTCATATAGTATCCGTATTCTCTCAACAATATGCTGCCTGATGGTCAGCAGCTTTGACTTGTGAAATGTGTGATAACGGGTCCGGAGTTCACGGGCGAACTTTCGAACCTTGGCGGTAAAATTTCTGCCAGATGTGATGTAGTCAATCACACACTGAATGCGGGACGCGTACTCTCTTGCCCAGCCTATCTTTATAGCAAGTTGATGCATTCGTCTTTTGGTCTTATGGTCAACCGTCGGTTTTGTTTTACGTTTCGCATCGGCCAAAGCTCTCGCTACATTATACACACGATAATCGATAGCCCAGAGGTCGGATTCTCCGGAAAAATGTCCACGAAGCTCTTCATCTATTTCAGCCAGATCTTTAGGCTTGAGAGAAACCTTGGTGTTGATGTTTCTTCGGGTCGTAAGGCATCGCTCTTCCTCTGTTGGATGCCTGCCCGCTTTTAGTCTTATTGTCGCCTCTCTTTCTCTGTTGCCGGCTTGTTCTAGCTGTGGTAGATTAGGCGGTCTGCTTACATAGCCCCTTTTTCGGAGTAGTTCAGCATGGTTTCGCAGACGTTGCTGCGAAAATTGCGATAGCTCCGGGTGATCCATTGTTGGGAGCCCTGCACCTTCTTTTGTTTTGAACCGCACTTACTTCAACTATGTTTGGTGTTGTCATTATTGTTCCCACGAGAAGCTAGGGGAAGGGGTTTGTCCATCCTTGTAGAGCCCCGCATGCAAGGATAAGGCTGCGTACTCTGAGAGGTCGCCCGGTATCACAGAGTCACCGTTCTAGACACCTCACCCAGGTGCCA
>NC_046661.1:67247389-67253940 GCF_010883055.1 Belonocnema kinseyi
GAGGCCTGACATGGTTCTTCTTGACTTCGAGAAGCGAACCATGTTCGTTATCGAATTTTCGGCACCAGCTGACAAAAACATCATAGCCAAGGATAATGAAAAAAAGAGAGGTATCGAGACATTATAAGGGAGTTGCAACGATTGTACCCGGAATATTCTGTTAAAGTGATCGTCCTTATCGTCGGCGCTCTTGGACGTGCCAAGCTTTCACTTGCTAAGAGCCTAAAAAGCATTCCTGCGTGTCAACAATATGCTAGAACACTTACGGGAAAAATGCAGAAGGCGGTTGTCCTTGATTCGCTAAGTACCTAGAATACATACTATCTGGATGTCTTACCTACGCAGGCACTACGTATCACTACATATATAACGAGGCACTAAACTATGAGTGTTTTTTATACCACATTTGTCGCTCTTACTGTGTTTGCCGCGACCCTACCGGCCGAATGCTCCGAGGGATTTTCCAAAACGAGATATGCCAAATTTTCTGGAACTAGAATTTTTGGACAGCCGTCTTCATTGCTCTATTGCTCGTAACCTTAAAGCCATACCAGCATGCCAAAAATATGCCATGGCACTTGCAAAATGGATGCAGAAAGCTCTAATCCTTAGATCGCTTCGTGTGTTTAAGGCACAGGAGGGTTTTGCCGGCCATTTTGTTTAATTTCATCGTGCTCTGTGACCACCCATTTTATGGTGGTGAGATGTGATAATAAGTGTGATTTACCGCGGTTATACTGGAAGCCGGTGTCATTTTTAGATGACGGATGCTCCCAGTAGGACCATGCAGTGGTTGTTTAACCCTTTTTTTAAATTATATGTACATTGCATGAATCTTGGAATTGGAATTCTAATGTCTAGGTACTTAACACTTTCATCACTTACTACTTTGATTACCTCAATTTTATGCAACTTTCGTCATTCATTTAACTGAAGGTATTAGTTCTTATATTTTCAATCTTTTATATACTCATTTTATTTGACAGCTTAAAACATTTTTCCTAGTTGGTAAATAATGATACTGGAATTCACTAACAATATAATTTAAAAGACGCTGTTTTTGTTCGTGCACCAGGTAGTAAAATGGTATTCTATATGAACTCTATAAAAACGTAAGTTTTTATTATATCAATGTCATATAAAAATGCACTCTCCAATATATAGTTATTGTTCATGTGCCAGGTATTAAAAGCAATTTTGGTACAGGGACTTTCTCAAAATATAAACTTGAATGATATTAGGAATAACTAAAAATGCAATCTCGACGACACGGTTATCGTTCGTTACAATAACCAAACAATAATCGTGACTTCGAGATTTCTTTTTGATTTGACAATAGTATAATCCAAGTTTGGATTTCGAAAGACTTCCTGTAGGATACTATTTTAACATCTGGTGCATGAACAGTGATCGTTTATTCGAGATTGAGTTTTTAATTGGTCCTGTTAACATCCAAATTAAACTTGGAAAGAATTCTTTTAGAAGACTGTTTTGACTACCTGGTTCGCGCGCATTTACACTAGTAACAATATCAAATATTAAAGGCATGACTCTAGCGATATTGTTTTTGAAAAGTGTGAGGAGCAGAATAGGACTAAACATTCGAATACTGTCTTAGTATCGACAATGCGTTCATCATAAACAAATGCTGGCAACAGGAACGGCACGTAAACAGGAGACTTTAAAAACAAACGACACGTCAAAATTCTTAGCTTTACGCATCCTATTTTAGCACAAGCTGTAGATAAGGCTTAAGTTTGGTCATTTCTTGTGAGCCAAAAGAACATTAAAATTTTTTTCATTGCATACCTTTCGCTAATACAACACTTTTGTGGTGTAGGACAGTCAAAATCATGTCGGCAGTTGGAATCACAAACAAGAGGTTCGTCGACTGGACAAGTTCCAGGTCTTGTGAACTCTAGATTAGAGGGACAGCAAACGCCATATTCCTGGTTGGGTTCTACTAAGCATCGGTAAAGTGGTGGACAGTTTGGTTTTCCAGGTGAGTTCCCACAAAGGAACGGTCGCGGCGAATCGGTGATCTGCAAAGGCTCACCAGCCGGACATATCGTTGCCAATGACTTGGCTTTACGACAACTGGGTATTGGTGGGCATGGAGGTCTAGTACAAGGAACTTCAATCAATTCGCACGACTGTGTTGGTCCTGGGCAGGTGATTCCTCGACAGGGATCTCGACACTCACATTTTGGGCAACCCTTCTCTGGTTCGATCTAAAAATATGAGATATTATCGTTTATATGTTATTAGTGAAATTTAATCCTGAGTAAAATCAGGAATATTGTGTTATTTTGAAATTATTTTTTATCTTAATAAGTCGCAGAATAGATAAGACGATTTATTCTGGAATAACTAGCGTGCAAAAATTATTTGAAAAATGGATTCGGATCCAAGTATCATTTGAGGTCCTTGTTATTTTTAACTAGCACATTACAAGGAAATTAAATATGATTCCTAGTGCACGTAAAATTGGCGGCACGGTTAAAGATAATATTATATCTCTTGGATTAATACTTTTTGGGGATCAATAAAAGCTTCTCAAATTAATTTTAGAAATTTTGATCCCTGGATGAATACGTATACCCTAAGATTTGTTCCTAGGGTAAATGCATTTTCTCTTTCTATTATTATCAAAAGGATTTTAATATAATTTCAAAATTTATTGTTTCTAATATGCTTGCTTGTGTTTCCTAATATTTAACCTTAAATCTCTATTTGAATGAGTACTAGAATTAAACACAAAATTATGAAACTATAGTTAATTGTAGAATAAGAGATTGTTGAAGGACAATTTTATGCTTTTTGATCATTTTCAGGCTAAAAATAGAAAATTTTCATTTAGTTCGAGATGGAACCTTGTCATATGTCCCACTGGTGTAATCCTAAAGTAAAGAGGCCCGACCGTGCAACTGAGTGATTGGTTCGATATTAGGCAAGTTGTTAGACAGGGATACTTTATGTGCTCTTGGCTGTTTATTACATTCATGGACACGTTTCTAAGAATGGCTTCACCGAGGAAGAAGGCGTGGATCTCATGATAGTGAAGGTGCACCAGCACGAAGAATATGGGCCTTAAAATTAACAAAAATAAAACAAAAATCATAGTGAGAGACCTAGACATACCAAGAAAAGAATAAGATTAAAATTAACGCAGTTGGCATTTAATACTTTCGCAATGTGTGCGGCAAAGCGCTAATGTACAAAGTCATTAATGAGAGAATCCTCAAATAATGAAGTGCACAGGAGTCACTGTTTGACTAACATGTAAGTTAAGATGGTTTGAGCATGTTGCGTGAAAGAAATCTGAACGTCTGACAAAAGAAGTACATAGAGGTAGCAATACTAGAACTAAAAAGATTGAAGATCCTATCTTTTTAAATAATGTTGCATCTCTATTATAGGAAGAAATAGAGAAAATGTATCCCATTCGATCTATTCTTCTCAATCTTTTCAGTTCTGCTAGGGAAAAACCTTTAGGATGATGTCGATAGATAAAGGATAGGGTAAGATAGCGAAAAGAGCACGAAGGGGGATAGGAAAAGGATATACGCGAATCTAGATTGAAAAATAGATAGAAAAAAATAGACCTTCATGGACATAGGATATAATGAGATAGAGAACAGGAGGTCAAAGCAGATAGACTAGAATTTAGATTAACAGATATAGAAAACTATTGACATGCACAGAAAAAAGCTAGGATGAGATAGAGGAGAGGGTATTAAAAAATGTAAACGTGAATGTAGATTGAAAAATAGATGGTAAAATTCAGAAAGATAGATGAGAATCTAGCTTGATTCAGAGATATAACAAGATTTGTGTGGGCAGATAAAGGGTAGCATGAGATAGATTACATGGAATTGAAGTAGAGAGATGTGAATTTATGCTGAAAATAGATAGAAAAACATAGATGTTGATAGATGTAGTATACGATGACATAGAGAAGATTAGATTACAAAAGATGGGCGGGAATTGAGATTGACAGACAGACGGAAGAATTATTGGAGTTTCATTTAATAAACTCGACAGCAATTATTTTACCTGATGAATCTTTAATTCCGTTTCTCGTTCAGTGTCAGTCCAGCCTAAACGGACTTCGCTATGCAAATGATCCAATAAAGAAAATTAATTTGCATCTCATGTCTTTTATTTAAACAACCACTCATAGATAGCTCTGCAAAAAGGTATTGGGCCAGGTCCAAATAACGTTCCGTGAAGTTTTCACTGAGTTTGAATTAATGAAGTTTTTAATGAAAAAATATATGTAAAGAAACTGTATAAAATGGACGTACAACAAAAGCTTAATATTAAACTTTCTGATGGTGAACGTTAGGCAATTTGGAAGTTTCGAGTGAAGGGCCTACTAAGAGCACTCGATTGTTTGAAAGTGATAGATGTGGAAGTTCTGATAAGTCCGAGTGATAAATGGTACAAGCAAAACACGATCGCCAGAATTGCTATAATTAAATATTTAGGTCATGCATTTTTATATTACGCGAAAGAGAAACAATACGTGAGAGACATTTTTGAAAGTTTGGATGTAATGTATAAACGACAGAGCCTCCTAATCCATCGAGCCTGTCGGCAGAGATTGCTGACACTAACACTGAAAGGTTATACATTGTTATCTGCACATTTAGCTAAATTTCAAAGTTTCAAATCTTCTGACAACACTTCCAGGTACTTAAGATGGAGTCATTAGTGACCTTGAGACCCTCAGTGATGAAAAGTTAAATTTTGCATTTTTCATAACTTGTCTTTTAGGCAACATAGTGAAAATAAGGACCGGAGCGAATGCAGTAAGTGGGTAAAAAACCTGGAACCTGTCCCCATCATCAAATAAAGCCAGTGTGAAAAAACCATAGAACCAGAAAAGAAACACGAAAAGCCAAAACTACAGGAAGCAAAAAAAACCTTATCAAGGTAATAATGCAAGGTTGAACTAACCAAATTACTAACCAACTTTAAACGAGCCAATGAAGGTAAGCAACTAAGGAAAAGGACTCTGTTAGCTATAACCACCGAACAATAACCGACGGCAAACAATACTTACAGTGACTGATATGAATTTATGCTCGTACTTCAAAACTCTAGTAATGCAAACTCTAGTAGTGAAAATGGTTTGTTTTTCTACATGGATTCTACAGAATTCTGCGAGAACCTGGTGCTGCCCTTGAAGATTTCTGTTGCTAAAACTGGCATGTCTATACTGGCGACAAAGAAAGGAGTCATCAAAGTAAAAAGCAACAAAGGCATTGTGACATCAGTGGCTTAACCAAAATAATAAAGATAAATTTATACAAATAAAGAAATACCAAATGATTGAGGATATTCAAACCATTCAGGTCATTACACCAACTAAAAATTTATGCGCGGCTTATATTTATGGGAAACAGGTGCGATAACCACTTTCGAATGCAAAATCAAAAGAGCATATTCAGCGGCCTTTATCTCATCCATTCTAATGTTTGTAGAAAAATATCGCCATTGACAGTCAATAACAAAAATTATTTCGAAACTTTTATAAATGATTTTACACATTACATTGTAGTTTATCTTCTTACGTTCAAATAAGATGTACTAAATGAGTTCGAAGATTTTCTGGCCAAATCCGAAGCAATTTATAATTGCAAACCTTTACTGTGACAATCGTGGAGAATAGCTATCTAATGGATTCAAAGATATGTATGCAACTAAAGACATAACATAGCTTTTAACCGTGAGTCAAAATCGACAACACAAGAATATTAAATATGATTCCTGGTGCACGTAAAATCGTCCATACAAAAATCTGACTTATCTAAAGCAAAAAATAAACATTCAGCACAAAAACTTAATGAGTCTCTGGCCAGTATTGAAAGCATGAGTAATAAGTCATAAACTAGAAGAAGTGAACTTTTACAAATACACCAATGTTATCTTATAAATAGGACATTTATCAAGAGATTCATGATATAAATAAACTCACTGCTCCTTTCTGCTAGCGCAGTATCAATAAACAGATCTACCCCTGTCATAAAATTAAATCTAGAGGTGATAGGCAGAAGTGGGAGCAAGCAATAAAAGAAGAATTGGAATCACTTCAAACAAATAACACCTTTAATACTCGTACTAGAGCCAAAAAATAAAACATCATTGCTTATAAATGGACATTTCTGTGTCGAAATGTTGTCACAGGCTTATACTGTCCAACATGTCGAAGGCATTTTTGATTAGAGTTGGATTTTTTATTTGATCATTTTTGCACGGGGCTGTCCCGGTATATATCATCAGTCACGGACGCATTTTTATAATGCAATCAAGTGATCTGATGAGAGCAGTCTGCCCAGACATATTGGACAAATCCTGGTTTTTACCCCATCATTGACGCACTGGGTTGCAGTCAAGTACACGATGGGGGGACCTACAGCTTAAGGTGGGTTCCGAACCACTAGAACCTCGGTAAAGGTGCATTGAAAAATTTCTAGAGGTACCGGCTCAGGGATCGAACCCCTGACCTCTGAAATGAAGTCCGAGTGTCTAACCAACTGAGCCAC
>NC_046661.1:67254040-67261666 GCF_010883055.1 Belonocnema kinseyi
CTGGGCAGACTGCTCTCATCAGATCACTTGATTGCATTATAAAAATGCGTCCGTGACTGATGATATATACCGGGAGAGCCCCGTGCAAAATGATCAAATAAATGGACATTTATTATTATTATTATTATTATTATTATTATTATTATATTAGTATTATTATATTAGTATACCACATGGATGTTAAAACAGTTTTTTAATGGTACTTGTATGTGCTTGTATTTTCAGGACAAAGCAGTATTAATGAAAGTATTAACTTGATGCACTATATTGATTATTTGGTAATAGTTACAGTTAACAAGATAACAATGAAAAAATGTCAAATTATATCTAATGACACATTTTGATATACTTAATATTAATAAAAAATAATGTAAGTAACAGTCCAAACGTATCTACTTCTTTACAAACAAAAATAGATTATCAAGCGTTAAATTGAGAAATATGTTACGAAGATCCATGTGAAAATTTGATTGCTGGCTTAACGAACGCAATGCTTAGTATGAGGCCGGATATTTGTATGGCAATGAATATTTTAAGTAGATATCGAACAAACAAAAAATGCTGAATTGTTGAAATATTAATAAAGATTCTTGCGGTATCTTGATGGCTCACTAAGAATAAACCTTACATATTTACTGAATAATTATGACAAAATCATAATTGGCTTTTTGATGTCGATTGAGGAAGTTATGAAATATTACGAAAAATTACTACATACTATATCTTTCAATTGTATGAAAACTATACTATTACGGAGAACACAAAAATTCAAAAATCTGTTGCGACATCTTCAAGAGAAGCTGAATGTA
The DNA here is from genome assembly GCF_010883055.1 of Belonocnema kinseyi. Lineage (NCBI taxonomy): Eukaryota > Metazoa > Arthropoda > Insecta > Hymenoptera > Cynipidae > Belonocnema > Belonocnema kinseyi. Next base: position 67,254,850 of record NC_046661.1, read on the forward strand.
TGTTACTTTATAAAGCCCAGAAAAAGCCATTTGGCTAAAAGTAGTCCTAAACAGCATAAGCTGCCAAGTGTTTCATGCCATTCCAATCTACGACGACAACCAAAGTTGCATTAGTATTGAAACAAATCCAACGAATCAGAAAAAAACAAAACCTAGATATCAAATATCATTTTAATCGCGATTAAATTAAGAAACAGGAGTTAAGGATGTACAATATGTAAAATCAATATCAAAAGTTGCCTATCTTTAAAATATCTAAAAAAAGAAAAATATCTCTTATTAATTTCTGTAAATCTTGATGGGGGCTTCTAAGCACACTTCAGAAAAAAAAGTTAGGTTAAAATTGTTTATTTTACAGTAGTTGTTTAAAGGTTTAGTTTTTCCTGTCTCTTTAGGGAAAAGTTACCATTTTTATTTAATCCTAATCATCAAGGACTCATTTTCTTCCTTGAAGGATTCTCTACAATTCTATTTGGGTGATGTTGATTAAAATTTAAACTATGATTGTTTATAACAATAATAGCTTTATGATTTCTCAATTAATTAAAAAATAAATAAAAACAACACAAATGAAAATGTAGGGAATCCTTGAAAGAATAAAATGAGGCCTTAATCATTAGGTTCAAATAAAAATGGTAACTTTTCTCTAAAGAGAGGGAAAACTAAACTTTTATATATCTACTGTTAAATAAACAATTTTAACCTGAATTATTTTTTTCTGAAGTGCGCTCACAAGCCTCCATCAAGGTTTACAGAAATTTTATTGTGTGGGCTTATTAAGTATATTTTTGTGAAAATCATTGCAAATTGAATCTTAATTAGTATAAACTAGAGAGTTGCGCCGACAGACCTTTAACCGGCGATCGCGATTTTAGCCATTTTAATCGGCGGTGCTTCGGCGTGCCGCCTTTTTTTCTTTCCGGCGACGGCGAGGCGGCGTGACGGTATTTTGTTTACACACAGCTTGAAAAATATAAAAATATGTAGGAAACAAGGATCGATTTCCATCATGAGATATTTATTTCAATCCGTTTACTTCAACTCCTAATTGATCGTCGAAACTTCCGTAGACAATCAAAAGCCACCAGATCACCCGGCGGGAAATATTCCGGTATTATGAAAATGAACCTAAGATTACGTCAGCGAGCCATTACGCCAGCGCGCCGACGGCGCTGAAAACAAATCATCGGCGGCGCAGTTATGAAGCAAGATGGCAGCCGGCGGCACAACCGTCTATTATAAATCATTTAGTTTAGCACGCATAATAAGGCTTTAATATTTAAATATCAACTGACATTTAGAAGGCTTTAAAATTTTGTAAAACAGGTGAAAAAAGTGAGTTTTTTTTATTTGTTCATTTTAATGCATTGCACGCGTAAGTAGTCTTAGATATGATTTTCAGAAGTGATTTTTAATGAAATATTAACCTAAAAAATTTACCTTTAGGTTCATATCAAGATTTCATGAAATAATAAAAATAGGAGATTCAATATTTGGTATTTTGCTGGAAAATTTATTTTCTTTTATTCATATAGGCATTTTTTTCATTTGAAATTCAACAGATCTAAGTTATTTCTGACAAACTTAATGTATAATAAAACTCAATAAAAAGGCTGATTTTTATGGTGCAATAACTTGTTAGCCTTTAGAGCTAAAGCATTTTTTTAGGTCTTTAGCAAATTTAGTCTGCTTTAACTAATAAGAGTGCAACTTTTATATGAAATGTAGAAGATTTGAGGTGTTTCACAGAAACTAAATTCAAAATTGTTTAGGTAAGTTTTTCATTAAATATCACTTCTGGGACTCAAATCTTCTAAACTATTCATAATTAAACATTAAATTTTGTTTAATTTTATAGGGAGTTTTGTGCACTTAAATTGCTGTTAAGACTATGCGGGCAATGCAGTGAAATGAAGAGATTATAAAAAGCGAAGTTATTTTTTAAGCATATTTTACAAGATTTTAAAGCCTCCAGAATGTTACTTTATGTTAAACAATTATAGGCTTTTTTGGATGCAAAAATAAATGCCAAAATAAATATACTTAATAAACCCACACAAAAAAATATAAAATTATGATCTTTTAAAAAAGGGTTCAACCATTTGTTTTCATTTAGGCGTTAAAATACTCGAAAAGTATCCCCAAAACATATTCAGAAAGAAACTGGGATAGGCGAACACCTTTCAGTGAAACGTGGTTCAAGCTATCCGTGAGAGGAAAAAGAGATTAAGAAAAATTAAAATGTTTAGAAGAGACATAAACTAAGGGATGGAAAAAGATAGGAGTCCTCGGTCAAGAAAGGTGGGGTAAGAGATAGAATATTATTGATGTTGTAGATAGGAAAAGATAGCCTTTTAGAGATGCAACCCAGTGGGCAAAAAAATTAAGGATGTGCTAGAGACGTCTTTGCGACATCGCTAAGATATCTTTCATAACATGTATTTTAGTGATCCTAGAGATGATCTTAAAACGTCTAGTGTCAGTAAAAAAGATGTCCCGAAAACGTCCATGTCTTTAAGACGTCTTTTGGTCATCTTCAGGATATTGGACGTCTTAGAGACGTTGCTTGGCCTGATATAGGACGTCCTAGGAATGTCCCAAGGACGTTCTTGGGATTTTCATAGTTTTTTTCCCACTGGGAAAATAACCCATTACAACCATTACACTTACGGTGGCGGTTTGCTCCATTTCAGGCGCATAAAATTAATTATATTTTTAATTAATTAAGAAAAAAATAAGACCATTTAAAAAAAACCTATATGAGGCATTGTATTTAGCCATTTTGATTATGTGGTTGAAATATGACATCAAAAAATTCATAATTGTAGGAGAAAATTTATCATTTGTAATATATGCACTTAAAACCAAGCCTTAGGTAGCGCCTGAAGAGATAGAAGGGGAGAAAAAATAGTTCTATCATTTCTATCACCCAATTTCTATCGTTTGCAATCTATTTACTTCCAGAATAACAGGAAAAATCATTCAGGTTGACGTACATAGATAAAGGATAGGGTGAGATAGAGAATAGGAAATTAAAAAAGATAGATGTAAATTTACATGGGAAAATAGATAGAAAAAGATAGCTGTTGATAGATGTGAGATATGATGAGATAGAGCCCTGGCGGACCGAAGGAACCGAATGGAGCCACCCCAGATAACAATTCGTGCGACGCATGTCATCCGCATTGTGCGATTCACATGCAATGCGTGCGAGAACGCATGCATTTCATCAGCATCGAATGAGGGTCACTTAGGTGCTAGCGTTATGAGTCGCATTTCGCCATCACGGAACATAGACACATGCTGCGAGCTTTATAAGTCGCATTTCGTCATGACGAAGATGCATGAAAAATGAATTGTTTGAAAAATGTTTATTTTTCATAAATACTGCTAATTATCAAACTTAACTGCTTTGAACTACGTACCATACAAATATAAAAAGAATTTTCACAGTATGTTCAGTTATTTCAAATTTCTAACGTCATCATAATCATTAATTATTTATATAGGTATTTTCGTATTTACTCGCCTATTTACTAAAAAAAATTGTTTACAAATTTATTGATGAATTTAATTTATTTTTCAACTTGTTTCAAACATTAAAAACATTATAAATTGAAGAATGTCAAGGATTTTAGTCCTCAATAAATTTCGTGTAAAATTATTTTTTCTTCGTACCTTAATTTCTAATCTGCTATGTTGAAGACTGATCGAATACTATTGAAAATTATATGCAATTAAAAATATAATTTACGTTTAGATACATTTTAATTTCGTCATACAAATCACATGGAATTAGTATTTATGAATTTGAATAAAGGGCGCTCTACAAGCATAGTCAAATGTCAATGTAGATGCGGGCATATGATTTGATTCGCGAGGTTAGATGCTTCCCCGTTGGTTCCCCTTCCTCAGTGTTTGCTCCAGTCTGAGCGGTTTTTGTCCCGAATTTTTATATTTTTATCGTGCCCGTACTTTGAGTGGTCCATAGTCCAGTGAGAAAAGTACATTTCGCCAATCAGACGCCTGGTAAGAACAACCGTAAAAGCAATAAGTAACCTATCTTTTTTCTTTTCAAGCCTAACGTAAGTATTTTCGAAAAACTTGTTGTTTAAATATAAGAAAATTGTGATGACCTTTTGAAAATAAACATCTTGTAAAATATATTTGTTTCCCGCTTTTTTATTAAAGAAATAAAGAATATTTGTACGTCGGAAATAATTAAAAGGGATCACTTTGAAGGTTTTGTCAATAACGTATATTTTATATCTGAAAGTGACCTTTATCTATTAACGAAACAGTGGCCTTTTTCATTTAGGACGCTTAATAATATTACTTAATTTATTATTTTTAGAGCATAAATAATCACGATATGCGAGCAAAATGCATATCACTTAATGACTCATGACATGCGAGCGATATGCGACTCAACTGATGGTACATATGCCTGGGTCCCCATTCGGTTCCTTCTTTAAAAACACGAAAAAAAAATCGAAAAAAACTCGGAAAAAAAAGCAAAATCAACTTTTAAATTGTTGAAATTCAGATTCTACGTTAAAATTTCCTACAGAAGGTAACGGAATAATCGCAATAGTTTTTTGGCAACAGTAAAAAGTTTAAGAAAATATAATACGTATAACGCCTGTTGACTGCTACTTACAGTCGATGCGTTTGGAGTGTAGCAGTCTACAGGCGCTATACGTCTTGTATTTTTTAAAACTTTTTACTTTTGCCAAAGGTTCCAAATTATTCAAAAAGATAGGAAGATACTTTCAGCAGGAACGTACCTGCTGACAATCAAAGAAAGGTTAGTTATTGATCCAGTGAAATAACCACCTTTGAGGGTTGGCAGCAATGCACCATGTAAATTTAACTATCATAATAAAATAATATTTTAGAACATTCAATCGAAGAATAATAGTAAAAACTTAAAACCCATAAATATGATCAAATATTGAAAAAGCTGAAAGGTTCCGATGCCACCTATTATCTATGCCTTTAATTACCAGATCTAAAGCAACGTTCGTGAAAAGCGATGAGACATCTAAGGAAGCCATAATATGGTCATTAGGGATTTTAGTTTTGTTTATGTAATCTTGAAAAGTAAGTAAATTTAAAAAAATATATTTCTAGGTAGGTAAGGAGTCCAAAATTAGCTTGTTCCAAATTTTGGCTAAGGTATATGTGGATAAATTGATAGAATAAATAACTGGTCTAAGGGGGTAATTTTGGTTATGAAACTTAGAAAGGTCATGAAACCTAGCAATATTAGTATTCTCAATTATGAAATGCTTTCTGTTAACATTAGGACTAAGAGACTTATTAATCCTTCATTAATTATTAATTTTAAAAGTATTCTTTTTGTAATTCTTTTAAGAGATCAACAAATATTTTTCATAAGTGTTGGGATCATCAAGCATTTTTTTCAACTTATTTATGTATTCCAGTCTATCCATAATAGCAGTAGCATTTCGTTTGTCTTCTTGTGACACCAATAAGTTTTGAATGTCTAGATTGTAACATGCCGTTACATAGCACCCAGGCCCACGCGAACACCAGTACACCGGTGTGCTCCCTTCCAGTTTCCACCACCCCGTGCGCCGACGCGCCGCGCAGGCACCGGCTATATACCTAGCTGCGCAACGCACAAACGGGAGTTGGTCGAGTGCGGTGAACTGAGTAGCATCGGAGATCTCTCACCCGGTGCAACTCCTCTGGCCGTCTTACACTCCCAGTAGGCGACCAGACAACCTTCCTCGCCTCTTAGTGCCATCTTGATCCTATTCCCCGTAGCCGACTTGGTCGGCGGTCGACAGGTGCCCCTGTGGCTGCCCTTCGAGTTCAAGGTACGCCGGCGTCAGGTGCCCCTGACCGGCCTACCCCCGGCTCCGCTCCCCCCGTTTCCGTTCCTTTTAGCCGACTTGGTCGGGGGTCGAATGGTGCCCATGTGGCCGCTCATCGAGTTCAGGGTACACCAAAGTCAGGTGCCGCTGACTGGCCTACCCGCGGCTCCCGTACCCTCACACAGTAAACGACCCCAGGGTGAACTCTTGCCCCGGGGAGTCGGGGGCCCGGCATCCTCCCCTGCTGTACCTGACCTGAACCGACCGTGGGGGATGTGACATTGTTCCCCGACTCCTTGCGCGCATGAGCGTCAGCTAACCCGACGCCCCTCTATTTTGTTTACATAATACGGCCGCAGGGCAATCATAATAACCTCCGCTCCGGAGACACACACTACGATCCGACGCCTTTAACACCGTCAACCAATGCGTAGCATACCACTCAACATACATTCTCGCAAATTCACACTGACAATTCACACCTTTCTTTTTATATTTCAAACACACAACAAACACCACTTAAGAATGGTTACGACACACCCACACATATACACAAACACACGACACAATTACACCTAGTAGTTAACCTAGCCTTGTAATTTATAGGAAAATATATTGTCTATCTTTTATATTGTAAACCGTCGTTCGTTTCCTTATAAAACCTGCCCCAACTCCGAAACCCTGGGAAGACTGAAGCGTCCGGTGCGACAACACGCAGTTCGAGCGAAACGAGCCGTTACAAGATTAATCTTGAGCTTCATTTGCTATTTTTTCTAAATTAGATTCCAAGTATTTTACAATTTCAAAAAAAAATGCTCATGCTTCTTAGAGACAAATTTTGAACTAAATTGATCACCTCATCCAATGACATCTACCAGGTGTATACATATGAAACCGGTATTGCCATCTAGCGGCCAGTAGGTACACTTGTAGGCACTGTCGGAACTTACCATTTGTGCTAATTGGCGTATTGT
>NC_046661.1:67261766-67292317 GCF_010883055.1 Belonocnema kinseyi
GCGAGGGGGCATACTTTGAATAAAATATTTGTTATCATTCTCTTGAAATAAATGTGTTTTTTTCTTGAAAAAATACCGGTTTCATATGTATACACCTGGTATTAATCGATTTGGAATATCAGTGCTTATTTAAAGTAGGAATCTCATCATTTTGTTTGGATTCCAAATTCTCGACTTTTGGGTTTAATTTATTTTTGATTAATTCAGAATTTTTATTGCATTTTTCGTCGTATCCTACGGCATTCTGTGCCACTTCAGCTGGCGGTAAATGGTTAATGTAGTTCTAATCTTCTTGGATAAATTAGTTAAGTATTTTAAATGGTTGTGAATGTCTCTAATTTCTAGTTGTAGTGACTGGCGTTTATTGTTTATGATGTTGCAAAGATTAAGGTTATGTAACTTACATTCCATAATACGATTTTCCTAAGCAGAAACTCTTCTGATATCTTCAGTAATATTATTCTATATTATTAACTATTAATATGTATAAATATTAATAGTACTATAGAAAATTATAACGTGATATTAACTAATAGAATAGGAAAATAATAATACCTTGGGTACTTTAGATAAATGTAACGTACTTTATAAAATCACTTGTAATCGTAGCAGAACTTACGTAGGAGAAACAAAGCGCCCCCTCCCGAATAAAAATGCTATGACTTGAGTTCGACTTGGTTATGTCTTGAGTTCGTCACAAGACATCGATGTCTGGCTGCGTCTCAAAACTGATTCGAGACATATGCCTCCGTGTTACTTTTATGGTCACGACAGGTAAGAAGGCGTTTACTTGAATCAAATTGAACCTTGTCTTGGCTCAAATGGTCGGCGTAAACTTTTCTCAATACGAAACTTTTTCTACTCAGAAATGATATTAAAATTAAATTTCTAGAAGGATCTCCTAAGCCGTTAGAAATACGTAAAAACAAACAACGTCTGTGGTTTCCTCGCCAAATAAGAATGACCCTTTTTGTTAGGGCAGGTATAAACTCGTGTGAAACTTGTGTTTAAGACATACATTGAAGTCTGGCTCCATCTCAAAACTGAGACATGCTCAATTCAAACTTTTAGACTTCAGCATGTCTTATTTGGGGGCAATTCAGTTTGAAAACAAGTCGAAGGATTTTTACTCGGGTATGCATGTAACTAAAGGGACCCAAAAATAACATTAACCATGTGGAAAAAATCAGTCATACCTGAACATATGGTTCAATGTCAAAACTAGGATCTAACTGCCCTTAAATGGAATGAAATTGAGATTTTACACTTTGAAACCTAATTATTTTAAGCGTGTCTGTGCTGAAATGGTTATGATTAAAAAATGAGGCGAAAACTGTTTTAACAAAGTGACTGATTTAGAATTTGTTCATAAATCTTATAACATGATTTTAGATTATTTATGTTAAGTCTACATCCATCTCGCAGCTGATTATTATCTATCTGCGTTTTTTCTGTTATTTCTATACTACTAGAATTGCACAATATTTTTTTGTTACTTCACATTTATTCAATCACATATACGCGGAATCTGCGATTGTCACTCAGACGAGCATCAGGCGTGAACAAACAAAAGCGGAGTGGAATATAATGAGTTATTTCCCACCCACCGTCAACCCTAAACTCGGCGCTATAGTAGAGTTTCACTATATTTAATTATAGAATATTGCTAGTGCTTACACTTATGATTTTTTGGAAGTGTTACTACGCATGCGCCAAGGCGTCATTTGTTGGATAACTGTTCTCATTGCAGCAAGTGTTCATTTCTTAACATGGAGACGGGAGGGTGCACACACATCATCTTTACAACAATGTAAATTTTTACCAACTCAAAATTTTTCAATTTTATCCATAAATTTCTGCGAAATGAGCTAAGGTATTGTAATTTTACTATTCGATTAATTTCTATCACGTTATAATTTTGTATAATACATTTCTAATAGTTCAACACTTCTTATATTAGATAATCTGATTATCTAATCCGAAACGTCATTATTGTACGTTTCTGAATAAATAGTCTGGAAGAAATCCATGAAATAAGGCTTTTTCCTACAAATACTAATTTTTTGTCTCCCAGGTGTTAGATTACGAACTTTTACATCCCGTAGTTTTTTCTATGGAATGATTGTTTTTACATTATCTATAATTATACCACGCTTGTATTTTGTAAATATTTGAATTTATATACTTTTTATGTTTCCGTTATGCCCGTTTTTAGTATTCGCAGAAGTAGTGGCAAATAAATAATTTACATTTACGCATGTAAAATTGTTTGTTTTAAAAAAATAAAAATAATGTCATAATTTTTTTTCTTAACCTACAATTCTAGTTCTTGAAAATTTTAAAACAACTAAACTGTTGATGTTTAGAAAATATAACATGCAAGATATTATTATATTTGAAAGTAACACTTCTGTAATATATTTCTTGTTTAGAAGAAGTGATCTTCCTCTCTAAATTAAAATAATTTAAAAATGGGTTTCTGAATTGTATAAAAAAGAATTCTACCTTATTGCATAATCTAATTCTATTGATTGTAAAAGTTGTAAATTTTTCACTAAATAAAATCAATAGCGACTTTCATTTGAAATAAGTGTATTTATGTATATGTGTTTATTTTCTTCGATTTACGGGCTTGAGGGATGCCACACACTTCACATCACTATATCCATCCCCTGGCGGACCAAAGGAACCTAATGGAGCCTCTATAAAGTACCCGTAAAGACCCCATTCGGTTCCTTTTTAAATAAATCAAAAAAACAGCAAAATCAACTTTTAAATTGTTGAAATTCGGATTCTACGTTAAAATTCCCTATTGAAGGTCACAGAATAATCTCAATAGTTTTTTTGGCAACGGTAAAAAGTTTAAAAGAATATAACACGTATAGCGCCTGTACACTGCTACACTCTAAACGCATCGCCTGTAAGTAGCAGTCAACAGGCGTTATACGTATTATATTTTCTTAAACTTTTTACTGTTGCCAAAAAAACTATTGCGATTATTCCGTTACCTTCTATGGGGAATTTTAACGTAGAATCCGAATTTCAACAATTTAGAAGTTTATCTTGCTGTTTTTTTCGAGTTTTTTAAAAAGGAACCGAATTGGGACCCAATGGCGTCTGTACGCATTTCTTCGCATGTTCTTTCATCGCCTCCGACATCGTCCAACCATACCCTTCAACAACTTTCGTTTCAAGCTCTTTCAGTCCTTTTCATCCACCAACTGATTTCACTTCTATCTTTCTTACTCTCTGTTTGCTCTTCATGCCCTCCATACTCTCCAGTTTCTTCCATAACACCTCTTTCTCAGCTTTCCAAAGAGTATCTCATTTCCCCCACTTCTGACTCACTTTTCTCACTTCCTCCTGTCTTCTTCACCTTTTTTTTGCTCTATCTAACCCTTGGCACGTTTTCTCTCTGAAACCACTGATGAGTGTGTAGAGGCCTTGTGAACTACTTTACACTAACTTCCTTTGAAGTCTTGTTTCCTGCCTGATATTCCTTACTAGTTTTCAAATATCATTCTTCTATTCTAAATGATCTCTTAACCTTTTATTTTCCCCCGAATTCTCCTCTTCGCTACTTATTGTCGCTGGTTGTCGCCACTTATCAAAATATCCGTTTGCGCTCATACTATACAAAAAGTTTGCTCTCTCTCTCTCTCTCTCTCTCTAGCCTGTGGATATTCTTCGACTGCCTGCTATCGTGTCTCACTCCACCCCCACCCCTTTCCCTGGCGTCATTTCTTTCCTCAATATTCCCGCTCGCTTCATTTGCATTCCTGACTTCGCTGTCTGTCTTAACGGGCATCTGTCTCTGTATCCGCCTCTTATCTTCCTTCTGGACTTCGCGTGACCAGGATGCCTACCTACTTAGCTCATTCTCTTTTCTGTGTCTCCATTTCTCTTACCATCGCTTTTAGTTCCCCTTGTTAATCGTTCAATCTTCACCCTTGTATCTCTAATCACTCAAAATTACTCACAAAAAAATCACATTACTAAATATTTTTATTCATCTACCCCTTACACTTAACTGTTACTCTTCCCGCGTGAGAACACACTACTTTTTTAATCCCCGTTTCGATTAAGTTCACTCATCGAAACTAGGGAACGTTCTACTCGATACAATTTCTCATTAACGAAAATTCAGAAGAAGGAAAACTACGTATACGTATTTTTCAAACTAATAAGCTTTATCCCTGACTTTATTCAAAAAGCTTTGTTTAACGGGTAAGAGTGAAGGGGAATGGGTTTAATAATTCGAGAGCCCTTTAGACCACGTGGACAAAAATATTCTTTTGCACTTTAAAACAACTATCAACAGCGTCACTTTACATTTCGACTGACATCACAATTTTATTTATTCAACTTAGATTGAACTATTGAACAGAAGTTCGACGCATATAATTAACAGAAGCAAATTCTTCCCGTAATCTTACGACTGATACCTTACGAGTCCCAGAAAAAATCTAATTTTGCGAATTTAGAGAACGTGAGAGCGCGCCGTACATACAAATTTAATGCAATCTCAAGTCTTACAAAAAGAAAGGAAATGTCGGAAAACAAATTTGAGCACTCGCGGGAAATTCTTAGGGTTTGACGAATCTCCATGGTCGGAATATTAGGAAATAGTCACGCAGAGACTTATGTCGATTAACTATAGTAAGCGCCCCTTTCGACCGTCGACTTTGCCGAAATAGAAAAATCATACTAATCGCTTCCTCTTTTTTGACTTAGAACGCAATACGCGCAGGTAATGCGTAAGAAATTAGCCTCTTCATCGAAACTTGACATCTTTAGACTTGAGACAGGATTAAAGACCCGATTACCCCAAGATGATCAGAACAAGAGTGGCAAGTCGAGATGCCTCCGGAAATACATGAGGATCAGGTATCACGGGGATCATCAGGATCACGGGGCAGATATTGAAAGCAGACTCGTAATTTTTCGGTAATGCTCCCCGGTCCGTGATACTTTTTAACTAACTTAGGTTTTTGGAATGCAGGTGTTGCGGAGTTGGGGACCCATGCCCGCTTGCGACTCCGCTAAGCGGCGGTCTCGGTCATCCATGCGGTGACAGCCTCTGATTTCAGCGAGAAAAGGTTCCCGTATTTCCATTTTTAGTTTATAGATCCGTAAGGCTGTCGTTCTGTCTCCAAATACAATAGTTTCGTGAGCGGATAATGCTCCGAAAGATTATGAAATAATTTTAAAAAGAAAGAATAAATAAAGAGTGTTAAGAGACTCTGTTTGTTTCCTTATGGTTTACTGGAGTGTGGTCCCTTGCTCTGACCTCGTATATACATATTAAATTTTTGACCAAGTAAAAAAATACGAATACTTTACAGAACAGGGTAGTTTTAAGTGACGGGTAATTCTAAATATAACCTGTCACAACTCCCTTGACCTTAAACGTGAATTGCAGCTTGCTTTAAATTCCAGCAAACTATTTAGGTCTATCTTTTAATTAAAGTATCTGCTGAGTCTAGTTCGACCACGAGCATTCCATCGCAACCATTAAGGTAACCTGGATTTCCATCAAAATGATTGAACAATTACAAACCAAAAAAAAAAAATAGTTCTACATGATTATCCTGATCATAAAAAATATAATATAAAAGAACGCTGATGAAGCAAGCGATATTAGTGAGGTCGTGACGACACAGGTCTCGGCTTTTCGGGGCTCCATTGAACTATAATGGACAGCAACTATTAGGCTTTCAGACTAATATCCTGTTGCTGGGTCAAATCCTTAACACTTGACAGGAAAATAATAAGGGTGTAATTTCAAAAAAACTATTATGTAGGTTTTTTTTGTTGAAATGTTTATGTTTTCACAAAAAAAGTGGTTTGCATGCTCCAAAGTACCGGAAAAGGACATGTAAGGAAGTTCCTTAGTTAAATTAAAGTGCTAAATAAAACATAATTATAAATCTCATTTTTATTCAAATTAAACGTGATAATAATGAAAACTTTTAGCCTATGAGCTGAAGTAAGAGCACCAATAATCGGTGTCAAATCTTCTAGAGTACACTGAACGTCGATACAATTCTTTGTTAAAGGAAGAAAAATTAGTACTTCTATAACTCAAACTTAAACGCTTCTTCTTCTTAACATCGGAGATGCCAGTCAATCACACAAAGAATCAAAATTAAATAAAGCTTACTATATCATCCTGTGAAATGGCCATTGCGAGACGACCAGTAGACTGGTGAGCGTAGTCAAGCGTTACCAACTTGTCGCCGGTGGAACCACCATTCTGACGAGCATTCATGCGGCCCTATTCAAATGCAACTTTTTCGTAGGCTTTAATGATGTATGGTTTGAAGATGATATGCTAACCCGCAGCTGGTCTTCTCTCTTCCTTCAACACTCTGTCGAAATTTTTGAGTTCTCCACATTTTGGACAGGTTGTCACCGAGACTCCTTTCTCTCCCCAGCGATAGCAACGGAATATCGGGATCGGGTCCGGACATTGTCCGCAAGGATGGCCCTTCTTTAAGAACTTCCAACCAATCCCGCCAACAGGGAAGCTGGCGGAGGCCGTTCTCGTAGCTCCAGCCCTCAGCTAACTCCTCCTGTTGACGTACTGTCAGTGGGCGGAGTAGAGTCCGGAATAAAGGGTGCCGTCAGAAGTAACTAGTGTTGTCTGCTTTGGCGCTGCACCCACTGCCTTTGAGTTAGGTTCAGTTGCGACTACCGTTGGGTTCGCTTCGGTGACCACTGCCTTGGGCTTTGGCACCGGAAGCTGTAGGGTACGAAAATTAATTTATGCTTAACCCGCATGTTAGTCTGTTCATTGGGTGCAAGAAGTCATCCCGTGATATTCTTAAGGTTACTACTAGTTTCTCATTTAATTCTTTCTGAATGGAGTTCCGATAGTTCTTCAATATCGGGCTTAAGATATGTAATACACTCCTTTTCGGGCATTCATTCCATTAATATTAGTCAAATTGAAAACGTCTGGGGATAAACGATGTTTAATCTTAAAAGGGCCTACGTATTTCGGGCACAGCTTGGCGGTCACATCATCAGCCTTCCTTGACAATTTTCTGTTAGGATTTGAGACTAGATCTCCCACTCAGAACGTCCTCACACGCTTGTTCTTATTATAGTAATATGCTTGGTTAGTATAGGCGCGTTCAAGATGTCTGCAGACCAAAAAACTAAGATAATCCAGCTTTCTCACTCGCTCCAGCTATTCCGCGGGATCTAGTTCGCGAGCTGGGTACCTACTTCTAGCAACTGACGGAGTCATTGGTAGGGAAGCGGGTTCCTTCCGAAATTAATTAACAATCTCCTTTCACTTTCTAATTGCGATTCGCATTCCCACTGAGTCACTGTTAGGATTGCTACCTTTCTTGAAAATGTCAACCGGCAGCTCGTTCGGCTCAGAAGGGGAGAGGGGATTGAAATAACATATTTCAACACCATTTTTAAGGTATCATGCTATGACATGACTTTACTTTCTAATCGTGTTGATAAACTTTTAAGAAAAAAGCTCAAGCTAAACCTGTTTCCTACCAATATTTAAGTTTTTACTTTCCTAGACAGATTTCGCGACTTCCGCCGGCTGTTGTGCATTTCCGGCGATAGCCGGACTTAGGACATTTGCACCGATCACACCGTCGCAAACCGGTCTAGGTGATAACCCTAGTTAGTGTAGTCAGTATACTTAGTAGTTTGTTTCAAGGTTGATTCATTCCCCCATCTCCATTGGGCTATTAGTGTATTAGATTTTGTTTAAATTTTATAAAAATATTACTATCTCACCTCGAATCCTAGAGGGCATAACATGCGGCAACTGTGAGTAGGACAGGATCTAGGGTTACTGCAATCTACTAAATCTCTGACTTCTGCACGAGTCCCGACTACTTCATCCCCAAACTCATTAACACACCAACAGGAATTCTCTTGAGCATCACACTGTATTTTCTCGAATTCCCCAGTCTCATTATTACATTTTGGCACGTTTTGAAGAGGCCCCATGGGGCCGAGAGCTCTCGATCTCCTGATGGCAGCCAGTGCCAAATGTTCACATCCTGTCAGCTGTCCTGTAAGGCATCTGAAACCGCACGCTGTTTTGCAACAACGCTTATTGGAATCCTGGCATTCAAAATCGTTTTTGCAATCCGTTGTCCGAGCAGGGCAGATGTTTTGCTCTTCGTAAGATGGGCATCGACCAACAGCATTTAAGGACGGTTCTGCAACAAAACAATGAGTTAAGAAGCCTAATTCGATGATTCCATTTGATATCAACATTGAAAATTTGCTATTAGCTTCTACAGTGAATTCTGAAATATTTTTAAAATGCTTTCCCACAATTAAGCCTAAAACTTGGTAACAGGTACCTTAGTTTTTTAGATTGAAATATATAGATATATATTAAGCCCTATTAATGAAAATTTATATATACCTGTCGGTCTGTCTCTACCCGGACGGTACGATAACTTTCGAAGTAATTTTATAATTCCGCCACCAATTTTTTTTAGCCATTAAGAATAAAACTGTAATAATGAAACTGGTCTGATCGCCTGAATTAATCGATTTTGTTACGCATTCCAGCGAGTGCACTAGTGTATAGTAAATGCCACTGCTCTCATCTCACTCAACTGGTTTCTGTAGCAAAACCTTCCACGGACCCCTCGGTCTTCGCTACGACCGCCAACCTGTTGTCTGAACATCCGACGTCTGAAAACGTATTCTATTTCAATCGTTTACCAGTATCTGCCACGGGCTGGCAACTATCGCCGATTTTGTAAGTGGCAATAAATAGGGCTATTATATGTCTACCACACGAGACGTGGACATAGCTGTGATTTACCGCAGTATATATTTTGTTTCGGGTTTAATTTCTTTGGAATCGAACCGGTGGACCTATGACAAAGCCACCAAACGCCTCCTCGGGTTGCGGATAGAGGGTCCCTGTACCAAGGATTTCTGCTGAATATGGTTTTAATAATAAATAAGCAGTTTCGGACAATTGTCGGGGGGTGGACCCGAATGAATTATCCCTAAGCAGAGGCGTAACAACCGTGCCGAATGCTTAATGGCCCCTGGGCGAGGTGTCTTAAACGGTGACTCTGGGATATCGAGCGACCTCTCACAGGATGCAGCTCCATATAACATACGGGGCTCTACAAGGAGGCACGAATCGTTTCCCCAGCTGCGCGTGGAAACAACCATGACACCATCGAACTACTAAAAAATTGTATATGCGGTTCAAATCGCATGACCACGCAGAGCACCTGACAATATGCCAGCAAGCAGCGCTAAGCACCCTAAAATTCGGGGTACTGAAAATAATTTAAAGGCAAACACAGTGATGAATTGACGAAACACTCACATTAAGTGGACAAATCAACTCAAAGATGACTTGCTAGAATGCTATGAAACCAGCATTATCCCTATGCACGGAGGCTTTATGGCCCGTATGCACACTCTATGGTGCTAGAAATAACAAGGGCTTCAGTGCGTTTCGCATCAGTCATTACGAAATTAACGTGCCTACTTCTTGAAAACTGGATATGTTTGCATGCAGCACTTCCCAAACTGCTACTCGCTCAAGCAACAGACGGAGATGAAGAAGCAACATTGAGACCAACCACGAAAAGCAGGCACCTTCTGAGAGGTGATAGTGATTTAAGGACATGAATATACATCAACATGCCAGTTGCTCCAAGCCCGAGATCTGGCTGGAATGGATGCCTTCCTTCGTAAAGATATCTCGTTGGAGTCTGACCTCTGGACATTCAATTTTAGAGTTTGTGGCGCTGCGAGAGCTTTGGATGATTTTAATCGAACGCTAAAACAGACGATTGGTCAGATGACCAAAAAAGAATTCCATAAACTGAAACATAAAATTGGATGGGCAAGACAGAATGTATCCCGTGTTCAGTGCTTGATTCACTACTTAACATTGGGTGGAACCCAATGCACATGGTTGAAAAATTACGGGTGTTATCTGACACACGCAGAAGAATACAGAAGAGCGAGTGATGGATCAGGAAGAATCAATAGTTTCTTGCCAATTCACTTTATAAACATCAATCCACCAATCACTGCCTGAAAGGTGAAAAAAGCACTTAGAGGTAAGAAAAACTTTTTCGCTGAAGGACCAGATGGTATCAGGAACTGGAAAATAACAGGATTGTTCGAATAATTGACCCTGTGTCTAGAGAGGTGTACGAACAACATGGATCGAAAAAAGGTGCAGCAGACTGCCGAGAGTATCTAATACTTGACCAGTGCGTCTGCAAGACGTAGCAGCCTATCAGTGCGAACTGGCAATTGCCTACATTGACTACCGCAAAGCATTTGATTCAACCTCTCATATAGTATCAACTGTCTCTTGGAAAACTTAAAGGTTCATCCGCCCATGGTGAGATGTATAGAGAGATGCATGCCCCTTGGGAAACTAGATTAACTATCTCTTATAGAAAATACTATGTGAAAACGAACGTCACCATTCAGAGGGGCGTCTTTCAGGGTGACACCATAAGCCCTCTGCTTCTTTGCATTATACTTCTGCCTTCATCTCCCGCAATACGAAATTCTTCTGGATATCTCTATGGCGACACTAAGAATCGTGAGCATTAGGTCACTTATGTATTTTATATGGACGACCTAAAGATCTACGCTTCCGGTAAAAGCTATCTTCAGAGTATAAGAAAGGGGATAGGGAAAGGCAGGGAAATTATAGAGGAATTACGCTGATGAAGACTGCGCACAAAATATACGCGGTGGTGTTGGCAGATAGGCTGCGCAAGGATGTTGAGGGGAAATGAATATTGCCGGAGACGCAGGCAGACTTTAGGGAGAGAAGGAGTACTATCGATAATATTTACGTCTTGCAACACGTGGTGGATAGAAAACTAACTAAAAAGGGTGCCAAAATGTACGCGTTTTTGTAGATCTAAATAGCGCGTTCCCTTCGGTAGATATAGAGAGGTTGTAGGAGGCAATGGAAGAGAGGGGAGTGAGGAGGGGCCTGATCGAGAGGATAAGGGAGATATATGAGAAAAGAAAAGATAGGGTGAGAGTAGGGGATGGAATCCTGAGGGATTCTGGATGGATAGGGGGTTGAGGCAAGGGTGCCAGCTTTGCCCAACGCTTTTTGCAATTTTGATCGCGGATATGGAAAGTAAGCTAGCGGCCGTAGTTGTAGGAGGAGTTAGGGTAGGAGAAGTCAGGATATGGTCACTCGCATATGCTGATGACATGGTGCTGTTGGCAAAGAGTTAAGAGGCTTCAAAGAAGATGATGAAGAGGTTGAGACGTTACTTGGACAAGAATAGGTTAGAGTTAAATGCATACAAGTCGAAGGTTATGGTGTTCAGGAAAGGAGGTGAGAGAGATGGGGGAGGGGAGTGGAAGTGGAAGGGAAAAGCGGTACAGAAGGTGAAAGAGTTCGTGTACCTGGGCTTCCTGTTTCGAAGAAATGGGAGAGTGGATGGTTATATAAAAGAGAGAGTGAGAAGGGCAAATGTGATGAGGCAGGTGTGGGGGCTGGGGAAGAGATTGTTCGCAGCTCATTTTGAAAGGAGAATGAAATTGTTTCATTCGCTAGAGATGAGTGTCTTATATTACGTAGTGGAAGTGTGGGGGTGGAAGGTACATTTGTAGGGAAATAGGATACAGGAGAGGTATGTAAAGTGAACACTGGGGTTGTCAAGGAATACGCCGAACTATATTGTCAGGAGGGAGACAGGAATAACGAGTTTAGGGATTATAACAGGGAGTCGATCGTGTAAATATGAGAAGAAATTTTTGGAAGAGGTGGGAAGTAAGCTCGTAAGGGAGTGTTGGTGAAAGAACGAAAACAGACGTAGTGGTGCAAAGATGGAGGTGGAAAAGGAAAGGTATTTTAAAACGAATGGATTGCATATGAATGAAGTGAGATGGATGCACGAAGAAGAAAGGAAGGTATATGAGTCGGTCAAAAGAATAGCATGGAGAAAGAGAAGGCAGAAGGAGAGGAGAGACTAAGGGAGTCAAGGTTTAATGGAAACTATGTGTGGATTATGCCAAAGGAGAGAGCGCAATATTTCTGTGAGAAAGGAGAGCAAGGAAGTTAGTAACTTGTAGCGACAATGAGATATGGTTGCATGGAGAATTATAATAGGTTCTGGCTTTCTAAAGAGAAGCGAATGTGTGAATTGTGCGGGAAGGAGGATGCAAAAGTTGAGCACTGGTTGGAGGAATATGAAGAAGTGGAAAGGAGTGGGATAAACATGGAGGTATTGTTGCATAAAAGGGGGCACAAAAGGGCAGTAGAATGGGTGAAGGGGGTGTTGGGTAAAATGGAGAAGAAGAAAAGGAAGGAGGAAGAGGAACGGAGAAGGAAGGATTATAATTAGGAGAGGAAGTACATGTTAGAAAACTGAATATTGTAAATCGTAGGTAAGTATTAGGCGTTGGCCACGGATGGATGGTGTGCATGGATGGTAATTTTTAAGTGATACCTGTAAGAAAATTCTGTAAAAAAATAATAGTTTAAGCAAGTCAATTTTTTAAGGCCAGCAGGAAAAAAAGAAACGTTTATCTATCTATCTATTGAGCATTGGATTTTTTCCAAATTGGTGTTTTATAAGAATAAAAATTCCGTTTTTCGATAAACCAATTCCTTTAGGAATATCATCACCGGCAATAAATAAAAATTTAAAAGAAGCGATTAGTTTTAATTTGTAAAACAAAAAGTTTAAAAGCACATTAATTTGAATTTAATCTAGCTTATTAATTTAAAATTTATTAATCATAGTAGTATTTAATACTTTTAACTTTACTGATTTTTATTGCACAATATATAATACGTTTTCTATATGAAGTTTAGAGAGATCAGTAGAATAGTGTGTTCATAATAAGGGGGTATTGGGCCCTATGAGTACATAATTTGGTCTAACAAATTTTTTATAACATTAATTTTTCGTGGATTTCAAATTTCAAAGAAAAAATTATTTGAGCCTGATTAGGGCCATCTAGGGCTTTATGCGCATACTAGTAATGTATTACGGTATACATATTTTCAAACCCTATCACTCATATTACAAAAATTTGTATTTATTTTGCGTTTATAATATAGAATATGCAGTTTTTCCGATAAAATTGGTGTTTTTTTAAATAAAAAAAAAAACACGTTCTCTTTTATAAAAGTCACGAATATTTTACTTTTCAATGCATGATCAAAAGTTGATTTATGGACTTTTGACCATATTTTTGGTATTCCGTCACACTGTGCAGCGCGAAACAGAACTCATTATCTAACTAGCATAGTGAACTTTTTAGAAATCACACGTAATTGTATTTAATATTATAATTTTTATTTATCTGTTTCAATCGCTATGTTTCAAAAAGATTTAACATCACAATATCAAACAATTCCATACGCGATATACTTTCATAGAATTTCAATTACTTGAGCATTAGGAATTTATTTCCGTAATTCAAATTTACAAACATACGAGTTAAAAAACCAAGTAACTACGTATACGTCGTTCCGCGCAAGATCGAGAGGATGGGAGGATGGGAGGATGGGCTAAACTCGGAGAAATGCTCGAAGATCCCTGATCTAAACCATTTGAAAAAATAGTTTTGAAAAATCTGAATAGTTAAGAAAATAAGTCAGCCATGATTATAAATTGACAATTACGTCGTTTCAATCGTAATTGAATAGTCAGTTTTAACGAGTAATAAATAGTAGAGGCGAGCACTCTGATTAGATGTAGGTAGGGTCTGGAGTTCAGCAGGGTTCCATACTTTCTTCTCTCCGTTTTAACCTGTATACTTCATATGTGGGTACAGAATTAAAACATTCTCAGTACCATAAGTATACTGATGACTTCAAACATTATCTTTCGGTTCCTGTTGCCTCTCTGACAAATCTCCATGCCACCGTACAGGAAGATATTGATAGGGTAGTATATTGGGCCAGTAGCAATCCACTTTCACTCAATGGATTAACAATTTTGTTAAGCTTGTAAGAGATCTTCAATAAATATTAAACAGAACCCTATCCTGGAAAGAGCAGGTAATCGACACTTCAGAAAAACATTTAGAAGTTAGCACCTACTTAGAAGGAACAAAGAATCCTTGCCGGTTTCTACTCATATACTTGTGGTGAAGACCTTTATTCTGCCACATATTGATTTTGCTTACACAGTATATAATGACATAACAGATAAACCTAATTATAAACTTGATATAGCACTTAAATCCTGTGTTCGTTTTATTTCTGATTTACCTAAACATGTACAACTATCAACCTATCGAAAGCAAGCAGGGTTTCTGAATGTGGCGAGGAGACGCAATACATCGTTAATTTATTTGAATTTTCTGTCAAAAGTCTGCCTGCCCATTCCAAACTTCGAAAAAGAAAAAAGTTAAACATAGTTTTAAAGTACCGAAAGTGAAAATTGCAAGGATCTTTCACCGTTAGGGGCGCTCGACTCTCGATCAAACTGCCTGTATGAATTAAGAAAACACCTTCCCATTTTCACTTTGAAAAAATTTTTTTATGTATCTGATTAATATTGACAAATCCACTCTAGAAATCAGTCATTGGTAACTTTTATGTACATATAACACCACTCATCAATACCTTGAACTCTTGTAATACCTAAACTCACATTTTGATTTATACAATTCAACCACATACCTCGGTCTATAGGTTTACCAACATATATTTAATACTTTGTTGTAACTCTGATATCCTAATTTAATATCAATCCTACTCAATCTTTAACAATTACGCTAGCACATTCGCTCCCGTACTATTACTTTTATCTAGCAAATTGTTCAAAACTGTTCTACTATATAATTATAACTAAATAATTTAATTAAGGAGGCGACCCATGTAACGGCTTCAAAAAATCGATTTTTTTTTCCTTAAATGGAAGCTGGTCTTCCCAAAAACATGGTGTGAAAGTTTCAGAGTCGCAGCTACATTCTTTAACCCCTAAAAGGCGCCCCGCGCATCTGGTGTTAGCCTGTCGATGCTGCCATTTTTCAACATGTAAATCTTTAAACGCGCTTTTCTCAGTTTCATGTTTTTCAAAACTGCCCACAAGATAATTCAAAATCTATTCGACCGATTGAGTTCTCCTTGCCTACACATATAGTTGAAATGATTGCCTTCTGTGTGAACCTCTCTGAACTAGAAATTTTTTTAAACAATTTCATGCAAATTTTTGGGTGAAAATCAAGCTTTTTTTTAAACGGATGCCATTTCGTCAAAAATGATTATTTTTTAACTTTCTTAGGTTCACATAGAAGCTATAAGTATAAAATTGAAGAAACTTTGTTTTTTCATTTCAGACGAATCTGTGAGAAGTTAGAGTGCGGGCAGTTTTGCCTCTCCCGGCTGAACATGTTCGACATCTACCCATATAATAGAAAATTCAATTCATATTTATGGCTGAAAAAAATGTATTTTTTAGGTGAAAAGTGCGTTAATAACCATAGAAATTTTAAAAAAGATTCGTTATATTCCTCGTCCCCAAAAAAATTCCGAAAAACAAGCTTATTTTTGAGGTGTTACATGGGTCGCCCTCACCCCCGTTAATAAAATAATCCGACCGAGCGTATGAACAGGGTTTTGAAATTCTCGACTCGTGCATTTGTGGACAAGGATCAATACGACTGGGACGTACATCTGCACAAATGCAAGTTCATGTATAATTCTGCGGTTAATAATACGACCAAAGTTAGTCCAGCGTTTCTAAATTTTGTCAGGGAACTGCGACCAGAGATAAGATTTCGCGTAGAGGAGGTTTCTTTGAAAATCCCCCCACCTGTCCGTAGATGATGAGTTCAGCGAATGGAGCGTTTGCGGAAGTTGCGAGAATTATTGATGTTAATTTTGGAGGATGGGCTCGAAATAAAAGAATAGATATTACAATAAATTACGTCGAGATGTAAGATACCAGATAGGCGATAAAGTCCTTGAACGTTTATTAAATCTTTCTTCCATGAAGAAAGCTATTGCGTCCAAATTTTCTAAGCGATGTCACTGTTCATTCCGCGTTATTAACGTACGGTCTCTACTAGTGTATGAATTAGCCAACTATAGTGGCCAAGTTTTGGGTGTGATTTCTCTTTAAGATTTGAAACCATAATACAAATTACAGGGGTAGTGTATTAAGATTTAAATTCGGCGAACTGGCCCTCCATTGGCTCTGCTTACGCTTATTATTTTGCACAAAGTTTGTCACATCTTAATTTCTTTTCAAGGGCTAAAACTTTCTATGATTGTCAGTTTCGACTTCAACAAAGTGATGCAGGTTCTCGTCGATCAAGTGGAAAATCTGACGACTCCCACAGAGATGAACCTTTTCCTCCGGGAAACAGAGTCAGTTTAGGCAAAATAGTATGCACCTGGTCCAAAAACCAGCAAAGAAATATTACGAACACGATTTATAATATATAATGATATTACACTATTAATAAAATAATTGACAAGAATGTTTTGATATTTGCAAAAGTTCATTATTATTTATCTATGTATTTATCTATGTATATAGTGTATGGGTATCAACGCCTCTCAAATTGTATACAAAATTTAATTAATTTTACTTAATATTAGAACACTGAAGCTGACATAAGATTTTAAAATAATATAGTTAGTTAGTTTTAGTGGGTGGAACGGGAAGCCCCCCCCCCCCCCCCCCCCCCCCCCCCCCCCCCCCCCACCCCCGACGCTCAAGCTATAAAGCCCATTGTGCCACATCCTCATTTCGTCTCAAAGCATTACTCTAAATCAGGCCACCTTCAGCGAGTATTTTTAGATCTCAGAGGATTTCGTTGTATTCAACGTTCTGGAAATATACCTCTCAGGTCCCACTTCAATGATAAATACAATATTTCAAAAAATGACTTGACTAACCTTTTTCGGACAAAGGTGAAATAATTTATTTGAACGATATACTTGTTTCTCTGGTTATCACTACCTACATAAATAGATTCCATTATGTGTCCTAAATTCTTTCAAAATGCGTCCATTTATTTTAATAAGTGCGCTACATTAAAAGCCGCTCCCCTACTTTACAATATTCAAAATCCTTCCATGATTTTCAACCAGAGTCAACTTTTGGAGCTTATCCAAAATGAATTCTACAATTCAGACATTTTAAAATCAAAGGTTAACGCTTTAAGAATAGATGATTATGGAAATTCTAGGGAAATTTCAAAAGAACGAATCGTCGTAATATAAAAAAATATTATGCAATTATGACATGATAATCTTTTCGCTTTTGTTGAATCACGCATTAATATAACGAATAAATTATAATCATATAACATTGAAAATGAGAAATCGTGAAATAGACGCAATTATCGACAACGGATCTGTCTAAAGTTTTTTGTAACAAAATGCCATTATTGATAACTATTTTAACATTCGAGGATTTAAAGTTGAAGAAAGTATAATTACATTTGCTAACAAGCAAGGGCCTGTTACAATTGATAGAGATTCTCTCATAATAGTTTCTACTGATAAAATCTTTCCTGACAGATTCATTGATTTATGAGGATTGGTGCCAACTTGCATACTCGTTACCAATTTCCTGTCCAAAGTACATTAAAATCACCTACCGAATCTAATCGTATGATGTTCAAAGTTAACTCATAAAGCAGTAATGTAACAACAACAAGATTAGAGCAAGAAATGCTCTTATACGCGTTCGACTAGGGTCTCACTTACTTATTTGTATAAACCAAGTTTTAAAAGCAAATAAACTACTACTATGTGCACACTGTAAATATATTATATGCTGAAAGCTTTTACATATTCATATAATGTATATTATATTAATATCAATCACAGTATAATTTTTAAAAAGTGGGACCATGGTCGTGGGAGCTAATTCTTATGCTTTCGACTCACTCTATCGGCTTGCGAGTTCGATTCCCGCCTCACACTGTGGAACAGTCTCGGCTACCTATACAGTGAACACTAGCCGACCAATTTCTTTATCTCCGGAGAATTTTGAGACCGGTATCTCTAAATAAAGAGTTTCTTAAAGTACATAAAGCCGTTTTTTCGGATGGTTCAAAACCCACCTTAAGCTGTACGCCCCCTCCCATCACGAAGAAAGTGGGTAGAGGGTGTATAAAACATTAGAGAAGAGGTACAATGACAATGTAAACCTTCATGAGAGGCATCAGAAACTTCCATTCCTGAATTTTATACAGAACTTTTTAATGTTATTCATTATAACTAAATATTTAGTATTTTAACGAAGGTAGTAAATGTTGAATGCATTTTTGGCAAACTTTAATACTATTTACAAATAAAAATTAAAGTTACCAGCAGAGATGGACGATGATATAGAGAGAATGTAGAGCCAGGTCAATGTCAACCACACAATGACGCAACCAAGGCTTCCGTTGTTCAAATAACGCCGCATCCTCAATGCATTTAATAATTTGGTATGAAGTCACGATTTCTGGAAACATATTCAAGCATTACGAACAATACCTTTGTATTTATGAATAAGCGGAAAAAGCCGCGCACCGAGAATATTATTTCAGGATCAATTCAAGTGCTATAATTACAAAAGAAATTAGCTGAGGATCATGAAGCAGTCAAAGCTATATCCAAGTATACAATTGCAGCTGTCCTGAATCACTAACATAGCACCTGTTTTCATTAAACTAGACCCTTCGACGTTGATTTTTTTTAGATATATGTGACGTGCGCCCAGACTTTTAGTAGAGAGGGAAGACTCACGAAATCTTCCGTCTCCACTTTACACTACATTCTCACGGAAAGAGATAGGTCGTAGACGCGGCTCACAGAAGGGGTATAGATGAGACATAGATGGGGTTGTGGGAGGTGTTTTACGGAATCTCAAGCTCACGAGTCATATCCCGATTTATCGGGTACCTCACAACTCAATTATTAGCAATAATAACGCTTGAATATTTTCTTCAATGGTTTCATTAAAACAAGCAGCTGAAAAACTATCGAAATGAGCAAAAACCTTAATTTCGATTTTTCTAGAGTAAGCCCCCTTTCTTCGGCGCTGTGCCCTATAAAAGTTGTTACAAGATGGTGACAGAACTGTTCTAGAACAAAAAGGTAACAGTGTTCTAGAACACTGTGGCAAAATTGTGACAGAACTGTTTTCAAACTATGTGGCAACGCTATTCTGTAACAGTTGCTATGGAATTGTTCTAGAACAAACTGATCACAGACGTTCTATAATATTTGTTTTAAGTTTCTTGTAGAACTGTGCCCTACTAGTGATATATTTAAGTTCTAGAACCCTGTTAGAAGGGTGTGCTAGAACGAATTAGAAACAAACATTAATAACTGCTCCAGGACACTTGTTACGTAATTGTTCTCGAACTGACCAATCATAGACGTTCTGTCACATTTGTTCCACGTTTGTTCTAGAACTATGTCATAATATGAGCACCCTTGGTGCTCATATTATTAATATTATACATACATATATATATATATATATATATATATATATGTGTGTGTGTCTGTGTGTGTGTATATATATAATATATTATTTTATTATATTAAACTTTCACTCGGGTGAACTAATGTAATACGATGCTTGAAACCTCCAGCTACCATTTGGTACTCCACGGGTTTTTAGTCGGTCACTTCCTGATTGTCAAGAAAGTTTCTTACAATGCGACAGGCGATTAAAAAAACCGCCGTCTGAGCTGCTGCCAATACCCTACTACCTCCTAAATGATCGAGATGTTCAGTTTATCTTGCGTGCACATTGCCCGTAGGCGAAATCACAATGAGATGGATGGATGCATGGTTCACATACCTCCATATGGTCTTTACTTCATGCCTTAACTCGCTATACTTGTGGATCTTCGATGCGCAGGTTGACTGCAAATTTCGGTGAAGCGGACAAGCAATGTCGATGATGTAGACTCTTCCACCTTTTTTTTCTCGCATCACGATGTCAGGTCGATTGGTCGGGATATAATGATCCATTTGAATAGTAACATTCCGATAAAAGATGTAATCTTAGCTTTGTAAACGGGCATTGGAATGGATCTATAGAAAGGCATCCATTCTTTTAAGAGTCCTAGGTTTAGGGCAAGTTGTTGATGTATGATGCCCGCTACATCATTATGTCAGTGCGTATATTCTCTCTGAGCCATTACGCGACAGCCATCAATAATGTGCTGGATGGATTTGTTGGAATCTCCACATAATCGACACCGGTCAACCACGTCTTGATGTAAAACGTGTTTGCGATCATTCCTGGTGCTGACAACCTTGTCCTGTATCGCAATGACGAATCCTTCCGTCTCTGGATACAGAACATCCTTTCTTATACAAATATTAGATACCTCATCATCCACTTCAGTTTGATCTAACGTTTTGGTGACACACACCATTTTTTGACATCTACAACGCCCGTACCCCCTATATTATTATTATTATTATTATTATTATTATTATTATTTACTTTATTATCTTTATTGTGCTGTCCGAGTGTTACTTCGACGTTCTGTGGAAAACTATTACATTCATCCTTCAAGGTCCTTATGGGGTCGTTAGTGCCCTGACACGTTATATTGAAATTTACGAAGTTCGTTCTTCTTCAGATTTTTTTTTCAATTACTTAAAATTTTTTAAAATCATTTAACAAGTAAAATTATCTTGTAACAAGACACTAAAGGAAATGCCCAACAAAATTTCACACTAAAATATTAAAAAGCTTCTACGCAATAAAAAAATACGACTGGGGTCTTCAAAGACCCCATGAGGACCTCAACGTTATGCCAAGGTAAGGGGACCTTAAAGGGTTAAATTCCTTAAATAAAATAATAAAATAGCTAGTTTCATAACTAATAACGGGAAGAAAGAATTGTACTACAGTGTTGTCTTTTCTGAATAAAACTTATTTAAAAAGAAGCAACTCAGTTTTGTGATTATAATTGGAAAATATTAATATTTTTATCAGAAAACAGATAAACATTCATGAAAGTATTAATACGTTTTTTAAAAATGAAATTCTATTAATATAAGCGAGAATATTTTTTTTTATCGAAGATCATAGAATAATATATTGAAACACATTAAGAGAATGTGCACTGAGTTTTAAGTAACTGAGTATTATCTCTCTCATTAAAGTATGTTACAAATATTTAAAGATAAGTTTACGATACGGACACACGTCGTCATCGGAACATCGTAAAGATGTCGTAAAGACGTTCGCCAATGTTTTGCCTCATGGGAAGTTGTATAAAAATATTTAAATTTATAATTTGACGTATCCGAAAGACATTTTGGGGAATTTTTCAATATTTTACATTTATTTCAACACATTCATAATAATTTGGCTGAAAACTACCTTGAAAAAAGTAAGAAAGAACAATAAAATTAAAAAAATGTAAATACCGAGAAATAATGGAGTTTTGACGTAACGCAATTTTGACATTTTGCCTCCAATATTTTATATACTTTTCCGCACTTAGGTTAGTTTTAACCTAAGTATTTTTTAAGTTCAAGAAAAATTGGTCAAATATCGAAAAATACCCTTAATGTCGTTCTGATTCCTGGCTTCTCTGGATCTATCTAGTCCAATTATCATCTAAACATAGTCGGCTGATTAGCTATCAACTTTTATTAACTTTTAACTTTTAACTTTTATTAACTTTTTAAAATTAAGAAAACCAATTTTATCAATCAATCACATAAATGACCATTTATGTTAACATAACCTTAAAATGTCCTAAAAATTTTAATCTTTTTTGAAATCCTCATCAACATTTTCAGTAAAAACCGTTACTTTTACCTCGAATTGTACAACAATTTTTTAACTTCTTTGAAGTCTTATGATTTTTTATTGAAAATAACTATTTCCGGTGCAAATGATTAAAATAACCTAAAGTTGTGAAAAAGTTGTGAATCTTCTTCAATACATAATCTAAAAAAATTGAAAATAGCCATTACTGAGGAAAAATACTGACTTAATCCAAACTTTCATGGAAACTCAATCAAATTATCATATCGCACGTTATTTATTATTATTTATTATGTTAAACAAATAATTATTCTATCGTGGCTTTAATAAATAAGTTTGTATATTTATGTGTCTAACAGTCATGATGGTATAAATGATAAATCATAATTCATGGGTAAAAAATTTGACACAAAAAGATTTAATTCATTATTTGAAGATTTGAATCTTGCCGCCTTGAGCCGCGGTTCGGCTGCAGTGTGCCAGGGAGAGCAGCGATTTGCCTTTCTTTCAATTGAAATCAAGGGTTGAGTGTTTATGACAGGAGCCAAGACGGCGAGAAGAATACTTACCTGGAGTAGAGGCTACCGTGATCAACAAGGCTGTTCCTCCAAGCCAAGGCTCTTCTATTGCACAACGGACGAGAGTCGAACCTTGCGAATATCCCTAATGTGGATATCTCGCACGTATAATTTTCGTTAGTCGGGACTGCGTAGGCGCTGTCTCGGATCAAAATATATCCGTGGGGATATGAAAGCTTCCGCCTCGCAGGATATTCCGACGGTTTATCCCTGAAATAACCCGGGACATGCATGGGGTTAAATAGAACACCCCGGGATATCCTATTGCTTTCAAGGGTACATAAAACTGTTCCATATTAGATACATCGCAGTTTTAGAATTGTCATATAACTGTATGAATATAGTTATGTTAATAGGAGAGTATTAGCTGCATTCGATTCAATGAATAACTTCTCGCGAGATGAAGGTGGGTTGAAAAACTTGGTAAATTTTTAGCTAATATTGATGAGATAATAAATGATATTGCGCACTGCATGAATGGTTGGGTTATCACATCCAAATAAAGTGTACACTAGCCGACCAATGAGACGACGAACGCGGGACTTTCATCGTCCGGCAAAACGACGGCGTGAGGCGTCCCCACTATTCTGCGCTGAGAGCGTGTGTGGTGTAGAGTGAAATTATGTATTAAGTGAAACATTAGGTCGTGTGCATTGCAGAGAAGAAAGTGGAGGGGATAGAGGTACGGCCTCCGCCGTCGTTTCGTTGATCGTTCGCCCGTCGTTATGTTGAGCGGGTCGTCTTGCCGGAGGTCGTCTTGTTGGACAGCTAGTGTAGTAATACTGGCAAAAAGAAATTTCAGTTCCGGACTCTCTTCCTGGGATCGAACATGACTCATGTCATGTCGCTCGGATCTGCTCTTGGTTGAAATGACATAAACAATTTATTGAGATGAGTCCCAGGATTAGGATCTGTTTAGATAACGGTCTAGTTATGATTAAAATCCAGATGTTCAAAGAAAAATAGTTTCATTCGCCGTAACAGCGACACATTCGGTTAATAGTCAACACTTTTCATAGTTTTAATCTTTAAGGAATCGACTACGTTACGACAAAGATCCTGCTCAGAGAGTGGCAGTACTCATACTAACTAGTTTTTCACCCTTGCATGTAGGCAGGCACACACTTGGACACACACTAATAAGAATACAGCGTACATACTAGCCACGCTCACATATCATGCATTCTTACACACTTTTAACATAGCGCCTGCTTCGTGATGAGTTTTCAGCACGAGATTAGTCAGATATCGCTGATAATGTGTAACTTATTGACTTAATTTAAAGGGTATATTGAAAAAGAAATATGTTGATAATGCAATTGTGCAGACTAGAAATGTAAAGTCTAAATTTTACTGAATTGCTAGATTCGCATCCAAGTTTAGGAAATGACCAAACTAGTCCCCGGTTATGAACATTCTTTTTGGTGTTCACTGCGTCCACACGAATTGAGATATCGTGTTTAAACTTTGACACATAAAATAAAAAGCACTAAAGAACGTTTGTATACATCAATATATGGGTAATTTTAAAGAAAGTTTATTTATAAATTGATGGAATAGGATATTACCATTCGAGTTATAGCACTTTGCAGATCATTTTTGGTTTGATGCATTTTAGATTTTTTTATTCGCTCATATTGAGCACTGACACCAATCTTATACTAAATCGTCTAAACCTTGAAAAAAATTAATATAAGCAATAAAATTTGCACCTTCGTTGCAAATCAACAAATAAGTATCTGCACAGACGTAACCTACCATTATTTTTTGGGCATTTTTAGCGATTTTTTTAGGTCCTAAAAATAAAAGATAAATTTCAAATTGGAAACATAGCAACACCAGCAATGTGCTAAAATTTACTCGCCAGAGTTCTCCAACCAACTTCCATAATTCTTGATGTTGAATCGATCAGCTGATAACTATTGTTGACAGTGAACCAACCTGCGGGACTCAGCGTCGGACTCGCCTTGTCGTTCGCCCCCGGGCGAAATTTTATTTTTATTCTTGGAATTGTTTCATACCAGTACAAAAAATCTACAAGAATATATAACCATTAGAAAATTTTAATTATTTTCTGAAGATGCACATTTCTCAAGATGGCACTTGGACGAATTTTCGAGTATGACATTCTAAGATGTTTCTCGATTTTTTTAAATCAAGGCATCTACTTTATCGACGTTAAAAGTTTATTTTCTAATTCCTGTAGTATTTTATTCGAAAACTTTCTTCGTAATTGTGAACATTTTGATATATATATAAACGTTCCTTAGTGCTTTCGGTATAACTTCCTAAATCCTGAACACGATATCTCAATCCGCTTGGACGTAGTGAGGACCGAAAATAATGAAAATCATTTTATTCTTCACACACAAATTTTATGAATGAACTCAGTCACGTGATCTCGACTTTATCGACGGTCAAAGTTTCTTTTTCTCTCCGCTAGAAATCGCTAAAAATGTTCCAAAAATAATTATAGGTTACGTGTATGCAGATACTTATTTGTTGATTTTCAACGAATGTGCAAATTTTATTCCTTACATCCATTTTTTTAAGGTTTAGACGATTTAGCCCAAAACTGTTGTCAGTGCTCAATATACGCGAATCAAAAAATCCGAAATGCATCAAACCAAAAATTATCTGCATAGTGCTATAACTCGAATGGTAATATCCTTTTTCATCGATTTATAAATAAACTTTCTTTAAAACTATAAATACATTGATGTATACAAACGTTCTTTAGTGCTTTTTATTTAATCTGTCAAATTTTAAACACGATATCTCGATCCGTGTGGACACAGTGAACGCCAAAAAAATGCTCATATCCGGGGACTAGTTTGGTCACGTGAACTCATCTGGGCAATGTTGTTTAAAATTCGAACGGAAGTGTTCTTTGCACATTTTAAATCCATCTTTACGAAGCGGTAACAACGACAGATCATAACTAGTTTTGTTTGCATATAAAAGGTGAGGGTTGTTGGGAAATTATTTAAGAAAATAGATTCCCAGCTTACTCTGAAATGAAGGCATTTGCTTAAATTAATCATCGATTATGGTGATTCATCCGTAGCTGATCCCGAGAATATTCCTATGGGTATTGAAAAATTACTTATATGCTTTCCTTAAAATGAGACAATAATAATCCCTGCCACTAACTCCACCTTATGGCACCAATAAGTCATGAAAATTTGGTAACGATCGTTTGAGCCATTATGGAGCTAGAGCGTACACCGGCTCGAAACCACGTTTTCAATGCCGGTGAACGCTCTAGTTCCATAACACCTTAAGAGATATCTTAATTTACTACTTTTTTAATTTAAGAAATGAGACATTTTTTTCGAAAACAAAAATTCAATCATCCGCCTTCATGAGTATCATGGTTCATCGCAAAACTATTTTTTTCTTGAATACCGCTACAAAATTAACTGCCACTCGGTTGTTTTAAAATATTTCTACATAAAAAAAAATTGTATCTACGTCAAACATATCTTATTCGAATTTTATACTATAATATAGTCCTTCATCAAATAAAACCCATCGTCAAAAAAATTCACATTAAAGCGTTTTCTTTTGCTTTATAAGTATTAGTACTCTTTTAAATCAACATTAGTGACATCTACCTCACGTCGCAGGAAAGAAATTCTTTTGAGAAAAAGAGTATTATTTATAATAGTGCTATTAGTAATACGTTTTCTTATTATCAGTTCATATTCATATTCATCAATACGGTGAGCGCTGTTATCTAATACGTTCTCGTGCGACCGACGGACTGACTTGTGAAAGAGAGTCAAGCTATAAGGAGCCCATTAATCCCCACTCTCGTATCACAATATAAATTGATAAATATAGATATAATCGCTTGCAGAGTTTTCCTAAGTAATTACATTTTCAAATATTATAGACTTCAACAAAAATGCATGAAGAGAAATATACATTTTGCTCTTTTTTCGAGTAAAGTTCCTCAAGTGTCAGATATCCGATTTTTTTAAACTACGTACACTTATTTATTTTTCGCGCTGATTACGAATATGACAGTGAAAAACGGCACGAATCTGAAAACGTATAAAATCATGGTTTTTCCATTTATTGCCATAAATAAAAGAAATTTCGAAAAATACTTCAGACAAAAGTAGATATCATCAAAATTCACCTTTCATGTTATATTAATTTTTAGCCTATTAGTAACAATTTTCGGGATATTCGAAATTGAAAATTTCTTAAAGTATTACTGTTACCTATCACAGGGACATTATTTCTGTGACAAGTAGCAGGATGGCCTTACCGCCCCCATGAAACGTTGAAAAGGGGAACCTACGTGACCTACATTTTTTCGGGGACAAGTCACACGGGTGCCTTAAAATTATATTGAAAATTAGAAAGGGTCAAAACGGTTCCAAAATCCAACAAAAAAGAGGCGTCAAACTGCGTTATATGATCAAGAAAAATTAAAAGAAGGTCCCAAAAATCTTAGGGTTTATAGTGGTGAAATTAATTAAAAACAAGTAGCTAAACTGCCTCAAAAAAACTAAAAAATAAAAGACGACAAACTGCACTATAAAAGCCACCACAAGGAAGGAATTGTCTTATCCACCACCAGGAAGACTCGATGTTCTGACCATGAGTCCGATATCGTGATCCACGAACTCCTTAGAATGATTCACGGTGTTATGCACATAACCTGTTTTTCCTCGATTCAACTAACGTAGCTTGTTCTCTTTGATTATCGGGACAGATCTCCTAACGATATTCATATGGATGGCCAATTTTACCTTTATATTCCAAGTGTTGATCAAGAGTAGTTGTGCAGACCTCTCTATGAAAAAAATCTGCCGGTCATAGTTTCTCTTCAAATTGCCTGACCATCAACAATGCCGCTCTCACGTATAGCTTGCTCAAATTTTAAATGAATAACAAATCTATACATAATCAAAATGTCCGCTGCTGGTGAAAAGTGACACATCTTAAACCATGTGTTTTCAGTGAAAGTATGCGTAAGCCTATCCTTATCCTATATCTCGCAAACGAATCGACTACAAGTCATATATGATTCTTGCAGCACCATTTTTTCTTGCGTTTCCCACAGAACCGTTCCACTGGAATAAGTTCTCCATCTCTCAATCATTGTAAAGTTTTGTAAAAATGATGAGAAAACTACATTGCTCGATAATAATAAACACAGAAAAAGAGGGGGGGGGGGTTAAAAAATGTTTCAAGTAATCATTAATTCGGGGTAAAGTCAGCTAGGGTAAGGGTAATGACGCTCAGGGTAATTGATAAGAGGGTAAAGTATACCTGACTTTACCCTGGAGGAGGGTAATATACAGGTGAAGTGTCACGATGTACTTGAAAATATTACTTAATCGACAAAATGCAGTAGCACAATTGGCACATCGATCAAATAGTAATGAGTTACAGTTGAATTCATATATGTAATCAAGGGGGCGGGGGGTCGAAAAAGTATTTATTACGAAAATGTTGGCGGCCCACATGTTTTCCGATGTCTTTCAGTCTAAAACGATGGAATACCAAGTTTTGTTCAAAAATATTAATATTTAGAGCAAGCCCCAGATTTTTAAATTATTGAACTGTGCATAAGTTAGCTATTTATCTCCTATATGGGAGAGTGTAGTTCCACGTGGAGTCCTGCCAGAGCTCTTCTTCAATGGACTGTCGATTTTCCCCCAAATCTGAAATTAAAGATAGGTATTAGGTATTTTCACTTTAGCCACCTACTAACTTGACTTCATTGACTGCTAAGGGGAACACAAGGGACTGAATGCATGTGATTCGGTCTATTGTTGCCCTATTTTGCTAATATCTTCGTAAAAACTGATTTTTTCTTTATAACTGTATTTGGAAAATAGTTTTTATTTTTAATGGCAATTTAATGAAATAATAAAATGATAATAATTGTTATTAATTACAAAGATGTTACGGATATAAAGTTCTGTTTTATGCATTTGTTCCACTGTTTCCCATCAGCTTTCACCGGAGATAAGTTAGCTGATTGTTGAAGTGAAAATACCTAATATAATATATAAGCGATTGTTAATTTTCAATTTTATTCATACATCTCAACATCGTAAAGTCGAATTCCAAAAAAATTCTTACCACTTAGGCCACCGCAAAATCTACTTTGCGTTTTAAAACCGACATTAGTTGAAGGAAGCGCAATCTTCCCAATATGGCTTCGTGGCGGGCTGCTTCACCAACCACACTCCCTGAAACCTCCATTACTACCTTCACTAGGTTCTCTACGGCCGGTAAATGACAGGAGAACTAGTGGTGAAGACCCTGTAGCGGCTTATTACTGCAGGTCTTCTTCCTCCAGAAGTGCAGGGAGAGGCGGTTCGGTGATATCGACTCCCTTTTCTTCCTCCGCGAAATCATCTCCATCTGTTCTTTGGCAGAAAATTGAATTTTGGGCACGATGAAGCGACGTGACCCCAGACCCTTTTCCTTGCGTGCACATTTTTTTTGTTAGGGTTTCTGTACGCAATCGGGCTATAATAATAATTTACAGGCCGTTCGCGAGTGGCAAAAAAAAGTGTACGGAAATATATTTCTGTGTCACACAGAGACCTGTTTTCCACCCCTTCCAGAGTTGATGGCGCACACGCACTGCTGTGAACTTTATGTGCTGTGTCTGAGACAGAAATATATGTCTACAATATATTTTTTGACAGAAGCCTTTTACTAATAGTGAGTGTTGATTTTAATCTCTGGGTATCATGTGCGCAAACATCAAAAACAATCAGGGGACTAGTTGTGGAGGCACCAGGTGAGGGGAAGTTCACGATATCGGCGGTTGATAGAATTAAAGTCCGGCTACATTTCAGGCATTGAACTCAGCTAGCAAGAAATCTGTACGGTAAGGGCTAAGGAGGAATAATAATAATTACAGGGGATGGAACGCGGGTCTATTTAAATTACAAAGTATAACCACGTAATATTACCTTATCAATAAATTGTTTAAGGAAATTACCTGTTTCTTAGATTCGATTTAATTAATTTTTTGAGTGAAAATTTTTTAAATATACATATCTTTATTATTATTATTAATAGCAGTTATTGATTTTAAATGGAGCATTCTCACATGTGACTTCACGCGCTCTGAGCGGCTATCAAAGGAATTGCAGCTCTGTATACCCCTATAGGTTGCATGTGTTGCCGCAGATTTGTAAAATTGTTTTTGTTTTTTCGAAATGCAGAGTGAATATTCAGCAAAATTATCGAGAGATATCAAAACCCAAAATATGAAAAAATTGAAAAAAATCTAAAGCTTATATCGGTATTCTCTTCGAGATTTAGGTTTTAGTGAAATTTTTAGTTCAGTGCCCTCAGTAACTATAGTGGATTTAGTGTAATATTTTATTCAATATCAAAGGTTTTTACACTGCAAAACAAGTGAATGCGTATACAACTTTGGTAGGTTATACATTGTATAAAGCTGGTTTTGTGGTAAAATTGAAGTTTTTTTTTAATTTCACTTTAAAAACGTTCGAATTCTGCAAATTTTATAGATAATGTTACGGCATACCCTATAAGAAGATCAATCTAATTATTGATGGCTAGTTCTCATGTCTTCGCGTTATTTTGTTTATATACCCTGGCCTCGATCTTCCCTTCATCCCCCTTAGCCATTAGCTACATATACAATCATCGGCGTTACTCCTCGTTGGAGCGAGAGAGCGCGAGAGCGAGACAGTGATAATTATAATATCGCGTGCCACTTCTCTTATATTCATGCTCCCCTGACACCATCGAGTCAATGAATGACTTGAAAATGTTTAATAAAATTATAATTATTAACAAAAACCAAAAGTAGATTAACAGAAAAGCTTTAATCATTTTCGAAGCATCTATCTATAAATTTTGGGAAAGATCAAACATGATTAAGATTCCGGTGATCAATAGCAACGCATATCAGTACCATTCTAAGGGAAGGTATTATTGTTGACTTTCGAAATCAATAAGCAATATTGGTGCAGGCACTATTTGTTGGCAATTGTTAATCAACAATTTCAATGAATAGTTTTCTAAATTCTAAAAACTTATACTCTATTTAAAATTAAAATCCGAAATAAAGCATAACGTTAGGCGGAAGGGTTTGACTGTTGCTGTGGATAATCGAAATAATAATTTTAATAAGCTAAATTACCAGGTGTATACATATGAAACCGGTATTTTTTCAAGAAAAAAACACATTTATTTCAAGAGAATGATAACAAATATTTTATTCAAAGTATGCGCC
>NC_046661.1:67292417-67305242 GCF_010883055.1 Belonocnema kinseyi
CGCCAATTAGCACAAATGGTAAGTTCCGACAGTGCCTACAAGTGTGCCTACTGGCCGCTAGATGGCAATACCGGTTTCATATGTATACACCTGGTAAAAGTTTAACCTCAAGCTGACATTAGTGCAGGCACCCTAAAAGACTGCTTAGTCGATGCCTTATCAGCATCAGCATTTTTTTTAGTCACGCCACATCCTGCCGTCGGTCCCACAGCAGTCAGCAGTACTAAAAATTTCGGAATTCCAAAAATCCCTACCAATAATTTTGACGAGGCTGTTCGCAGTCAAGTCTCGATAGCATTCTCCATTAACATCTTGTTCGATCAAGAAGTTCGGTAAGAAAAAGGGACATGTAAAATGTGCATGCGCTCCGTCCGCTATTCCTCGCACGCGCGCGTTGTGATAGTTGCCGCGAAGGTTCCGGGCCGAGAACGGGTACAATGAGAGGGTTTTGGTACGTTAACTGGATAAACGTAAAAATTGCATAAACCAGCTTAGTGCACCCAGTCCAGTTCGGGAGTGAATATTTAAAGTATTCAAAGGACTAGAAAGTCGAATGACTTGTGAGTGAATCATCCCGATCAATAAGTCCGCATCAGTATAGCCGGAATGATCCAACGTATGAGGCATGTGAAAAATTGTGTAAGATTCGTGAAAATCCATGGGCAGCGGTCACGCCGTGTCGGTCGTGAGTGTAGGTGAGGGCGGTGCTGACTATTATTTCTCAGGATACATTAGAAATAATAGGCAAATCAGAGAGGACTGCATCCAAAGAACAAAAGATTAGAAGTGTAAAATTTCATGAAAAGGTACATTTCGATTACTCTCTCGCTCTCTCTTTCTCTCTCTCTCCTGCGCCTCGAAATTTGTTGCGAATTGAGTTCAAAATTGTAAATGTCTAAATAACGAAATGATTGAAGTTAATCCCGTCGACACATCATGCTCGAAGTTCCGGCGGTAGGTTTAGGGTCATTTAATTTAATTTCACCAATCATTCTTTTTAAATGAATAAACTTTAGTTGTTTATTAGAACTAAATAAATTTGAGTTTAACAATTTATCTATCGACCCTTATACCCATCGGAAATTTAAGGCGATAGTAAAAGTACTTCCCTGGGAAGCAGAGGTCAAAAAGAAATTCCACATAAAAATAAAACAAACATTTGAGAGAAATCTCAAATGATTGTCTGAGTACCTCCGACGACACAAGAATAAAAATCCATTTTCCACCCTACCAGGATTTTAGTTTTCCAAAAATTAATCAAAATATTTGGAGGCGTATTGGCTCGTAACAATAAGAAGTTTTTTGTTTCAATTTATTCATTTTTTTACAGTTTAAAAAAAAATCTGTAAATAAGTGTTATTTTTACAAAAATTTATAAAAAATTGTATTTTTCTATGACAATTTATGAAAATGTACGACTCAAAGAACTAAGAAAATTCATAATGTTTCTTAATACAAAAAAGTTACAAAATACCAATTTCAAAAATCTCTTCTCTATCCTGACTAATTTTTATTTGTATGCCCTTACTAACATAAGACGATTGATTTTCTACCAAATGGGACAAATTTTCAACAAAATATGTTAATTATTTTTAAATTTTTTTAAAATTTATCTGCTATATCATCAGAGATTGTACCTTACCGACAGCAGATCAACCCTTCAAACCATGAAGGCAGAAAATCTACACATTATCAATCAAGTTAAGAAT
Source organism: Belonocnema kinseyi (assembly GCF_010883055.1). Taxonomy (NCBI): domain Eukaryota; kingdom Metazoa; phylum Arthropoda; class Insecta; order Hymenoptera; family Cynipidae; genus Belonocnema; species Belonocnema kinseyi. The sequence goes on from NC_046661.1 coordinate 67,294,127, forward strand.
CTTGATAACAGAAAATGCTTAGCGTCTTAATAAGACTAGATGGAAAATAATATTTTTAAATTAAATTTATTTCTTGAAAAAAAAAGATCCTACTCCATCTTCATTCCATTGGGAATCGAACCACAAAACTTCTGAATTCCGGTCAGGTGCTTTTCCAATTAAGCTATTAGAGGGATCAGAATAAGAACTCTTAATTCAAGAACATAACGCTAATTTTTAGCTAGGTGTTAATGGTACAAGTAATTATTTACAATTTTTTTTTAAATTTATCTGCTATATCATCAGAGATTGTACCTTACCGGCAGTAGATCAACCCTCCAAACCATGAAGGCAGAAAATCTACACAATGTCGATCAAGTTAAGAATCAGAAGTTTTTTGGTTCGATTCCCAATGGAGTGAAGATGGAGTAGGATCTTTTTTTCAAGAAATAATTTTAATTTAAAAATATGTTAAGAAAAATCTTAAATTTTCGTAAATTTCTTCGAGTCATACATTTTTTGTGATTCGTCATAGAAAAATATAATTTTTATAGACTTTTTTAATAATACACTTATTCACGTTAAAATGAGAAAGAAGAATGACTAAAACATTACTAGATTTATTCGAATTTTCTGGATCTACCTCATCTAGCCAGCTTGGGCTGGCTAGTTGCCAGCCCGAATCTGCTAGATGGGGTACGAAAGAGCCATCAAACTATTTTTTTCACGTCACGAAAACCCTCAACATAACCTAAAACTGTTCATACTTGTAACCTTCCTAAATTTTAGAATTATCACTGACTTAGTTTCTAAAATTAGATATTTCGGGCTGGGTGGGGAGTCTAAGAAGGCGTCTATTTAGTTAAATAATTGAATCAATAAAAAATGCAACATTTCATTATATAATTGAACAGCTTTATAAAAATATAAAATAATATCTGAATACACATCAGCTGCCCCTGCCACTAGTCGCCCTGATTGTTTTTGACGTTTGTGCACATGATGCGCAGAAATTCAAATCAACCGCCATTATTTATTGCTGTGTACATGTCTACTGTGCAATTTCACTTTTCCGAGCGACGTCAAAAAGGTAAATATGCCCCCGAAAAGTTGATAGAATTGAGGTCCGACTGTACCTCATCAACATTTGATCGATGTGCCAATTGTGTTACTGTGCTCGGTCGGTAAAGTAATTTAGTTCAAGAACATCGTGGATAGTGCAAATACCAATCATGCACTTTCAATACATATATACGACATCATTATCACAAGATTTCTAATTAACCATTGACATTCCAAGATTCCTGTAATTAAATGGAAAATAATATATTTGAGAGATTTAACGAAAAGTTTTCGCTGTGACAATCATCTTCCGAAATTCCCAAGCCGAAACTTCACTTTGTTTTTTTTTCAAACACCTACGAACTTTGAAGACTATGTTGATACTATAAGGATAGGCTGTAGAGTATCCTTTCCGTTTACTCGGTCCGTTAGGGATGTCATATATCATCTTTTTGGAGTACTTTGTAGGGGTAAGTATGTCGTAATTCAATATGCATATCCGCTTTTTTAAATACAAAGTCATCATGTTACACTTCGTCTGTGTATTGCCCTCCAGGGTAAAGTCAGGTCTACTTTATTCTCCTATCAATTGCTCTGAGCAACATTACCCTTGCCCTAGCTGACTTTACCCCGAATTAATGATTACCTACCACATTTTTTACCAACCCTAACTTAGCCCACTTTATTATAACTATTAAACTTTGTCTACCTTTTTCTCGAAAACTTTCAATGATAGGCTAAGCACTAAGAAGACATGTAAAATTCGAGAAGATGAAGAACTTTATGCTAAAAATATTTTTCGAAATTCCTATTATTTATAGAAACAAATGAAAAACTATGATTTTATGCGTTTTTTAAAAGATTTTTTTCACAGAATCTGGATAGATCGAATAGGTTCCTCTTTCCAACATCTCAGGAAGGTGATGGGCGTGAAGGCACTTTTGTGACTGGTCACAGAAATAGTGCAGATTACATAGGTATGCCGAAAACTGTTATGCATAGGCTAAAAACTAATAGAATATAAATTGTGCATTTTGATGAGATCTACAACTTTTGTCCAAAATATTTTTTGGAATTTTTATTAGTTATGGAAATAAATGAAAAATCCATGTTTTTATACGTTTTTCATGGTTTTTCCCATTAAAATCGAATTGTGCCAATTTTTACTATCATTTTCATAATAAGCGCGTCAAATTACATGAGTATATGTAGTTCAAATAACTCGGAGGTTTAAAGCTTTCGAAACTATACCCTTTATTTCTTTAGAAAGTTGAAATTCTTCATATGTTTTTTTCTGTGTGCACCACATGTTTTTAAAACTTGTTTGACGTATAACTTCAGCCAAAATTTTATATTTTTTATAGAAAATTATTGACCTTACCTTTACCTAAATGGTTTCTACATATTCAGTTTTATTCAGGGGTTATCTGTCAAGTTGACTTTCTGCATGTCAATGACATCCAGACATTGGCCAATTTATTATATTCATGTAATTTCCCAGTGAGCACAAAACTATGAAAATCTCAGGAACGTCCTTGGGACATTCCTTGGACGTCCTATGTCAGACCAAGTAACGTCTCTAAGACGTCCAATGTCCTAAAGATGACCACAAGACGTCTTAAACACATGGACGTTCTCGGAACAATTTAAGATCATCCCTAGGATGACTAAAAGACATGTTATAAAATATGTCTTAGCATAGTATTTATTTATCAATTTTAACATTTTTTACTCTGTTTCTATTTTTAAAAGAAAAATATATAGCGAAATGGCCAAAAGTACACGTCAAAGATTGAATCCACCCTCAAAATGATTAAAAGAAGTAGAAAGATTCAGAAAGCGGCGTGAGACAGGCTCTCAGGCATGACCATCTTATTTAAAATGACAGACCATATGTTTTTTTCTTGTTATTTAATTTTGCTTGAACCTTCATTGGAGTCTAATAGACTAACTTTGGAATTGTTTCCCCGCACGGAGGGAGATAGATGTTCAAAAGTGGATATTAGAATCCTTTATATATAACCTCAATATACAGATATTACGGCATAATGTATGACATCTTTTATTCAGTGTACAATATATTAAGAGGCTGTTTTTGTATATATTGAAAATATAAAGTGTAACGGGTGGCGTGGCATGGCGACATAGGATATTTTCCCCGTTTTGTTCGCATCTTGAACAATCATCAGCGCTGTGCAATATGAATGCTTTTATTAAAATTTCAGAGATATAAGATAGATACTTGTAAATGAATGAATATTCTATTATGCATTTGAATTGTATTTCAATATTTATTCAGTACAGAGTTGCTGAATTTATATATTTTGGTGAATTTATATAGTTTGGCCAAGAGTAATTATATCACTGGGTATTGTCTAAATACGAAAAAAATCTGCCCTTTCAGGTGAGTACATGTTCGTTGTCAGACAGTAGGCATACAATTGATATTCTCCTTTCTCTAAAGACTATTCCTTAAAGTGTCGGTAGTGCCTCTGTTTACGCTATCTGGATTTCTAGCTCATAGTTAAGTCGCTAAAATGTTGACTAGTAATATCTAGTTAATCTTATTTAGTATCTGTTTTTCTCCGTGCGAGTCTCCACATTGCATGCGAGTTCATTACTCTCTTCCTTGGCTTCACATTTTCTGTTATCGATGTTCGCAACACGAGACCCTTTGCTGGGGATCTATTTTGTTAAGAAAAATTGATTACAGGCCTGAAAATATTACACATAAAAAGAACCATTTTCTCACATTTCTGAAATTCCAGAATTCCAACACTGCAGACCACACAAAACCAAAACATTGGGCATTTTCAAGAGGATTCGTTGTCGTCTATGTTATAAACAGCATCATGGTACACTTCATGATAACATTACTTGAATTGAAAAAGGCCTTTGACTGAGGACTTGGACCCTTCAAACAATAAGAAAGTTCATTTGGATTCCGAATCGGACTGTTTGGTTTCTTTCTGTTTTCTGACAAGTTTTGCTTGCTACATCACAAATCGCTGTAAGGACTTATGATGGATACCAACTACGAACCAGATCCCTCCTTGACCCTGGATCTGAGGCCACTTCTTTATCCTGAAACTCAGTTCCCCCCTTTGATTGATCACAACAGGTCATCAATGTTTCCATCCAGGCGGTTGAACCTAACCCAATCGAGATTGCTGGTAGGCGCGTGACACCTTCATCTCGATTTTCGCCCATCATTGTCACTTGTCAAGATAAATACTCTTCGACTTGAATTGCTCATATGTGCTAAAGTTTACAGGTCACTTCTTCTGTGTGCAATTCATCAAGGATAACGAAGCCTCTCGTCGCCTTTTTGGTCCTTTTTGAATGGGTTTGATTGGTCCGATCGGATTCACTATTCCTCGACTGAAACCTTGCGCTATTATGCTTGTGGTTCGATTGATTCACCTACGCTTGGTTGGACTCACGAAGCGTTCTCGTTTGGATTCAAACAGCTGACTCTTCCTGCTGACAGCGTTTTTCATTTTCATGATGAAGCTTCTCCCATTGACCTTTCCTGAGAAAATTATAAGGAATTCGAGCAGCCGTCCATTTCAATTCGCAACACACACTGCAACCTTACTACGATCAGCAATTTCTCTTCGTCAAACGATGCGGGCGGGCTGTTAATAATTTATTTGATGTTATTGTCTTTCTTTTGACTGACCTTTGGATTTCATTGTTGACAGAATGATTTTAGCCCGATGCTCATTCTTTTTAAATTTTTTCCACTATTTTGAGTTTCATGCAGTACCTCTTTTGTTGCAGTCGGTACTCAATTAGTGGCGTATTGTCTCTTTGTTGATCAGATTAGAACCCATTTTCCTGGGAGTTCAGTGTAAACCAAGGTTCTCGCGAGTTTAATCTTTCCAATTCTTGAATCAGTGTAAATCAAGTGTGCTATTCGAGACCATTTAATATTTTAGTCTTTTAATTTAAATTCAGTAATTCCTTTGCATTCGGTTTTCGATAAGTGATTTTCCCGAGTCGATCATTTTGTCTGTTTTGTGGGAAGTGACGAGTCGAAAGACGTATGACTTCCGTTTGGGTCGAGATCGATCGTTGGTGAACGATCGTGGTCGGAGCTTCCAGAGACTACGCCTCTTCTGATTTTACCAAACAACCAAAACCTTTTGTGGTACAAAGTGCTTATTGAATCGCTTCAGGGACACATTATTTCAAATACAGTGAACAGGTATTTGGACGTTATTAGCGACAGTGTTAACTTCTCTGTTGCTATATGTGGTTGACTTCAACCTGATCGGACATGATTCCTTCGTTGCCCCACGCCAGTCCTTGATTAATAAGTAAGATAAGATTTGCATTGTGTTGTGAAAGATATGTAATGGAATTTTAAAACCAAAAAGTTTCGCCTGATTGTTATTTATTTGTTTAAACAAAGAATTCCGAAAATGGATTTTAAAGTTGGATAAGTGCAAAAAATAAGATACCGAAGCTACGAAAATAGTGTTCATGTGTATACTAGGGTTGCTGATTATAAATATAAGGATAAAAAAATTCACAATAGCGACCAAACATACTCCTTAAGGCACTGATAAGCAACACAAAATAAGGTGAACTCGACATAAAGGGTGACACCACTGAAACGATCCCATTTTGATATATGAGTTACGAAAGGAACATACTTAGAAAGTATAATCCGCTGAGATAAAGGACGTACCGGCATTCTTATTGTAAATTGTAAGAATTATTTGTTTGTAAAAAATAATTCTTTCCAATGCATCTTTTCCAAAATAAATGTCGAAAGCCATTTTCGAGGTTGTCTTTCTCGATTTAAGGGTGCTTTCACCTTTCATTCCGGGTTCAACTTGTTTTATCCCAGGTGGAAATGTCGGTAGTGTCCCGGAGTTCAACACCGGCGCAGTACTGGCCCAGTACTGCCCACCAATACAGGCAGCCGGCGGTTCGCCAAGTACTGGCAGAACTTTGGCTCCACGACCGGGGCGGGACTATGCCAGTAGTACAAAAATAGAATTAAAAAAAACACGTCTTCAAATGTTGTCAGGGTGTTTTGAAATGTCGAGAAATTGTCTATATAATTAAGGTGAAAACAATATTTTTCTATTACTTTTTTTAAGGAAAATATTTTAAAACGCGAAAAAAACAAATACTACACGAAGAAAAATTGTAGTCGATTTAAATTATTTATTTAATAATTATTTTATTGATATTCTTGTTAACAGTTCGTGTATTTTATATTTACATAACGTCGTATAATAATAAATAATTAGAAAAAGAGAGCTCAAAATTGGGTACTTTAACTTTTCTGAACTGTAGCTTATGCGAATGGCTTTTTCACCAAGTTTTAACTTGTCGGTTTAACGCAGTGGTTAGCACTCCCGACTGCTAGGCGATAGATTGAAGTATAGATATGTAGGTTCGATCCCTCTTAGTGTTAGAAATTTTATTTTTAATATAATGTTTAAAAATGTAATATATGTATTCATTCTAAGCAGTGCTATGAACATGTATTGACAAAATACTCGCAGTCAATTATTATTTATTTTTTTAATACCTTTTTTGTTATATCTTTAGATTATAGAAATAATGGGTGTTAAAATTAAACAAATAGTTTGAAAATTATATTTTTGTAATTATAAATAATATTCGGACGGTATGCAATTGTATGATGATGAATGGATGGTCTTTAAAAAAATTCAATAATTTTTTATCATTTTTAAAATTAACTCCGGCATTTTCGTACGCCAGAAGTTTGCTAGTACTGCCTTAGTACTGACAACCAGTACTGGAACTACGGCAGGCTGTACTTGGCCAGTACTGGGCCAGTGGTGCATTTCTACGGCGATATTACCGACCAGTATCCTAAAGAATATGTATGGCAAATATTAATAATGAATTTTTTCTTTTTAATAAATGTTCAAAAAAATGTTTTGCCGCCATTTTGAATTATCTTACCCTCAAATTTATAATCAGCAACGCCGATATATACATCCACACTATTTTCATAGCTTTAGGGCCTCATTTGTTTCTCTTACTCAACTTTAAACACCATTTTTCGGAATTCTTTAAAAAAAAAAATAACAAAGGAAATTTTCTGTAACTTTCATTACACATCTTTAGCAACATAATACAAACGTTTTCATTCAAATTGGGAAAACGCCTACGGGTTTCCAAGTTTTTCATTTTTAATGTCTAATGTGACTCCTCTAAAAACAAAGTCGAAATGGTAGCGAGCCGCAGTGACCAAGAAAAGGCTTAGACCACTCAGAGTATTGTCGGTTTCGGCAGGGTCCAGGCTTAAATAAAAAATAACAAAACGTTAGGGTTCTTAAAAAAACAACTAATTTTTTTAATTTTATAGACCGTTTAGCATGGGTAGTTTTTAGAGAAACAGTCATGCATGATGTTTTATCTGCCCAAGTTCTGTAATCTAGTGACAAAAAAGTCTAAATGCTTAATATTGAGTTAATTTTAGAACGGTCTTAAAATCTTCAGAAAGCAAAAAAAAAGGTTTTTAAATTATTCATTACGGGTAAATTATAAAAATTTAGTCCATGATGAAGAAAACAGTAAATAGAATTCCCGTAAAACTGAGAGAAATAATATCCTAACACTAATAATTTAGAATATAAGGCCTGCAAAAGTGATTTATGAATGCATGTAAGAAGCTTTTAAACCGAACAGATATATTAGGCAGTCTTCCGGGAGGCGTGAAGTATGTGCAAAGCACTTTATCACTTCCAAAAAATAGTCAAATTCAGTTTCAGTCAACAACTGGATTGAAATATTTAAACGTAAGTATATTAGTGCTTTCACGGGAAGCTACTTTGACTTCAAGATATCGCTTACACCAACAGTGGCCCCAATCCTATTTTATACAGGTCGTGCGGATCTCTTTCAGCCCCCCTCCCCCGTTTGAGAAAAAATAATGTGATGAGCAAAAAAAAACAAATTAAAAAAAAAGCGTGAAAACACGTTTATTTCCTCAGGCACTTGTGTAACAAATAAATTCTTGAAATACGTGATTAGCACGCCAGAATTTCAAACATTAAATTAAAGGACTTTCTTCTAGCTTAATTTTAATGTAAATAATTGATAATAATTTTTCTATACAATAAAGAATCAGCAATTTCAATAGAAAAAGGCATAGGAGATCAAATTACATTGCAAATAATTAAAAATTAAAACTCTAATATATCATTTCTCATAAATATTAAACAGTTAAATTGTTAGGACTTGAGTGATTTATTTTTATCAGTTATTCGAAAATTACTTCAGGTTCTACTCAGCAGCACTATCCTCAAGGAGTATAAACTTCTACTGAGGGGTAAAGATTTCCTACAGTGGTGGGAGGATGGATCGAGAATATATTAAATATTACTCAATTAAATCATTGTCCTTTTACAAATTATTGAACAACTTTCAATGTTTTTAAAACATTAGAGAACAGCGTTTATTCATTATTTAGTTTTTATTATTATAATATTGTAAAATATAGAGATCTGAATAAAAGAAATGTTTAAATGTTTCGAAAGTGAACTGAAAATCTAAAAATAATTAAAAGTAATATGATAGGTTGAAAAATTATACATGGATTCGAGCACATGACAGGCATGATGATGAGCTACACAAATTTGTACTGGACTTATACAAACTGTTTTGGCAAATTTTATTAATAAATATTTTTCTACGATATATTTGTTGTAATCGAAAAAAATAATCAGGATGCATTCTTTCATCGCTTATAATTTCCAATTTAAAATAGGATTACTTATTTAATTCCGATCTACTTTTTCTCCCAAATGAATTTTTTGTACCCTTTTTATTTATTTTTATATTTTATTTTTTATATTTTATATATTTTTAACATTTTTATATTTTCTTTCTTTACTTAATTATTTTCCCTTATTTTTCGTGCATGTTTAGTTAATTTGTTTACACAATATATTTTCAAATTTTCGGAACCCCGCTCCCCTAAAAACAGGTCGGGCAGCAGCCCGACCTGCCTCCCGGGGTTGGTGCCCCTGTACACCAAATGTTCATGAACTTTTGCCATCTAGCAGAATTTTGTTCGCGTGCATGTATTTGTATACGGTATTCGTTTACCGACAGCTATGTGCTTTTTTTAATTTTTTAAGGTTAGTTTTAGGTTTGAAGTGCTTATAAGGGAAACCCTGCAATTGTCCATTTTAATCTTTATTTATGATTTTTGTAATGAAAGCAAATTCCGCAAATCCGCAAAGCAAATCCTGCAAGCTTTTATGTCAAAAAAAAAGCTTTCTGTTCCGATAACTTTTTTTGCTATTTTGAAAAAATAGTATAATATTTTGCGAATTTTTAAAAGGAGACTTATAAAAGAAGTTCGAGTTGTGACAGATCAATCTTTTGTGTTCAGACACTGACAAGTATTTTTTGAAGGGAGAGCAGAGGCCGAGTGAGATGGAAAATGTTTCGAGATGTGACCAATCACTCTTATGTAACCAGTAGTGTTTGACAGTTACGCGTTTACGGCAATAGTAACGCATTACAATTTTCTGGTAGCAGTAATGCAAAGTGAAGCACGTTACCGATCGTTTCTTTATACAGTTTTTAATACGTCAAGCATTACATTAAATATTTCAATGTCGAGAAAACCAATCAGATAATATATTTTCTTACTTCCTTGCACGCATTTCCTTATGTAACGGAATTATTCACCCGGTATGATACGGGATTACCAAACAGTGCATCTGTTTAGCGACTGTACAGTAGGCTGCTCCACAAATTATATTTTGAATTTTTATCAATACCCGTCAGATATTTGTTTGGAATCGATATTCAACTATCAATTCCATCGAAATCAGCCGGTAACGTTGTACACGAAAATACAAACCCGGGCGACCACTAGACGAGGCTCTCGAGGGTTCGTATTTTCGTGTACAACATTACCGGCTGATTCCGATGGAATTGATAGTTGAAATATTTTTTTTACATCTTTTATTATTAAGATTTGTACTGAAACATAGTTTTCTTTCGGCTCTTGCATTTCTCAAAGTTTGAGACCGATTATTTATGTATAAAAAAAGTTGGAACGTTCAAAAAATGTCGAGGTTCAGAAAAAAGAAAAAATAATTTTCAGTGAAGTTCCTACCAAAATGCAGTACCTAAACGTACTTTATTGTACTCTAATAAATTTTCCAAAGTTTCAGCTCGATATTTTATTTACAAAAAAAGTTCTTAGGTTCAAAAAAACATTTAGTGAACTAAAAAAGTGAGGTCGGTAATATAGAAATTTAGCTATGTCACATGCCCTTAACTATAATGTTTGGCGGTTTTTTCTCATGAAAATGGTTTCTTATGCAAAAATTACTACTTTCAACTGAAATCATTTATTTATTATTGTTTTTGGGAATTTCCTTATAGAATATAGTTAAAAAGTCGTATTTTTTTAATTTTGCACTTTTTGTCCAATTTTAAATTAAAGCGAGGTAATAGTTTGATCATCTTAACAAAAATGATTGTTTAAAAAATGTATTATTATCAATAATATGTCAGAATAATGCTACAATATTGTAGTTTTTAGGCAACATTTTTACTTTTAATCTAATTTTCACTTAAAATTAGTTAAATAATTAATGACAGTAAGGAAAATTAACTAAATTTCTGGCTTTTGTCAAAATTTCAATTAGATTAAAGCAAAACTTAAATCAAGTCAATACAAATAATTGTTTAAACAATTTATTATTATGGTTAATGATATTTTCTTTGTTTAATGGTAGAATATTGCGATTTTTCTGAAATTTTTAACTATTTTCCTATTTTTCATTGGAAGTAACTTAATAATTAAGAAGGTTTAGCATAAATAATTGTTTAAGCAAATTATTGTTGTTGATACTGATATTGAAACTGATAATAAATAAACTGATAAGAAAATTAATTAAATTTCTGGCCTTTTGTCGAAATTTCAATTAGATTAATGGTTGAGCCATAACCTCAAAAAAACATGTCGACAACTGTGAAGGATCAACCCTTACCTGATATCAACTTATTTAACATAACTTTACCCAACAGAACCTGACCTCACCTAACCTGAATTAAC
>NC_046661.1:67305342-67314101 GCF_010883055.1 Belonocnema kinseyi
CTCACGTCATTTGCAATTCCTGCAGACTTATGTTGTATCGTCTAAAAAATTCAAACAACGAAAAGTACCGCAAATACTCTACACCAACCACATGGAAAAAACTCGTTATTGCGAAGGACTGCTACGTTTGCATGAATTCCGTCAAAGGGTTCAACGCCAAAAATAAAAATAACATTTCGTACATTAATGTGTGTACAGTCACAAGAGCGATTGAAATCAATAAAAGTACACGCCAGACTGATTTAAGCGCTTTAGAATATGATAGAATGGAAGTTGAAAGTCAACGTCATGGAGACGGTAGTGAAACCAGTGATCGAACAGAAAATAGTTCTGATGATTCCGATGAAAATGACGAAAAAGATGACGAATATGGCGCGCATAAAATAAAATTGAAGGTTCCAATATTAGTGACGCAACTAGAACTGAATGATTTTATTAAAGATCTTGGATTACCGAAAGACGGCGCTGAATTTGCCGCTTCTTTTCTAAAAAGAAGAAATCTTCTAGAGCCAAAGACAAAAGTTTCATTCTATCGCGACAGGGACAAAGTATTCAGAAAGTTTTTCGTTAAAGACGAAGAAACGTCTTTAGTGTACTGCACTGACGTTAACGGACTAATGAACCACTTGAAGAAAAATGTGTACAGAGACGAAGAATGGCGACTTTTCATTGATTCGTCAAAACGCAGCATTAAGGCCGTTTTACTGCATAACACGAATACTTACGCTCCTATCCCTATAGCTCACTCAACGGTCATCAAAGAAGAATATAACAATGTTAAAATGCTTCTTGAAAAAGTTAATTACACGAGTCATAAATGGCAAATATGTGGTGATCTCAAAATCATAACAATGATATTAGGCCAACAATCGGGTTTCACGAGAGAGCCATGCTTTATATGCCTATGTAATAGCAGTGATCGAGCAAATCATTATAGCAAAAAACATTGGCCTTTCAGAGATTCATTCAAACCTGGTTCTCATAATATCATCAATTAAACTCTCGTTGATCCAGAAAAAATTTTACTACCACCCCTCCACATAAAGCTTGGGCTCATGAATCAATTTGTCAAGGCGTTAGACAAAGATGGACAATGCTATAAGTATATATCCCTCAAATTCCCTAATGTTTCAGATGCTAAATTGAAAGAAGGAGTCTTTTATGGACCACAGATTCGAATATTGACAAGAGATACTAATTTCGTGAGCCACATGACGAAAATTTAAATGGACGCTTGGGAAAGTTTTAAAGCAGTTAACGCAAATTTCCTCGGTAACAAAAAAAGTCCAGACTACGAGAATATTGTTGCGAAAATGATAAGAAACTACAAAAATTTAGGCTGCTTGATGAATTTAAAACTTCACTTTCTAGACTCCCATCTGGATAAGTTTCCAGAAAATGTTGGTGACTTCAGCGAAGAACAAGGGGACCGTTTTCATCAAGACATAAAAGTGATGGAACAACGATATCAGGGTAGATGGGACGAGGTCACGATGGCTGATTTTTGCTGGATGTTGAAAAGGGAAACGAATGTAGGTCTTAAACGTAAGCGTAACCCTTTGCATCGTTCCTTCGAAGAAAAAGGACACGTTATAGCAGGCAGAAAATAGACTGAAGTAGGTCTACAAATCAATTTAATTACGATAAAAAGCAAGATAAAATGTAAACACGAAAAATAGTATAAATATATCCCTTAAGTTTAAGAAAAGCAGAGAGAGAAAAATTTTGAATAAAACTCTTTTTCATTTGCATGTTTAAGTTACAGTTCTACATTTTAATTGATACAAACATTGTCAGGTTAATTCGAATGGGGTCAATTCTACTAGTAGTTCTAAGTTTTCTCAAATGAGTAATGTGCGTCTAAATTTTTAACTACCTGTAGTACAATGAAATGAATTTTATTGTGTTACAACGGGAACACATAAGTTTAGTTGTGTTGCGTTAAGCAAAATTTCGTTAGGTTCTGTTAAGTTGGATTCATTTGTAGGTTAAGATCGAGTTAACCTATTAAATATAGCACACATTTAAGAATGAGAACCGTACGCTTACATAGCTACACGTGTGGTTGAATTTCATTCGGCTAGGTTAGGTTGGGTCAGGTTTTGTTAGGTTAGGATAGGTTAAACCTCTATGTAGGTTAAGCCGAAGCTGAATGAAACGGTACCGCAAACACAACGGGACAACCCAATGAGTTTAATTGTGTTACGTGAAGTTAGGTTAGGTTATGTCAGGTTTTTTAGGTTAGGATAGGTTTGACCTCTTTGCAGGTTAAGCCCAAGCTGATTGAAACGGTACCGCAAACACAACGGGACAACACAATCAGTTTAATAGTGTTTCGTGAGGTTAGGTTAGATTAGGCTAGGTTAGATTTATTTCTAGGTTAGGCTCGAGTTGACCCATTCTATGTAGCACACATTTGCTACTGGGAAAATGTGCTTTCAGAGCTTTACGTGTAGTTCAATAAATTTCTGTTAATTCAGGTTAGGTGAGGTCAGGTTCTGTTGGGTAAAGTTATGTTAAATAAGTTGATATCAGGCAAGGGTTGATCCTTCACAGTTGTCGACATGTTTTTGAAGTGAAAATTTGCATCACTAGCATTATTTTGAAATTCATTATAACCATGACGTGATGGGTGATTTTTGATACCGAATTTGAATTCAGCGCTCCAAAATCCATAGGAATACGTGTGTTTTGTTACCAGATCCGCACACTTTTTTGTGTGGCTGTGTATTTGTTTAAATAATTTATCATTATTGTTAATGATGTTGTCTTTGCTAAATGGTAAAATATTGCGGTTTTTCTAAAATTTTAAACTATTTTCCTTTTTTTTATTGGAAGTGACTTAATAATTAAGAAGGTTTAGCATAAATAATTGTTTAAGCAAATTATTGTTGTTGATACTGATATTGAAACTGATAATAAATAAACTGATAAGAAAATTAATTAAATTTCCGGCCTTTTGTCGAAATTCCAATTAAATTAAAGCAATAATTAAATCGAGTCAATACAAATAATTTTTTGAATAATTTATCATTAATGTGAATAATATTCTCTTTGCTTAATGGTAAAGTATTGCGATTTTTTGAAATTTTAAACTATTTTCCTATTTTTCAATGGAAGTGAATTAATAATTAATAAGGTTTAGCATAAATAATTGTTTAGGCAAATTATTGATGTTGATACTGATATTGAAACTGATAAAAATAAACTGATAATAAAAACAACAAATAATTTTGCTGAAATATTTTCATTGACTTTCAATTTTGTCAATAATATTACTAATTAAATAATTATTAATTATTTGAATATTATATTTAAGTATTTTTTAGTTTTCTATTTTTTAAATAGAAATATGAAAATAGAGTGTATATTTTTTGCACATAAAAATAATTCTTGAAATTTTCCGGAATGTTCATGTAAAACTACGAATCATGATACTTTTTACGAACTAAGTAGTAAAAGAAAACATTTTTGGATATTATACTAAAGTATTATTTAGTTTTCTGTTTTTTAGAGACATATGAAAATAAAGTAATATATTTTTTTGCGCATTGAAATAATTCTTTAAAATGTCCGGAATGTTCGCGTAAAAAATCGAAATGTTATACTTTTACCAATAAAATAGTAAAATAAAATATTTTTTTATATTATGCTAAAGTATTTTTTAGTCTTCTTTTCTTTAAATAAAAATTTGAAAATATAGTGTATATATTTTGCATAAAAAGAATTCTTTAAATTGTCTGGAATGTTCACGTCCCCAATAATACCCTAAATTAAAATGTACGAAACTATTTAAATGTCGAAGTATTAAATTACGGAAATTTAATATTGGCAAAAAAAATAATGATTTTTTAACATTTTTTAATAGTTAATTGTTTATTTTCGTCAAATCTTAAATTTCGAAAACTTAACAATATTGTGAGAATTTAATATTTCATTAATTGTATAATTCAGAAATTATGTAATTCGTTAAATTATAATTTCGGATATTTTTAAATTGGAGATTTTCATTTTTTGACATTTTGTTACGTTAATTTGTGTGTCAGGCATCTAATGTTTAATTATTTTTTATTATTATTCCTTTTTTTATTGCAGTCACATATTTTTTCTGTTTCTGTTTCGCATCAGCCATTTAAAATTTTTCAAATTTCCAATTTTTCCTATTAATGAAATATAATAAAAAAAAATCCCGGTTACATAAGATGTCTCGGCGCTGAAAATTAATATTTTAAAGATTGCAAATGATAATGCATCAATGCAAAATCGAAAAAAAAATAATAGCATGTTTGTTTGATTCAAGTTGAAAAAATTTCCGGTTCGATATATTCAAGTTTTTTTTAAATGTGTGCATAGGAATCAATCCAAGAAAACATGCTTCTTGGCTATTTTCAAAAAATTCTAAATTGCGCGAAACATTTTTTAAAATTGTTTATTTTTTATTAGTATTCACTAGCAAAAACTGAAAAAATTTGCTATAATTTGCGAAGCAATATGGAAATTTTTTGAAATTTTCAAATCAAAAATGGGAACAGAAGATATTAACCGATTTAAAATTTTTGTTTACTTTTTTTGGATGTCAACCCACAATTTTTTTTTTGCTAAGCTCAAACAATTCAACTAATTTGATCATTTTCACTCCGCCCTAATATACATATAATGTATGCATATTAATATAATTATATTAATTATGTTATATAAATATAATATAATATGCTCACTTAACCTGAAGTTCTAGCGAGTCTTCAGTTGGCGGAATGCACTCCAGGGGCTTCCCTTTTGTAAACAATGCTCATCAGCGCGTCATGAGACTTTCATACTTTTTACTTTTTTTTTGATTGTAGCTGCTTACGGATTATACAACGCCATGACAAACAACTCGATTCTCGGTTTAGCTGCCTCAACTTCAAACTTCATTAGGTGATCCAGGAAAAAATTTCTGGACAAAGTTGCAAAGTGTGCCAAACTGACTTCTAGCTGATCTTATAGATCTCATATTTCAGTTCAAAGCTGTATTAAAATCTCACTAAGTGCCGCCGAGCACTGTTCATAAAAAGGAAACTCCCGAAGTGCATTCCACCAACTGAAGAGGGCTGTATACTAGCGTGGGAACTTTGAGTTGAGTGTGCGAGAGAGACAGAAATATGCTTAGCACACCCAAAAGGGTGAAACTTCTTAGTAGCAAAAAAATGTTGACAGCCAATCATAGTTGGAATATTCTCAGAAAAAAGGGTAAGTAGTAAAAAAAGTTTGAAAAAATTGCCTGGGAGAAAGTCATCATCAGGGGACCGTCACCTTGGGTCAGGCATTGTCTGGAAACCGTTACCCTTGCGGCGGGTGGTAGTTTGTCGAGCGGACGGTTTTTGGCCTCGCGAGACCTTCCCATTGTTTGAGATTAGACACAGCGGAGAAAAATCCGAATTTTATACAATATTAATTAATAAAATTTTAATATACTGCATTAGCATCGTTATATTATTCTGAGTAGATCCAAAAAAGGTTGATAAAAATCGGTCAGTATTTTCAATCTCAGCCGCATAGATTCCTATTTCCCAAAAGGGAACGTGTTTTCTTCCTTGTAATTGTACCTACAGATAACCCCACAGAGATGTCTTCTATTCCCCAAAAGTGTTCATATTTCGAGATTATTTAATTTCTTCTAATAAGTTCACAAAATATATGTAATAAATTGTTTTAATTCCTTCATGTGGAACATAAGATTTGAAAATTTAATTTAATCAATTCAAGTCCGCCTCTCTAGAGTTAAAATTATTTTAATTCACACATTTAAATAGATTTCTTTGATGCATTTTTTAGGACGTTTAAATAAATGATTAAAATGTAAATAAATAAAAATTGTAATATTTGTCGAATTTATAAGCTATAGAAAGATTTAATAATAAAACATAGGTTAAATAAATGCTTTCGTTAAATTTTACTAAATCGCTTGAGAGGAATAGGATTTTCACTTTTTCTGTTCCCGTTGGAGGATTTTTAGACGGAGGAAAAATGCGTATTCGTAGGAATACAAATTCTTCATTTTTCTGAATTTAAAGCTTATTACCGAGTTCCTGACTCTTTCATGAATCCAAGCGTACCGCACAAGTAATAATTGTTAACAATAGTTTTTCATTAAGTAACCGTGAGGAGTTGAAATAAAGTTTGAGACGTTGAAAATGCTCTTCTTCAATTTTCGTCTGATAGAAAACATATGGTGGAGATAATTTCGAAATATATTTGACATCAAATACAAATTTGGATTGCAATTTCTCATTCTACTAGAAAAAGTCGTTTTTTAATATAAGGATCTTATCTTTTATTGTCAAATAATCATTACAAACCGTGAAATTATTCTTCAAAAATTGGGTAACATTGACCAAGTATGTTTTTAATATCAATATTATCACTTGAAATAGTAGTCGTAAAACAAAGTTGACTTCAAAAAGAAACAATCTGTTTTACATTAGGATGAAGTAAAAAATAACATTAGTCCCTTTTTATTCAATACATTAATTCGTGGGTTAATCACAATCCATTTCACGTCTATACCCATTTTTGAATTATCTTGAAGCCTTACAAATATTTTTGAAGATTTGTTTAAAATTGATAAATTTATAAAGCCTCTGGGAACTTTGAAAGAGATTACAATAATTTGAAGAAATTTTTAAGATTTTCGGGTATTTTATAAACTTCAAAGACATTTTCACCAGCTTTTTACATGGAAGTATTTACGTGATTTGAAAAAATTCGAAGGCATTTTTTTTGTTAATTTCATTACTTTTATATAATTTTAAATCTTTTGAATTACTTTACAGTAAATAATGTTATAGAATTTCTGAGGATATGAAACGATTTTACAGGAAGTACGAGGTTTCAAAATATTTTAAAATATGTAACATTATCTAATAAGATTTTTAAAGGCTGTCTATGATTTTGAGGGATTTAACAAATATCAATGTACTTCAAAACATTTTCCATGCAGTCGTAAAATATAATTTCAATATTTTATATTTTTAAATATTCCATTTAATTTTCAAGATATGTAAACAATTTCAAGGGATTTCCAAGGGTTTTAATAATTTTATGGAGCTTTAAAATTTTAATGGATTTCACAAAAGTGTTTTGACTATCTGAAGAGATTTTCAAATATTTTGTATAATTTATTTGGAATTCGCCCTGAAATATTATTAATCTATCTTAAATCCTATTCAGTTCTTTTAAATTCATTTTGATTTCTTCTAAATTCACTTAATTCTACCCAAATGAATTACTTTTTCCATATTTGTAAATTAGAAAGTAATCTTATGAAAGCGAGGAACGCAACAAAAGAAATTTGGCAAATATTATTTTTTGAAAGTCTTTTAAATTTCTAAAGCAATATTTTATTATATTTCGAAACTATCGTCATGATATGCTTCGATCAGACGATAATTTATATAGAGCAATTTCAAAAATTCAAACTTTATTTCCACTTCTTACGACTATTTTATATGAAAGCATTGTTCACCATTGTAAATGATGTGTTATGCTTGAACTGGATTGTTATGCTTTTCGAGACATGTCGTGTAGGCGTAATTTCTCCGAAATTATTGTGAGAAATATCACTTATGTGGTATGCCTAGGAAAATAACGAGCTATGAGCATGTGCTATCAAAAGAGAAATGATATTTATTATATCAAAAATAGGCTTGGTCAAACTTACCCTAATTCAATTTTTCATGCGAAAAGTGACTCCTAAAGGTATATATCATTCGAATCTGAATTTCAAGAAACGCCCAAATCCGTTGAGCGTCAAAGTAGTATTTTTAGTATATTTTTGGGAATTTTAAAATTTCGTTCATTTCATTGGAGCCAAAGAAAAAAATTCAGAAATGAATCCAAGAAGGTTTTCTTGAGAATGGTGCCATATGTGAATTCCAGTTTGCGTAGGTATTATTGACCTTACGGGCCCTGCAACCGGGGTGGTAAAGCAGTGGTCAGCTAACTTTTTGCTCAGTTTTCAGGTATGGTCAAGCCAGCCCCTACTTAATTTTTTCTACTACTTTTCGGTATATAAATGGACCTCAGTGTGAGTGAGCTTACTCGAGGAGGGGTCTTTTGTCTACAGGCATGTTGTTTAGTCTTAACACCTAAAATTATTTATTTTATATTGTTGTCTATTTAAATCATTTAAACTCTTCATTGCTGTGAAATTGTATTACTCTTTTAATCTTCTCTTCTAGAATTTTGGCACGTTTCGACACTTTCTAGTTTTCTTTTGTAGACCCTGGTCAATGTAGTATCTTTCGCCTCTTTTCATTTACAGATGCAAGAATGGCCTTGCAATGGCAATTTAGCACTACGCTTTCGAATCCTCGAAAATACCACAATAAAATTATGTAGCCCTTTTACGTTGCCAACAACTTAACCTTAGGAAATTTACTTTGTACGCACAGCTGTTGAGCAAACAGTTAGAATTTGGAAGGACCCATTACAAGGGCCTCACCCCAAGTTCCCACTACTCGATTTCCATGATTTTCTTAACACGCCTGCGCCTCCTACCTTGCCCTTCCTCGACCAATCAAGACCCTCAACGGCATCAGTTCTCCCAACTTACCCAATTTTCCCATTTTCGCACCCTGTCTTTTGCTTCCTCAAAAATAGTAATTCATTACTTGTCTTCGGTCGTCTCGTACCAATCTTTGTTAAAACCTTCGCTTGTCCGTCACTTTGTACAAACTTCGATAAAAACATACAGTCCACCTAACCTTTGCTAGTATGTA
>NC_046661.1:67314201-67317414 GCF_010883055.1 Belonocnema kinseyi
CTGAGCTTCTTCATCATCGGCCAGCTGATGAAGGGCACGAATGGCGAGAAAGGAAGCACAGGATGTGCCGTAAGTGACAGTATCTAGAGTGAATTCTTTTACACACTCGTCTGGATTTTGGCGAAACAAAATTTTTTGAAGCATCATCCGGATGTACTAAAACCTGCCTGTACATTTTTTCGATGTCAGCAGTCAACGCAAATCTGTGCGAACGAAATCGTGTTAAAAGAATGAAAAGGTCATCCTGAATTTTAGGACCAACCATCAAAGAGTCATTCAGTGACACGCCTGTCGAAGTTTTCGTGGAACCGTTAAAGACAAAGCGAATTTTTGTGGTGATATCATCTGCTCGTATCACTGCATGATGGGGAAGATAGAAACCAGGCATAGCGAGATCTTTATCTTTGAGGAACGACAAATGTTTCAAATTATTGTATTCTGTTAAAAAATCACAATAATTTGTTTTTAATTCAGGATTTTTTTCAAAGCGTTTTTCTAAAAAATGAAAACAACGAAGAGCCATGGGACGCGAATTTCCAAGTTTGCCTTTATTTTCTTTGAAGGGCAATCTCACAATGTAACGACCTGCCGGGTCGCGTTGAGTGTTATTTTTAAAATGCGATTCACAAGCTTGCTCTTCTTGGGACAATAATTTTATTGATGGAACTTCTTCGATTTCCCAAAATTTTGTGAGATTCGAATCGAGAGGTGTAGAGTGGGTCACAAAGCTACATTGCACGTGATTTTTAGAGAGAGAACTATTAATTTCTCCAGCGACAATCCAGCCAAGCTGAGTTTTTTGCAGCACCGCTTCTGGATTGTTTTTCAGGGTAATTTGTCCTACACATAGGAGCTTGTAAAACAATTTAACTCCAATCAGAGCATCGATTTCTGATGGCTTATAGAATTCAGGATCAGCTAGAAATATATCTTTTGGGATTTCAAGGGCTGCACGATTAATTTCAACTGAGGGCATTGTTTTTGTGATTCGATTTAGAACGAGAAATTCGAGATTCTTGGAGTATTTACTAAAACGAGATTTCAATGTTGCTGAAACTGAATGCTTGATTTCTGTGGAAATATTCTCAACACAAGAGACCGAAATATCAACCAATTTTCTATTTAGTTTCAAGAAAGATGCCACGCTTTCAGTGATAAAATTGGCCTGAGATCCAGTATCCAAAAATACTCGACAAGACTTGGATTCTCCCTGGGTATTGACTAAGTCCACGATCGCAGTGGCAAGAAAACCCTCGGAGGAAACTTGAGCGTGCATATTGATAAGAGACTGGCTTTTAGGAAACGACTCTGAGAACGCATTCTCTATTGCAGACTGTCTTTCAAAATGCAGTAAAATATTGTGCTTTTTACGGCACTTACGACAAGGAGAGCCGGTGCAGTCAGCAACGCGGTGATTTGGACGCAAACAATTTAGACAGAGCGCGGCTTTTTTTGCGGCTTCAAAACGCTCGGAAGGTGCCAATTTTTTATACGATTAGCAACTATATATCGAGTGTTCCCCCTGACAATAAGCACAGGGAGATTTTGCCGTTGAGGTCACAAAAGCGTGCTGCGAACGTTGATTATTATTAACGCGAGAACCTGTTAGTTTTTTATCCGATACGATTTGAGATTTTCCTGTTACTTCATGAAATTTGTTATCTTCGAACTGAGCACGACGCTGCAGGAAGGTCAACATTTCCTTGAACGTGGAGTTATCGGAATCACAGCTAGCCTCTTCCCACTTTTCACGAATGAACGAAATTAATTTTTGCTTAATAATTTCAACTAAAAGAGTGCCCCATTGATTTACAGGTTCTTTCAAGGCGTCAAGTGCTCTAATGTGTTTTTGAATTTGATTGACCAACGAGCGAACGGGGAAGTCTTTCGAAATAAATGGTAAATTTAATAGTGCTTTAACGTGAGTTTGGCGAATGATTTTACGATTGTCATAACGCTCTTTCAGCAAGTCCCAAGCGACCCTGTAATTGTCCGACGATAATTCAATGGACGCGAGAACTTGTGCAGCTTCATTTTTTAGACAGCCCTTCAAATGGTATAATTTTTCGATTTCAGGGATGTCCACTAAGTGAAGGCAAATTAACACGAGGAAGATTCTTTTTTGAACCTTGAACGATGTTCGTGGAATTTTCATGTATGACGTTTAGCGAAGACAACGAGGCGTTAGATTGAATTGAATTGTTTGTTGAGGAAAGGTTTTCCTTCAACTAAGTCGCCGCGATACCGTGCGAAGTGTAATATTTTTCTTCGTATTCCGTACGAATATCTGGATAGGTGGAATCATTCTCAAGAGTTTCTAATTCCGTTTGTAAAATTTCAAATTCTAAGAAGCTTTTATCATTTTCTTGATTTCTCTTCTCTAAATTCGGAAAATCGCGCTCCGGTGTAAATTTTTCTAAATACGTTGCGTAGTTTGTAATTTTTCGTTTTGCATTGGCAATTTTGATATTTAGATCTGCTATTTGTTTTTCAGCCATAGTTTTAGGTTTTAATAAATTTCTACACGAGCGGGTGGAAACATATGATGGGAATACAAAAGATATGAGGAATAAATTGGTGGTACAAAAACTTGCTTACTTTTAAGGTGAACTCTGGATCAGTGTTGCTGGATGTTGCCAATTGTTGATCCTAGACTACGAAAAGTTTGGTTCAGTCAACTTCCTCTCCTGGGATGAATCCGGGATCCTTATTTTCTACGAGATAGGTGATGACAATTTGAGAGAGACAAGTTTCTCTGGATTCTCTCTTCGACGATGTTAGCTTCTGACAACTTGTGCACAAGAGGAATATTAACTGATTCCACTTTGTCTTTTTCACTGTTGTATATTGAAGCACGATATTACTATTTTCGGATTCATTCGAAACACGGAAACTCAGTTTACTATTGAAAGGTTCACTTTAACACTGATATGAACTTATGAACACACAATACGAAAAGCTCTATAGTCAAATTGACAACGAGGATTTTGCTATGAGCACGAAGTTTGCTATAAAGCACAAGAATTTGCTTAAGCGCGACAATTTGCTATTATCAGGACAATTTCCTATAAACACGACAAATTTGCCTTAAGCAAGAAGGTTTGCTATAAAGCACGAGAATTTGCTTAAGCGCGAAAATTTGCTATAAGCAAGCCAATTTCATATGACCACGACAGTTTGCTATAAGCACGAAAGTTTGCTTAAGCACGACAA
>NC_046661.1:67317514-67318868 GCF_010883055.1 Belonocnema kinseyi
TCACAGCAAAGAAGAGTTTAAATGATTTAAATAGACAACAATATAAAATAAATAATTTTAGGTGTTAAGACTAAACATGCCGGCCCCTTTTGAACGAACACGATCAATAAAAAGTGCTAGAAATTATTCGTATATAGTTACAACTAATCATAAAAACAAACGAAAAAATTCAAATTTAACTTGATGAGAAATCAATAAAGCGCTATAAATTCTGCATTAAGATACATATTTTTGACGAAGATTAGATCTAAAATTATTTGAGAGTCAATTATTGTGAAGATTTCTTCACTTCTTCAATTTCTGAAGAATACTCAATAGGAAGAGGACAGAGCCTTTTAATGCAGCGCTTGTACTCTCCCGTATCAATCTTCACAGTAGCTACCCTGATGATGCCATCTTGACCAGGATGAGTGTCGACAATTCGATGGAGTTTCCACTGTAGAGGTGGAAGGTTATCTTCCATGATAATTACCAAGGTATTCAACTTGATGCAAGGATTTGCATTGCCTTGCCATTTGCTGCGAACGGTTAGTTGATGGAGATATTCTTTCTGCCATCTTTTCCAAAAATGCTGGCGCAATTTTTGTGCGTGTTGCCAGGCAGATATGCGATTTGAGGTTGTTTCCGTGAGGTCCATCTGCGGAAAGCTCGTTAGAGGACCACCAATCAGGAAGTGAGCAGGAGTCAGAGGTTGAAGGTCATGAGGATCGGGAGACATTGGTGAGATAGGTCGAGAGTTAAGGATAGCTTCGATTTCGACAACACATGTTTCCAATTGCTCAAAAGTTAGCAACGTGTCTCCCACCGTTCGAACAAGATGGTGTTTGAAGGATTTAACCGCCGCTTTCCAAAGACCACCAAAGTGAGGTGAGCGCGGAGGAATGAACTTCCAAGTGACCGTTTGATTAGCTAAAAATTTTTGAACCATTTCATTGTGCTCAGCAGATTGAAATAATTTATTAAGTTCCATTAGTTCTCGGCTAGCTCCGACGAAATTCGTGGCATTATCCGAATGGATTGTTTTTGATATTCCGCGTCTAGAGAAAAGTCTTTTCAAGCAAGCGATAAAAGCTTCCGTGGTCAGATCGCTGACTAATTCAAGGTGCACTGCTTTGGTGCCCATACAGACAAAGATGGCGACGTAAACTTTGACCTTACTGCGATTACGAAAGCGTTTTTCCTTAATATGCAGTGGACCACAGTAGTCAACACCGACATCAAGGAAAGGACGAGAGTAAGACACGCGTTCTTAAGGAAGATCACCCATGATGTAATCCACGCCTCGCGGTCTTGCGCGAAAGCACCGAATGCATTTATGGACAATTATTCGCGTGACGTTTCGACCGCTGAGGGG
>NC_046661.1:67318968-67322285 GCF_010883055.1 Belonocnema kinseyi
AAATAACAGCTGATAATAAATAACAAATAATTAATAAATAAAATAGAATAGAGTAGAAAGCAGAATTTCCAGGGCATAAAGTCAGCTAATAAAGAAAACACAGCAACACATTTCGATGAGAAAAATAATTGTAAAAAAGGAATATAATAAAATAATAAAATAACAGTTGATAATAAATAATAAATAAATTATATAGAATAGAGTAAAAAAGCAGAATTTCTAAGGCACAAAGTTAGCTAATTGAGATAACTCAGCAGCAAATTTAGTAATTAATAATAAAAAGCCCAAACCTCCAGAAAACCTAATCTAAACGAAACAACAATCAATTTTGTATACTCTTCGTACTTTTTTCCTGACAGCGATTTCCTTTCTTCTTGTGCTTGTACAGTAAATAATAAATTTTAAAACAAAAAAATCATAATAATAAAGATGCTGGTCATCACCTGATAAGAAAATGTGTATTATTAGATCTAATTTAGTAAGTAATATGTCTATATCTGGTAGGAATAAATAAAGATATAAATTCTTGATTTCTAAAACAAATTAACTCGTAGGATAAACGTCAAACTCTTATTTTTTAAATTAGAATTGTTTAA
This sequence comes from Belonocnema kinseyi, assembly GCF_010883055.1. Lineage (NCBI taxonomy): Eukaryota > Metazoa > Arthropoda > Insecta > Hymenoptera > Cynipidae > Belonocnema > Belonocnema kinseyi. The sequence goes on from NC_046661.1 coordinate 67,319,565, forward strand.
GTAACTAATATATCATGTAAATTTACAAAGCAAAATAGAAAACAGTCATCGGATAGACATTCTTGGTTGACTTCGTAAACAGATTCACTTGTAGAAAAAAGGGCAAACGCTTAATTTTTAATTAAAATTGTTTAAATAATTAATAGTTCTCGTAAATTTGCAAACCAATATAGAAAATCGTCACCGGATAAACATTCTTAGTCGACTCCGTAAACAGATTGACTTGTATAAAAAAAGGCAAACTCCTAATTTTTTAATTGAAATTGTTTAAATAATTAATAGATCTTGTAATTTTGCAAAGCAACATAAAGCAGAGTCATCGGATAAACTTTCTTAGTTGACTCCGGAAACAAATTGACCTGTAGAAAAAAGGGCAAACTCTTGATTTTTTAAATAAAATTGTTTAAATAATTATTAGTTCTTTTGCAAAGCAACATAGAAAAGAGTAAGTTGACTCCGTAAACAAATTCACTCGTAGAAAAAAGTCAAACTCTTAATTTTTAAAATAATTAATAGTTCTTGTAAATTCACAAAGCAACATAATCAATTAAACCAATAAATCAAAAGCCATTTATGAAAATTGTTTAAATAATTACAACTAAGCATTTTTATTCAAGAAAGATTAAATTTCTTTTAAAACAGATGAATTTAAAAAATCCTTAAAAAAAATAGTTGAATTTGCATCCAAAGAAGATTTTAGTTCACTTTCGAACACCAAAATAAGAATTATAAACAATAAAGTCATTTTCTGCTAAATAGACCAGATTTGAACCAAATAGTACATTATATTGAAGTTTCAAAATATTGGGCGACTTTGTTTAAAAAATAAATATAAAGTACCAAACTACAAATTCTTTTTCAAAAATATGAACTGCTTTTATACTTTTATACTTAAGAAATTTTTTTGTACTTACATTCTGCATGAGTTTTTAAATGCATTCTCAGGTTTGTTTTGAGGCTAAACTTCTTTCTGCAATGTTCGCAGCGGAAGGGGTACGATTTAACCTCCACTATCTCCTTCAATTTTTGTAAATGGAATTTTCGAGCATGACGTCTTGAATCGCTATTTCCGGCAAATGTTCGTTTGCATTCTATGCTCATAAAACGATCCATGTTTATGCATACATAAAATTAATTCGAACGTCATACAAATCAAACAACTCCGCTTGTACACAATTCAAAACGAAACTCGGAACCGAAACTTGCCGATCGCTCCCGAGCGCAAGGTAGTAGTCGGGGTCTAGACGCTTATGGTCAGGGTAGCCTAACTTGGTCAGGAGCATGCCGACCACTGAGGTAAAGGATATGCATTGCATTGAGTACAACAGCGTGGGCGTGCCTAACGCTCTCTCTAGCATTTGGCCGCTAGGATCGGTAGTTAATTGCCTTAAATTTAACCCAAAAATGCTTTTTGTTTATGCATGTCTTTTATTATTTATTTAAAAGCAATAATTCTTTCATACACGTTAATTTTTTCAGAAAGACTTTATCTATGTTTGTGCGACACAAAATTTTAGACATAATCATTAGAAGCCGAGAAATTGGCCTTCAAAAGTAGAGTAACTGCGACCAATCCTATTTTTAATATAATACACATTATTTCAGTTTTGATTACACATATCCATAGCTCGTTATTTTCCTAACCCAGACATACCACATAAGTCATATTTTCCACAATACTTTCGGAGAAATTACACCTAGACGACATGGCTCCAAGAGCCCATGTACACAGGCCTCTGAAGACTCGCTAGAACTTCAGATAAGACGAGCAGCCTACGAGGGACAAAAGGCCAACCAGATGCTCCATGCAGTGATATACTTGCCCAACGCTTCTGCATGCGGTTCGAAATTATGCTCCGAAGGATGAACTATTCACTATAGATCTGGACCTACAGTGCAGGAAGCCTGCAAAACAATCACTATTCCATGCAAATGCAAGAAAAAGTGTCCGGGTAACTGTAATTGCTTAAAAGCAAAGTTACATATGTCATGAATTCAGTACCTGTGCATGCCAAAAAGACTTTTAATAGTGCCATTTTTTAGTGCCAAAGCATTGTTGACATGTCATCTTTCTTTTATATTCGAAGAATTTCATTTGAGTTTTGGGTTTTCGTAAATTTATGACATTATTTTCTCCTTAGCTATATAAATTAATGAATCTTCTACTAAAATTAAACTATCTTTGACTTCTCTACCGATAGGTGGTGAAAAGACCTTTTCTAAATAGTTGTTTACAAAAGATGAACAACCTTAAAGGTAAAATATGACAGTCTTCATAAGACAGAAGTGAAGTAGAGTGAAGTTTCTTCAAAAAATATCGCAGATATACCAGTTGTGCAAAACCTTTTGATAGAAACACTGTGATTCCGGTATCTTCTGATAGTATCCTTGAAAGCTAAGCAACCCGCTTCCACAACCCATCATCATGGTCAGCGTAAGCCTTAAACTACTAAAAGTCACGTGGGAGACCGATCCCGGCCCATAGAAGTCACCGAAACGGTTGATTTGTTAAGTTTTTAAAATCTACCGCTGTTAGGTAGGCAACCCGATATACAGCAGAGGGAGAGAGCGACATTTTATAATCTTTCATATAGGTTTCTGGTTATTAGCTCATATCATTCAGTTTTTGTGCAGATAGTCGTCTTTTGAGTGAACAAAAATTAAAATAAAAAGAAATGTACCCAAACTTTGTGTCGGTATTGTATGTAAATAAGAAATATT
>NC_046661.1:67322385-67326814 GCF_010883055.1 Belonocnema kinseyi
AAGAAAGTGTATTTATACCAAATTGAAAATTTTCTATTTTGCTTTTTCTCCAACCGAGTATATAAGAGACCGCTCTCTTTCAAATTTGTTACGGAACTGTTATGTACAAGACAAGATAATGTAGGGGTCGGCTTGCGACTGCGTCGTATCCGAGAGTCGTTAAAAATCGTCCTGTTTAAATTCTTAGAAAACCCATAAATACACACATATGTATATTGAAAGTGAAGAAAATTTCAATTCTAAATGTGCAGAATTGGAGAAATATAAAATGTAGATCCAGAAAAAGAATAAAAAAAGACCAAAAAGACTCATTTTCAAGAAATATTCATATCCGAATCACAGCAAAAAACAGGTATTTTCGATAAAACAGCTGAATTTTCAACAATATAGATAGACTATCACTTGAGCAAAATAAATCACAAAAATATATAGTTCGAACTGCTTTCAAAATGTATTTCAAAATTAAATTTTAATCATATTAAACTACATATTTTCATGACTTTCTTTTTTTAAATAATTTGTAATAGTCAGACTTATGTTTTCATCTATTTTGTTGTTGTTTATTTGCAAACAGCATCAAGTTTTTAATTATTTTTGCTCTTTCTTAATGCAATTCAATGAAAAAGACAGACCTACCTTTTGTGGCGCCATCTGTTGGATTAGTTTAACCGACAATTCCCCTCCGGATCGTAAGAAAACAGAAAAGTGGGGGCGTGAATGGAGTTGCTTCACTCTATACACGGAATCGGGGCGCCATTCATTACACAGCCACACAAAAAAAGTGTGCGGATCTGGTAACAAGACACACGTATTCCTATGGATTTTGGGACGCTGAATTCCAATTCGGTATCAAAAATCACCCATCACGTCATGGTTCAGCCATAACCTCTAAGAATGACGAAAAATATCCCAGTAGCAAATGTGTTCTACATCGAATGGGTCAACTTGAGCCTAACCTAGAAATAAATCTAACCTAGCCTAACCTAACCTAACCTCACGAAACACAATTGAACTGATTGTGTTGTCCCGTTGTATTTGCGGTACCGTTTCATTTAGCTTCGGCTTAACCTACATAGAGGTTTAACCTATCCTATCCTAACCTAACAAAACCTGACCTAACCTAACCGATTACGCTGGCAACCCAGTTCTTGCGTATAGTATAAATATATCCCTTAAGTTTAAGAAAAGCAGAGAGAAAAAATTTTTGAATAAAACTCTTATTCATTTTCTTGTTTAAGTTACAGTTCTACATTTTAATTGATACAAACATTGTCAGGTTAATTGAAATGGTGTCAATTCTACTTGTAGTTCTAAGTTTCTTCAAATGAGTAATGTGCGTATAAATTTTTAACCACCTGTAGTACAATGAAATGAATGTTATTGTGTTACCACGGGAACACTTAAGTTAAGTTGTGTTGCGTTAAGCAAAATTTCGTTAGGTTCTGTTAAGTTAGATTCATTTGTAGTTTAAAATCGAGTTAACCTATTAAATATAGCACACATTTGAAACTGAGAACCTTACGCTTACATAGCTACACGTGTGGTTGAATTTCATTCGGCTAGGTCAGGTTTTGTTAGGTTAGGATAAGTTAAACCTCTATGTAGGTTAAGCCGTAGCTGAATGAAACGGTACCGCAAACACAACGGGACAGCACAATGAGTTTAATTGTGTTACGTGAAGTTAAGTTAGGTTAGGTTAGGTCAGGTTTTGTTAGGTTAGAATAGGTTAAACCTCTATATAGGTTAAGCCGAAGCTGAATAAAACGGTACCGCAAACACAACGGGACAACACAGTGAGTTTAATTGTGTTACGTGAAGTTAAGTTAGGTTAGGTTTTTTTAGGTTAAGATAGGTTTGACCTCTTTGCAGGTTAAGCCCAAGCTGATTCAAACGGTACCGCAAACACAACGGGACAACACAATCAGTTTAATTGTGTTTCGTGAGGTTAGGTTAGGCTCGGTTAGATTTATTTCTAGGTTAGGCTCCAGTTGACCCATTCGATGTAGCACACATTTGCTACTGGGAAATATGCTTCCAGAGCTTTACGTGTAGTTCAATAAATTTCTGTTAATTCAGGTTAGATGAGGTCAGGTTCTGTTGGGTAATGTTATGTTAAATAAGTTAATATCAGGCAAGGGTTGATCCTTCACAGTTGTCGACATATTTTTGAAGTGAAAATTTGCAACACTGGAATTATTTTGAAATTTATTGGCCTCTGTGCATGATTTTTCGACATTTTTTGAGGTTATGGCTCAACCATGACGTGATGGGTGATTTTTGGTACAGAATTTGAATTCAGCGCCCCAAAATCCATAGGAATAAGTGTGTTTTGGTACCAGATCCGCACACTTTTTTTTGTGTGGCTGTGTTATCGTCCGTGGGTCAAGACTACAATTCTCAAAGGGGAAAACCTATTCTGGGACATTGACTTCTTGATGAGACTATCATTAATCGATATTACTTCAAAAATAATAAGACATGTGTCTCGGATTTTTTGGTCCCTTGTAAGAACTATGAGCGTTTGTAAATCACATTAGCCTAGGGTGCAGAAACTCTACCGGTTTGCGCGCATGAAATCCAATTGTGATCCGCTGGTCTAGTGTACCAGAGTAACAGGTAACTTGAGAAATTTATAATTTATAATCCAGTTATAATTTCAAACTGGGTAAATTTATAAATTTACATATAATCATAAATTGTTTTATTTATCAAATTTATGCGTTTGCAGATCTTAGTTGGTCCACTGGACCAACGAAGCTTGATGGGAGTCTATGCGCGTGAACCGGTACAGGTTCTGCACCCTTGGCTATTTATTTCCCAGTAATATTTCTAAAAAAAAAAACAATTTATTCGTCGGGAAAGCATTAAAAATTGTTACTTGACATGTTTACAATACGAAAAAAAAGTTGAGAAAAAGATTCGAACCCACGGCAGCGTGGTCACCTGTCAGACTCTGGTCCTCTGGACCAGAGAATTTTGATAAGATTTCATGCGCGCGAACCGGTAGAGTTGCTGCACCCTTGGCTAATGTGATTTACAAACGCTCATAGTTCTTATTAGGGACCAAAAAATCCGGAACACGTGTCTTATTATTTTTGAAGTAATATCGATTGATAATAGTCTCATCAAAAAGTCACTGTGCCAGAAGTAGTTTTCCCCTTTGAGAATTGTAGTCTTGACCCACGGAAGATAAAGAAGGGCGCCCCGATTCCGCGTATAATGTGAAGGTAACTGGTAGCCTGGTGGTTGATCACAAATGCATTTACAAAAACACAGACAGGGTATGTCAGTTCTCTCTGCTTTTTGCTCCATTTCGCAACGTATTTCGCAAAATTTGGGGACATCATCTTCAAGACCTGTCCCTTTGGAAGAGCTGTGAATCTCTAGAATTCTTCTATTATGTCAGAATTGTGAGTAAAAAAATAAATTAGCAAACGATTCTAATCTTTTAAATGCTGCCGCCTGCTACCCGCTGGTTTCTATCTGTTGCAAAATTCATATTTGTCAGGATATTCGACAAGTTTCCCTTCTTTCGTTCACAAATCCTTCGGACAAAAATATATATGGAATCAGTGCTGTATCTGTTTAAAAAAAAGTTCAAAGTCGGATTGAACCAACACCCTTAAGTGAATTAATTTCATTCTGTTCCGAAGTTTAAAAAATAATTTAAATGAGAAAGCTATCTTACACAAGGAATTTAGGTCCCAAATACTCATTTGCAAGATGTCCCGCTTATACCACTTTTTATTAAAATAATTTACTATTCATGGCCATTTTGAGATATTTACAGATTTTTATAAATTAAAGAGTAAAAAAACGTTGACTTTGAAGCTAAATTTTTTTCTTTTGTTGATTACAATAGCTTCACCCTAGGTAAACTTGACGTGAAATTTTATAATCTTTCATATAGGTTACTGGCTATATGCTCATATCATTCAGTTTTTGTGCAGATATTCGTCTTTTAAGTGAACAAAAATTAAAAAGAAATGTACCCAAACCTTGTGTCGGTATTGTATGTAAATAAGAAATGGTAAATTTATAGGATTAGAACATGAATAATTAGTCAAATGTGCCTTTACTGAATGTTCATAAATTCATTTTCATTTAGTTAATAACTTCAACAGAGTATTAAATTAAAAATTTTTTGCTTGCACTTAATTCATTTTACACCATAATTAATCATAATAGCCAGTTCAAATTTAATTTTTAACAATAGATTTCAAGCTACAATATATCCTTAATAGTACGAAGGTTAATGGACTATATTGGAACTAAACCATGCATGCTATTCTACAGTATTCAGACTTGTCACATTTGTAGTATATACCCCAGCTTACGTTTAAGAAGTGCAAATAAGATTGCAACCCTGGGAGAGCAGCGGTAGCGGGAGCAAGCGAAATCTGCGAAAATCTCGCTGCTCTCCCAGGGT
>NC_046661.1:67326914-67329753 GCF_010883055.1 Belonocnema kinseyi
AAATAGTTAATAAAAAGAGTGTCAGTAGAGTGAACGACGCCTGAAACAAAGACCTTGGCTATTAATGGACCCAAGTGGGGAACCTTACATAACGGCTTCGTTTGGCTCTTCGCTTGGGGTGATTGCTAGAGAGATTGATCAGCAACCTAGATCGGAGCAGTGTTGCGGAACGAACTTGTTATTTACTTAAATAGAACGAGAATTCTGGATAAATCAGAAAAATCTCTATCCCATCCACACACTACTCCTTTCCCCTGCCGAGTGAGTCACGCCTACCCCGAAAGGGAAATGGCTTAATGGTGTAATAATAATAATATTATTGATTTTATTATTTGTTAAAGTTAAACAAAATTACTTTTGTTAAAATTGTTAATGTAGCTAATGAAAAAATTAATAATATTAAAGACCTCAATGATAGAAATATTTAAAACATATACATGATCAGAAGAATTAATAAAAATATATGACTTATATTGTTTATTGAGGGAATAATTTCGTAAAAAGTTAATGAAAAGACTAATAATTGAGAAAGTGGATTTAATATTATTAAATATAATGTATATATTTATTTAAATTGAACCGGATATCACATATACATTTATACAGTGCAATAATTTATTTGTTGCTTAATCTTGAACGCTTTTTTCTGGCTGAATTCAACCCTTAATAATTGTATTAAAAAATTTTTATTTAAAGGAGATTTTGAATTAAATAGTTAATTATATTATTGCAAACCCCTTTTGTAAAATAAACAGACTATAAACTATTAGACTCTATAAACAAACGTACTGTACTCATGACGGAGTGTAGGAGGAAATTTTCTTTTTTCGTTCAGCTTGACGCTCCAAACCTTTGTCTTCTCTACTTGTTTATTAATATTTTTTCTACTCAAACCATGGAAAAACTGAAATGTTGTACATAACAATTTTTTACGCTTTGATAACTGATCAGGAAAACTTTATATTGTCTAAAATTAATGTTTAAGGACTCATAAAATACAAATAATTTGTTTATCATTCCATTTATTTGTTGGAAACAAATTTGATAAACAGATTAACAAATAGTCTTATTATCGGTAAAATTTTTTGGTACTAAAAGTGCTTCACATTAATGTAGGAATTACATTTAATAACAAAAATATTTTAAAAGTTTATAATAACCATTGTTATAAACAATTCTTGTGGCAAAATATTAAAATTTGAGATTTTTCAAATTATTATTTCCTTCAAGCGCCAGGAAGACTTCAGCTATTCTCTGAAATAATAAATATTTAATAATATTTGATAAAATATAACAATTTTAGTTTTTGTAAATACATTAGATAAAGAAATTCAAAATTTTGGTCCTTTCGCATAGAATTTTTTTTTACACTGGAAATACTTTAAGCTTTTGGGGGAATAACTGCTAGTCACAAAAATATTAGAAAAGTTAACAATAACCATTCTTATGAATAATTCTCGTGACAAAATATTCAAATGTAAGGTTTTATCAAAAATTGTACTTTCTTCAACCGCAATAATGGCTACGGATATTCCTAAAAAATGTATCTTTGATCATATTTAGTGGAATATAACATCTTACATGTTTACAAACAATTTACATTAAAAATGTCCCAATGTTGGCAGTTTCACTTGGAAAAAGTCTGGTTTTCAATCGTAATAGATTGGAAATGAATCATAACATTGCACGCTAAGATTCACTCAATATAAAATATTTTGACAATAAACCACCGACTTGGCCATCAAAGAAAATTTAAATTTGATAAAACCTTAAGTTTAAATATTTTGTCACAAGAATTGTTAATAACAGCGGTTATTGTTAACTCTTCTAATATTTTTGTGACCAGCAGTCATTCGTCCAATAGCTTAAAACATTTCCAGTACAAAAAAAAAATTTATATGCGAAAGGACAAACATTTTAAATTTGTTTATCTAATTTGGTTACAAAAATTTAAATTGTTATATTTTATCAAATATTATTAAATATTTATTATTTTAAGGAATACCTGAAGTCGTTCTGGCCATTTTATTTATTTTAGAAATGACGTTTGCAATAATATAATTAACTATTTAATTCAAAACCTCCTTTAAATTAAAACTTTTAAATAAAATTATTAAGGGCTGAATGCAGTGAGAAAAAAGCTTTCAAGATTAAGAAACAAATAAATCATTGAACTGTATAAATGTATATATGATGTTGGGTTCAAATTAAGTAAATATATACATTATATTAAATCCATTTTCTCATTTATCATTCGTGTCATTGACTTTTTTCCAAATGATTCCCTCAAACATTTTAATTACAATTACTACTACTTTTTAAAAATATTTCCTTCAAAACTTAAAATTTTTAAGATTTTAAAGGAACAAAGATTCTTCTTATCATGTATTTGTTTTAAATATTTTTGTCATTGAGGTCTTAAATATTATTAATTTTTTCATTAGCTACATTAATAATTTCAACAATAAATAATTTTCTTTAACTTTAACAAATAATAAAATCAATAATATGAGCAAAATAAATCACAAATATATAAAAATTTGCTTTTTCTTAATGCAATTCAATGAAAAAGACAGACCTACTTTTTGTGGTGCCATCTGTTGGCTTATTTTGACAGACAATCCCCTCCGGATCGTAAGAAAATTGCTACCACATACACGGTCGTGGCAGGGGGCTGGAGTGACAGTGATCCCAGATCTGAAACGAGACGTAGTCCAATGCTATGACACGTCTGTGTCTGTGTGAATATGATAGGAGACGATATAAATGCCTGGGTTGCGCGCGCAACCCATTTCTCCTCTTCTGAATTTGAAAACTCGAAGGTGCACGATTGCCGGTC
>NC_046661.1:67329853-67331298 GCF_010883055.1 Belonocnema kinseyi
AGCGCTTCACTTCTTACGAAAATGTTGGAAAATGGCTCGATGACTGGTTTGCTTCAAAAAACGAAGACTTTTTTTGGAAAGGTATCCATAAATTGCCTGAGTTGGACAAATTGTGTAGCCAGCGAGGGCGCATACTTTGAATAAAATATTTGTTATCATTCTCTTGAAATAAATGTGTTTTCTTCTTGAAAAAATACCGGTTTCATATGTATACACCTGGTAGAGTAAATCATGTGAAGCATAACCTCTCCATTTTTAAGTTAAGTGTTGTTGTTACTCTTTTAGTTATGTAGCAAGAAAAATTCCTTAATGAAATAAATTTTTTAATTTTCGGGCTGTAAGCCTGTTGAATTAACTGCGGGATAAATATACTCTAACTCGTATAGGAAGTACTTACTCCACAGGTTTGTACATGACAGATCAATCTTGAAATTAAAGTAATGTGTGAGGTCATTTGTCACTTAAAAACATCGGAACTTTTCACCTTTTTAAAAATTTGATCATATTTAAGGGTTTTGAGTTTTTACTATGATTCTTTGATTCAATGTACTAAAATATTATTTGATTATGATTGCTAAATTGACATGGTGCAGTGCTGCCAACCCTCAAAAGTGGATATTTCACTGAACCAATAAGTAAACTTTCAATGTTTGTCAGTGACCCATTTCTAGCTATTTTAATCAGTGAAATTTCACTGATTCAGATTTAGAGAGTAATAGCTGCGGTTTTTCCTGAAATTTTTACATTTCTGTCTTTTTTCACTTAGTAAACAATTTAATAATGTTTATAACTGTCTTTTCTTAGATAAGTGCTAAGAAGTTGCGGTTTTTTCTAAAATCTAACATTGCCGTACCTATTTAATAGGTACGGCACTGATTCCATATATATTTTTCCCGAAGGATTTGTGAACGAAAGAAGGAAAATTTGTCGAATCTCGGGGGTTTTGCGAGATCCTCGGATCAATAAAATGTTGAAAAATCAAAAAATTTGTTGAGGAAATGATTATTTTGCTGACAAATATGAATTTTGCGAAAGATAGAAACCAGCGGGTTGCAGACGGCAACATTTGAAAGATTAGAATCGTTTGCTAATTTACTTTTTTACTCACAATTCTGACATAATAGAAGAATTCTAGAGATTCGCGTCTCTTCCAAAGGGCCAGGTCTTGAAGATGGTGTCACCAAATTTTGCGAAATACGTTGCGAAATGAAGTAAAAAGCAGAGAGAACTGACATGCCCTGCCTGTGTTTTTGTAACTGCATTTGCGATCAACCACCAGGCTAGCTGTTACCTTCACTCCACAGTGATCCCAGATCTGAAACGAGACGTGTTCCAATACTATAACACGTCTGTGTCCGTGTGAATATGGTAGGAGACGATATAAATGCCTGGGTTGCGCGCGCAACCCATTTCTCCTCTTCTGAATTTGAAAACTCGAAGGTGCA
>NC_046661.1:67331398-67336650 GCF_010883055.1 Belonocnema kinseyi
AATCTACACAATATCGATCAAGTTAAGAATCTTCAATAACAGAAAATGCTTAACGTCTTAATAAGACTAGATGGAAAATAATATTTTTAAGTTAAAATTATTTCTTGAAAAAAAGATCCTACTCCATCTACTACCCATCATCCTACTCATTATGAAGATGGAGTAGGATCTTTTTTTCAAGAAATAATTTCAATTTAGAATCTAACTTTTACCATGACAATATACATGGGTAAGTCGAAAAATGGCTATATATATTACTGTAATACATTTATTAAAAGATATCTGAGAATTAAAATACTGTAAGTAAACAATACTCTTACATATAAATAATATATAATAAGTCATTTAATAAAGTGGCCCATCCCGCCCCAGTGCCTGGCTCATCCCGTCCTAGGCATGAGGCGATATTAGCCAAGCGCACTAGTTCTTTATTTTCGTAACTAATTCCGCATATACTTTTTAGTTACTTTTATATCGGAAAAGTTTTACTTTCCGGCAAAAAATTAGCAGATTTTAAATACTGACGTGAAAAGGACAACTATATGCTCATTGGCGCCCCACCCTACCCTATGCCTGAAATCTGTTTAACTCAAGTAAAATTAACCAGATATGTGTGTGCCCTGCCTTTACGATCTTGAGGGAGTAAGGTGGCGTCATAGAAGTGGGTCATCAACACGTGTACTCCCTTTGTCGAAGTGCTTAAGAGTTGAGCGGCGAGGACAGTGTCAGTATTCAACTGCCGTTCGACGCTGAATGAGTAGAGGTGTATCTGAAAATTCGCGTCTGCTACTAGTAATCGACCCGTATGCGCTGAGTTCACCTGTAATACACAACTTAATTGTCGAATTTATACATCTATATAATTTATAGTGCACACACTACTCAAGCACCTTGACACGTCACATGTGTTCCTTGCTATTGGATTATTAAAATTTATAGGTGAGTGTTCCTATTACATGAATTTACGCAGAATGAGGTGAAACTGGAAACTCTAAAATTAAATTAAAATGAAATTTTAATATGTTTAGAAGATACAGATGTGTATTAGTTTGCTTTCTTTAAAATTTAATACTTTTAAATTGTTAGCGGTCAAGAGGAATATAGGGTTCGTTAATCAATTCGCAATTCCATTTACCAATTTCAAACAAATTGTCAAATATAACTGTTTTTTTGTGAGATATTTCCCACTTTTTTAAATTAAAGAGGTTTTGCAAATAGCATAAAAATTAAAGGGACAAAACATTAAATTATTTACTTTGAGAAAAACTGAAGTGAAGTGAGCACATATGACTGTGGTAAATTTCACTAGGGACTTTCACCTAACTCGCTGACCCTTCTTTCAAATTAACGGTTCTTTGGTAGATATTACTATTTCATGACATACAACTATTTTAAAACGCAAATAAAATGCTAGGAAATCCCTTTATTTTAAATTGTAATGCATTGTTACTTTTTTAAGATCAATTTTCTTATTTGGAAACAAAGCATATACCAAGATTACTTCAATTATTTTGCTTAAACACAACCATATATAAAGTGATTACACTGTTCAACAAAATGTGACTTACGTTTTCACGAAATTTGATTCTGCATTTAAATACGACATCTATGTTTTGCCTATGCGTCAGGATTTTACAAGTCTAACTTTTTATTTGAGTAATCGCAACACGATTTCGATGCATTCTCTAACGCTAAATCCACAAGTCCCTTATTTATTTGATTGCTTGAACGCTTCGTGAGATCATACACAACACATACGTTTTTATGGAAATTACTTTATTTATAAATTATGTGTAAAATTATTTGTATTTACTCGTATTTTCAATAAATATAATTTTAAAGAACCTTTTATAGAGCAGAATCAGATTTTGCAAATTTAAATTGAATTAAAATTATAAAAATTCTGGCTAAAGCGGATTGTGCAGTTGTGTCTGCGTAAATGCCAGTAAACGGAAAAATTTTGCCGTTGTTCTTTTCGCACCATTGTGCCTTCTACGGGTTAAATACTCTTAAGCATGTAAATTAAAGGTTTTGAATTGCTTCATGAATTATTGAAAATATTTTACATTTTTCATGGTTTAAAAAAAACGTTATAAAATCAGAAAGTTTTGAAGAAGACTTAAATTTTGTATAGTTTTATTTTTTTAAATCGGAAATGAGCATTTTCACAGGAAAATCATCAAGATTTCAAATTTTGGACAATTTTAGGTTAGGTTATTGTTTTACACCAAGAAATAGTACTTTGCTACAAAATTTATTATAATTCAAATAGGATTATTACTTTTTAAACAGTTTCAGGTAATATTAACGTTTTCCACAGAAAAACGGTTATTTTGCAGGAACATCTTTGGATTTCGAAAAATCCTTACAATTCTCGATAATCTTATCTTACGTTAGTATTCTTTGCTGGGGATTATTTATGTTTTTAATAAAAAATTATTACATTTAAAGATAATGTACCATTTTTCAACAATTATAGGTTATATTGGCTAGTTTCGTCTAAATTTGGCATTTTTCACTAAAATCATTACATTTAAATCCAATGAATTTGCTCAAAATTAATAAGATTCTAAAAATTTCAAAGAAGATTATAGCGATTTTTACCGGAAATATCGACATAATCTTTAAAATAATTTATCTATAGGGTAATTTTTTCCACTGAAAACCGGCTCTTTTAAACCAAATGATTTAATTTCAAAGAATATGATTTACAATTTTCAACAATTTTCTCGCAAAAAATAGTATTTTTTATAAATAAAATCATGAGATTAATTTTTTTTTATTTTCATATTTATACCAGGCATCGGTTATTTTTAATAAAAATCATTTGATTCAAAAATTAAACACAATTTTGAACAACGTTAGGCTTTATCATAGGGGTTTTCGTCGGAAATTGGCATCTTTTTAAATAAATTCAAAGATTTGATTGTCATTCATTGTATTACAATATTATATATTAATTTCCAATCTATTTGAGAATTTTAAGGTTCGTTTTTGGCGTTAGGGTCAGATACATTGAAAATAATTAGATTGCTTAGAACGCCTCGTCAAATTATGATGGCCCTCATCAGTAAATTTGATTAAATGTGCAAAAATTACCTAATTTCGTGTAGGTTACTCTTTGGTTAATATTGCATTTGGAAAATTATATTAAATGTTATGGTGGTTAATAAAATTATATAAAAAGTTCTGTGAAACTAAAATTTTTATAAAATTAGACTGGTGAAAAATACAATAAAAGAATGTTAGGTTAAGAATTCTTGAAGCTATATTAAATAGCAACGTATATTTGATGAAGACATTTGACGAAAAAATTTTCCTGTAACTTTTGTATGAAAAATTTCAGTGAAATTTTTTTTTTCAACATTTTTATTTTGAAAATTAAAATCTACTGAATTTACGGTTATCATTATAAGTTTTTGAAAAACCACACTATAGTAAAAATTGTAATGAAAGAATTTGTTCGAAATCTCATTCATTGATACAATAATTTTAAACAAAATTGAACAAATTTAAGTTCACATGCAGTTGAAATTTTAACGGAGTTGTAATTTCTCGGTTATTTTTTTAACCTTTCAGTATTTATATTTTTGTAAAATTATTAGGTGAATCAAGTCTTTTTCATTCTCTGTTAAAAATAATTCGCGTAGCCCACTATATGGAATAAAAAAACTTTTGAATAAAATTTTCCGTAATTCTAAACCCTTTTACAGCTTCTTCAGGGCAAGCGTACCGGAAAATTCCGTAACCATAGAGTGTGTCCAATATCTTACTGGAACAGACTCTAATTTTATTTTGCAATTCTAAAACTAATATCCATTAATATGCACTAAATGCCAAGGAGGACTATAATAAGTTGAAAATTCGACACCTCATGCCAAATGAAAAAAATGGCAAATATCTTAGAAAGAAAAAGGGGTGGGGTTGAGGGGGCCCCAATCATCGTCCCTTCCTGTGAGATCAAATGTACGGGAGCGGGCGAAGCCGCGCCATTCGCGCACTCACGATTAATGATCTCCCCGATGAATGATCGGACTGGAAGACGTTGTTGCGCGTTAGCCGTTTGGGCATTGTTACACAATCTGAGCAAAATTTGACATGAATGGAATTAAAAGTGACGTTAATTCTGTGTGGAAAAACGCCCGCAAGCGAGAAAATACCACAAAAATCTGTTAATATATTTTATAGAAGGAAAGATGGGAAAAGCAGAAGAGATGGAAGTGGGGGTATAGGGACGAAAAAAAAACAAAGTTTCTAGTAGGTCGGGGATGGCATGGCCACTTCGACCTGGCTGACTTATTTCATAAGAAAGTCTTTTGGCATCGCGTGTTTGTGAAATGGATCAAAATTATATTTCCCTAGAGAGGAAATATGTTCAAAAGGTGATCATGATGCAGATTCGTAGAATTTAATGGCGGTTTCTTTGATATACTCTGAGATGTATGGTAGTTGAAACTCTCTGTGAAGGACTTCACTTTTTAAATATTACCTTCATTGGTCTGTTTTATAAGGCCCAAAAAAAACCCATAAATGAAAAAATGGTTTTTGCGAGATTTTCGTGCTAATTATAATTTGTCTTCAGTTCTTTTAATGTACATTGTTTCTCATACATAAAGTATTATTTTACACAAATTTTCCAATTTTTGTCTAATTTTAGATTAGAGGGAGGTAATAGTTCAACCATGTTAACAAGAATGATTGTGTAAACAATTTATTATTATTAATATTCCATTTGAATAATGTTAGAAATTTGTGTAATTTTCAATTAGAGGAAAGTAATGATTAAATCAATTTAACCAAAATAATTGTTTAAGAAATTTATTATTATTATTAATAATATTCTCTCTGCTTATGGTAGAATTTTGCGATTTTTTTTTAAATTTTCAACAGTTTGTATATTTTTTATTAGGAGTGACTTAATAATTAAATATATTCAGTAAAGATAATCCTTGAAACAAATTATTCTTGCTTATGACTATCTTCATCCATAGCAATGCCCACTCTCTAAATATCAATCAGTGAAAAATACACTGATTGAAATAGTCATTAGACATTTCACTGATTAATCAGTGATTTAGGACGTATTCACTAATCAGTTCATTAACACTACCAGGTGTATACATATGAAACCGGTATTGCCATCTAGCGGACAGTAGGCACACTTGCAGGCACTGTCGGAACTTACCATTTGTGCTAATTGGCGTATTGTCATCTGTCAACAATATCCAATACCAAACATTTCAAGTTTCATA
>NC_046661.1:67336750-67338893 GCF_010883055.1 Belonocnema kinseyi
ATCATTTTTGGTCAAAAATGCAATTTTTTGGTTAAAATATGAACTGTACATTTTCTTGGGTTTAAAAGTCGATTATTTCACTAAGAGTTGAACTACTTTGTAGAAAAATACGTTTTTTTTAACAAGATTTTATAATTATGGTTGAAAATCTAACTATTTGGTTGAAAATTTAACTCTTTGATTGAAAACTCATATTATTCGTTTAAGAAATTCAAATTTTTTTAGATAATTCTTCTTTTTGACATTAAAATTAAATAATTTCGTCGAAAATTCATGTATTTTGTTTAAAATTTTTCTTTTTTTGTAGATCATTAATTTTCTTGGTCGAAAATTCATCTGATTGGTTGAGAATTCAGCAACTTTGTTGAAAATAAATTTTTTCCGTTAAAAATTATTTATCTTTATCTGAAAATGTAACTATTATAGGAGTGATTAAAAATTAATCGTATATATTGGTTAAGTTTGAAAATCGTTTTTTTTTTATAGACCATTAATCTTCTTGGTCAAAAATTCACCTGTTCCCTTGAAAATTTAACAATTTTACTGAAAATTCGTTTTTTTCCTTGTTCAATTCAATTTTTTATCACAGCTTTTACCTGGAAATTTAACTATTCCATTTTTGGTTAAACTTTATCCTGTAAATTGTATTAGTTAAAACACCAATTATTTGTTAGAAAATTAATTTATTTGTAGTCGATTATGACTTGAAATATTATTTCAGTATAAAAAATGTTTACTTTTAACCAATTCAATTTGAAATTTTTTAATTAAAATAAGAAAATTTCGTTAATCATCAGCAATATTTGACCGTTCATTGAAAACAATCCATTACAAACAACTGTTAAAAACTATACAAATTTGAACAGAATGGTTCGAAATAGAAAGCCTTGAATTGTTAAATTTGTAATGAGCTAAATTTTAAGTTTAAATGCTACAATATTAATTTTAAAAAAGATTCAGAATTAATTTAAAACTTGAAATTATTTCAAATAACTTGAAACACGATTTAGGCTTTTGCAGATTTAAAAAAAAATCTTTTTGAAAATTGTACAGTATTTAAAAAGAATGACAAAAATTGTTGTGATTGCTAAGAATATCGAAAATGATTTTTTATTTTGACAAATAAATTTTAAGTGATTTTTGAAAACATTTTTAAAATTAAAAAAAAAAGAATCCGTAACATTTTAAGGAAATTTTTTCATTTTGCAGTTTTTTTTTATTTTATGGAAAAAATTTAATTAACAAAACATATCAATTTTCAACCCAAAAGTTTACTTTTTAACGAATTAAATTAATTTTCTATCAAATAATTGGTGTTTTAACTAATACAATGTACAGGATAAAGTTTCAAACAAAAATTGAATAGTTCAATTTCCTGATAAAAACGATTAATTTTTAATCAATCCTAGAATAGTTACATTTTCAGATAAAAAAAAATCATTTTTAATCAAAAAAAAAAAATTGTAATAAAGTTGTTCAATTCTCAACCAATAACATGAATTTTCGACCAAGAAAATTAATGATCTACAAAATTAATTATCTACAAAAAGTTGATTTTTTCAGCCAAAAATATGAGTTTTCAAATCAAAGAGTTAAACTTTCAACCAAATAGTTAAATTTTTAACCATAATTATAAAACCTTGTTAAAAAAACGTATTTTTTTTACGAAGTAGTTCAACTCTTAGTGAAATAATCGACTTTTAAGCCCAAGAAGATGTACAGTTCATATTTCAACCAAACAATTGCATTTTTGACCAAAAATGATACATTTTCAACCAAAAAGATTAAATTTCTACCAAGCAAGGTCAATTTCCAACAAAATATATGAACTTTCAACAAAATTATTTAATTTTAAAGTCAAAAAGAGTATCATCTACAAAAAGCCGAATCCTTAACCCAAAAATATGATTTTTCAACCAAAATTTTAATTGTCGACCAAATAGTTTAACTTTCTATCAAATTGTTGACTTTTAACGCCCAAAGATGAAATTTTAACAAAAAATTTAATTTGAAGGCAAATAGTTGAATTTTCAAGTATAATATTATGAATCCTTAATCAGAAAAAATTAATTTTTTTACTAAGTACTTCAACTGTAAGTGAAAGTTAAACTATTTGGTCGACAATTACAATTTTGGTTGAAAA
>NC_046661.1:67338993-67342203 GCF_010883055.1 Belonocnema kinseyi
TTAAATAATTACTTATACCATTAACACCTAGCTAAAAAATAGCGTTATGTTCTTGAATTAAGAGTTCTTATTCTTATCCCTCTAATAGCTTAATTGGAAAAGACCTGACCGGAAATCCGAAGTTTTGTGGTTCGTTTCCCAATGGAGTGATGATGGAGTAGGGTCTTTTTTTCAAGAAATAATTTTAATTTAAAAATATTATTTTCCATCCAGTCTTATTAAGACGTTAAGCATTTTCTACTATGGAAGATTCTTAACTTGATCGATGTTGTGTAAATTTTCTGCCTTCATGGTTTGGAGGGTTGATCTACTGTCGGTAAGGTACAACCTCTGATGATATAGCAGATAAATTAAAAATTTTAAAATAATTACTTACACCATTAACATCTAGCTGAAAATTAGCGTTATGTTCTTGAATTAAGAGTTCTTATTCTGATCCCTCTAATAGCTTCATTGGAAAAGCACCTGACCGGACATCAGAAGTTCTGTGGTTCGTTCCCCAATGGAGTGAGGATAGAGTAGGATCTTTTTTTCAAGAAATAATTTTAATTTAAACATATTATTTTGCATCTAGTCTTATTAAGACGTTAAGCATTTTCTGTTATTGAAGATTCTTAACTTGATCGATATTGTGTAAATTTTCTGCCTTCATGGTTTGGAGGGTTGATCTACTGTCGGTAAGGTACAACCTCTGATGATATAGCAGATAAATTAAAAATTTTAAAATAATTACTTACACCATTAACATCTAGCTGAAAATTAGCGTTATGTTCTTGAATTAAGAGTTTTTATTCTGATCCCTCTAATAGCTTAACTGGAAAAGCACCTGACCAGAAATCCGAAGTTTTGTGTTTCGATTCCCAATGGAGTGAAGATGGAGCAGCATCTTTATTTCAAGAAACAATTTTAATTTAAAAATATTATTTTCCATCTAGTCTTATTAAGACGTTAAGCATTTTCTGTTATTGAAGATTCTTAACTTGATCGATATTGTGTAAATTTTCTGCCTTCATGGTTTGGAGGGTTGATCTACTGTCGGTAAGGTACAATCTCTGATGATATTGCAGATAAATTTAAAAAAATTTAAATAATTACTTGTACCATTAACACATAGCTAAAAATTAGCGTTATGTTCTTGAATTAAGAGTTCTTATTCTGATCCCTCTAATAGCATAACTGGAAAAGCACCTGACCGGACATCAGAAGTTTTGTGGTTCATTTCCCAATGGAGTGAAGATGAAGTAGGATCTTTTTTTCAAGAAATAGTTTTAATTTAAAAATATTATTTTCCATCTAGTCTTATTAAGACGTTAAGCATTTTCTGTTATCGAAGATTCTTAACTTGATCAATGTTGTGTAGATTTTCTGCCTTCATGGTTTGGAGGGTTGATCTACTGTCGGTAAGCTACAATCTCTGATGATATTGCAGATAAATTTAAAAAATTTAAATAATTACTTGTGCCATTAACACCTAGCTAAAAATTAGCGTTATGTTCTTGAATTAAGAGTTCTTATTCTGATCCCTTTAATAGCTTAATTGGAAAAGCACCTGACCGGAAATCCGAAGTTTTGTGGTTCGTTTCCCAATGGAGTGAAGATGGAGTAGGATCTTTTTTTCAAGAAATAATTTTAATTTTAAAATATTATTTTCCATCTAGTCTTATTAAGACGTTAAGCATTTTCTGTTATTGAAGATTCTTAACTTGATCGATATTGTGTAGATTTTCTGCCTTCATGGTTTGGAGGGTTGATCTACTGTCGGTAAGGTACAATTTCTGATGATGTAGCAGATAAATTAAAAATTTTTAAATAATTACTTATACCATTAACATCTAGCTAAAAATTAGCGTTATGTTCTTGAATTACGAGTTCTTATTCTGATCCCTCTAATAGCTTAATTGGAAAAGCACATGACCGGACATCAGAAGTTCTGTGGTTCGTTTCCCAATGGAGTGCAGATGGAGTAGGATCTTTTTTTCAAAAAATAATTTTAATTTAAAAATATTATTTTCCATCTAGTCTTATTAAGACGTTAAACATTTTCTGTTATTGAAGATTCTTAACTTGATCGATATTGTGTAGATTTTCTGCCTTCATGGTTTGGAGGGTTGATCTACTGTCGGTAAGGTACAATCTCTGATGATATTGCAGATAAATTTAAAAAAATTTAAATAATTACTTGTACCATTAACACCTAGCTAAAAATTAGCGTTATGTTCTTGAATTAAGAGTTCTTATTCTGATCCCTCTAATAGCTTAATTGGAAAAGCACCTGACCGGAAATCCGAAGTTTTGTGGTTCGTTTCCCAATGGAGTGAAGATCGAGTAGAATCTTTTTTTCAAGATTTAAAAATATAATTTTCCATCTAGTTTTACTAGGACGTTAAGCATTTTCTGTTATTGAAGATTCTTAACTTGATCAATGTTGTGTAGATTTTCTGCCTTCATGGTTTAGAGGGTTGATCTACTGTCGGTAAGGTACAATCTCTGATGATATTGCAGATAAATTTAAAAAAAATTTAAATAATTACTTGTACCATTAACACCTAGCTAAAAATCAGCGTTATGTTCTTGAATTAAGAGTTCTTATTCTGATCCCTATAATAACTTAATTGGAAAAGCACCTGTCCGGACATCAAAAGTTTTGTGAATCGTTTCCCAATGGAGTGAAGATGGAGTAGGATCTTTTTTTCAAGAAATAATTTTAATCTAAAAATATTATTTTCCATCTAGTCTTATGAAGACTTTAAGCATTTTCTGCTATTCAAGATTCTTAACTTGATCGATATTGTGTAGATTTTCTGCCTTCGTGGTTTGGAGGGTTGATCTGCTGTCGGTAAGCTACAATCTCTGATGATATTGCAGATAAATTTAAAAAAATTTAAATAATTACTTGTACCATTAACACCTAGCTAAAAATCAGCGCTATGTTCTTGAATTAAGAATTCTTATTCTGATCCCTCTAATAGTTTAATAAGAAAAGAACCTGACCCGACAACAGAAGTTCTGTGCATCGTTTCCCAATGGAGTGGAGATGGAGAAGGATCTTTTTTTCAAGAAATAATTTTAATTTAAAAATATTATTTTCCATCTAGTCTTACTAAGACGTTAAGCATTTTCTGCTATTCAAGATTCTTAACTTGATCGATATTGTGTAGATTTTCTGCCTTCGTGGTTTGGAGGGTTGATCTGCTGTCGGTAAGCTACAAT
>NC_046661.1:67342303-67344042 GCF_010883055.1 Belonocnema kinseyi
CAAACCATGAAGGCAGAAAATCTACAAAATATCGATCAAGTTAAGAATCTTCAATAACAGAAAATGCTTAACGTCTTAATAAGACTAGATGGAAAATAATACTTTTAAATTAAAATTATTTCTTAAAAAAAAGATCCTGCTCCATCTTCACCCCATTGGGAAACGAACCACAAAACTTCGGATTTCTGGTCAGGTGCTTTTCCAATTAAGCTATTAGAGGGATCAGAATAAGAACTCTTAATTCAAGAACATAGCGCTGATTTTTAGCTAGGTGTTAATGGTACAAGTAATTACTTAAATTTTTTTTTATTTATCTGCAATATCATCAGAGATTGTAGCTTACCGACAGTAGATCAACCCTCCAAACCATGAAGGCAGAAAATCTACACAATATGGATCAAGTTAAGAATCTTCAATAACAGAAAATTCTTAACGTCTTAATAAGACTAGATGGAAAATAATACTTTTAAATTAAAATTATTTCTTGAAAAAAATATCCTACTCCATCTTCACCCCATTGGGAAACGAACCACAAAACTTCGGATTTCTGGTCAGGTGCTTTTCCAATTAAGCTATTAGAGGGATCAGAATAAGAACTCTTAATTAAAGAACATAACGCTAATTTTTAGCTAGGTGTTAATGGTACAAGTAATTACTTAAATTTTTTTTATTTATCTGCAATATCATCAGAGATTGTAGCTTACCGACAGTAGATCAACCCTCCAAACCAAGAAGGCAGAAAATCTACACAATATCAATCAAGTTAGGAATCTTCAATAACAGAAAATGCTTAACGTCTTCATAAGACTAGATGGAAAATAATACTTTTAAATTAAAATTATTTCTTGAAAAAAAGATCCTACTCCATCTTCACCCCATTGGGAAACGAACCACAAAACTTCGGATTTCTGGTCAGGTGCTTTTCCAATTAAGCTATTAGAGGGATCAGAATAAGAAGTCTTAATTCAAGAACATAGCGCTGATTTTTAACCAGGTGTTAATGGTACAAGTAAATATTTAAATTTTTTAAAATTTATCTGCAATATCATCAGAGATTGTAGCTTACCGACAGTAGATCAACCCTCCAAACCATGAAGGCAGAAAATCTACACAATATCAATCAAGTTAGGAATCTGCAATAACAGAAAATGCTTAACGTCTTAATAAGACTAGATGGAAAATAATATTTTTAAATTAAAACTATTTCTTGAAAAAACGATCCTACTCCATCTTCACTCCATTGGGAAACGAACCACAAAACTTCGGATTTCCGGTCAGGCGCTTTTCCAATTAAGCTATTAGAGGGATCAGAATAAGAACTCTTAATTAAAGAACATAACGCTAATTTTTAGCTGGGTGTTAATAGCACAAGTAATTATTTAAATTTTTTAAATTTATCTGCAATATCATCAGAGATTGTAGCTTACCGACAGTAGATCAACCCTCCAAACCATGAAAGCAGAAAATCTACACAACATTGATCAAGTTAAGAATCTTCAATAACAGAGAATGCTTAACGTCTTAATAAGACTAGATGGAAAATAATATTTTGAAATTAAAATTATTTCTTGAAAAAGATCCTACTCCATCTTCACTCCATTGTGAAACGAACCACAATACTTCGGATTTCTGGTCACGTGCTTTTCCAATTAAGCTATTAGAGGGATCAGAATAAGAACTCTTAATTCAAGAACATAACGCTAATTTTTAGCTAGGTGTTAATGGTACAAGTAATTATT
>NC_046661.1:67344142-67345797 GCF_010883055.1 Belonocnema kinseyi
TTTTTCAAGAAATAATTTTAATTTAAAAATATTATTTTCCATCTAATCTTATTAAGACGTTAAGCATTTTCTGTTATTGAAGATTCTTAACTTGATCGATATAGAGTAAATTTTCTGCCTTCATGGTTTGGGGGGTTGATCTACTGTCGGTAATTTACAATCTCTGATGATATTGCAGATAAATTAAAAAAAAATTTAAATAATTACTTGTACCATTAACAACTAGCTAAAAATTAGCTTTATGTTCTCGAATTAAGAGTTCTTATTCTGATCCCTCTAATAGCTTGATTGGAAAAGCACCTGACCGGACATCAGAAGTTCTGTGGTTCGATTCCCAATGGAGTGAAGATGGAGTAGGATCTTTTTTTCAAGAAATAATTTTAATTTAAAAATATTATTTTCCATCTAGTCTTATTAAGACGTTAAGCATTTTCTGTTATTGAAGATTCTTAACTTGATCGATATATTGTAAATTTTCTGCCTTCATGGTTTGGAGGGTTGATCTTCTGTCGGTAAGGTACAATCTCTGATGATATTGCAGATAAATTAAGAAAAAATTAAATAATTACATGTACCATTAACACCTAGCTAAAAACTAGCGTTATGTTCTTCAATCCAGAGTTCTTATTCTGATCCCTCTAATAGTTTAACAAGAAAAGCACCTGACCCGACATCAGAAGTTTTGTGGTGCGTTTCCCAATGGAGTGGAGATGGAGAAGGATCTTTTTTTCAAGAAATAATTTTAATTTAAAAATATTATTTTCCATCTAGTCTTATTAAGACGTTAAGCATTTTCTATTATTGAAGATTCTTAACTTGATCGATGTTGTGTAGATTTTCTGCCTTCATGGTTTGGAGCGTTGATCTACTGTCGGTAAGGTACAATCTCTGATGATATTGCAGATAAATTAAAAAAATTTAAATAATTACTTGTTCCATTAACACCTAGCTAAAAATTAGCGTTTTGTTCTTGAATTAAGAGTTCTTATTCTGATCCCTCTAATAGCTTAATTGGAAAAGCCCCTGACCGGACATCAGAAGTTTTGTGGTTCATTTCCCAATGGAGTGAAGATGGAGTAGGATCTTTTTTTCAAGAAATAGTTTTAATTTAAAAATATTTTTTTGCATCTAGTCTTATTAAGACGTTAAGCATTTTCTGTTATTGAAGATTCTTAACTTGATCAATGTTGTGTAGATTTTCTGCCTTCATGGTTTGGAGGGTTGATCTACTGTCGGTAATTTACAATCTCTGATGATATTGCAGATAAATTAAAAAAAAATTTAAATAATTACTTGTACCATTAACACCTAGCTAAAAATTAGCGTTATGTTCTTGAATTAAGAGTTCTTATTCTGATCCCTCTAATAGCTTCATTGGAAAAGCACCTGACCGGACACCAGAAGTTCTGTGGTTCGTTTCCCAATGGAGTGAAGATAGAGTAGGATCTTTTTTTCAAGAAATAATTTTATTTTAAAAATATTATTTTCCATCTAGTCTTATTAAGACGTTAAGCATTTTCTGTTATTCAAGATTCTTAACTTGATCGATATTTTGTAGATTTTCTGCCCTCATGGTTTGGAGGGTTGATCTACTGTCGGTAAGGTACAATCTCTGATGATATAGCAGATAAATTAAAAAATTTTAAATAATTACT
>NC_046661.1:67345897-67349508 GCF_010883055.1 Belonocnema kinseyi
AATTTAAATAATTACTTGTACCATTAACACCTAGCTAAAAATTAGCGTTATGTTCTTGAATTAAGAGTTCTTATTCTGATCCCTCTAATAGCTTAATTGGAATAGCACCTGACCAGAAATCCGAAGTTTCGTGGTTCGTTTCACAATGGAGTGAAGATGGAGTAGGATCTTTTTTTCAAGAAATAATTTTAATTTATAAATATTATTTTCCATCTAGTCTTATTAAGACGTTAAGCATTTTCTGTTATTGAAGATTCTTAACTTGATCAATGTTGTGTAGATTTTCTGCCTTCATGGTTTGGAGGGTTGATCTACTGTCGGTAAGGTACAATCTCTGATGATATAGCAGATAAATTAAATTTTTTTTTTTAGAAGTTAGATTCTACAATACGAAAACTCCCAAATACTAGACTACACTGAAAAAAATTCTTCTTGAATCAAGAAAATATTACTTGATTCAAGTCAATCGCAGGTACGAATGGGGACGATAGAAGATGAGTGTTCTAAAACTTTATTGTGTTACTTCATATAGAGATGCCTTCAAATGCAGAACATAGTTTACTTGCAAGAAATTATTTCTGATACACTTCAAGAATATATTTTCTTAATATAAAAATATGTAGTATCGGATCAATAGACTAGTGCCTTAACTGAACTTGGATCTCGGTCACAAAAGTTTGGGTAAGAATTTCAAGGCAGGGTCGTACCAAGTCATATGGTTAGCCTCAACCAACTTCAAACTAAAAGTATTTGAACTCAGCTTTAATTTACCATTTTTTATTTAGAAAAATTTTTGAATCGAATTTTACTTATTTCAAAAAAGGCTCGATACTTTTTTTTCTTAATATATTTAAGAATATCTTAAAATATCTAAAAGTAATGAACAATAAATAAAAATTCTCCGTAAAATGCGCAGTTTTCAATTTATGCATCTCTTTTATTGTATATGATACTCTCTAACTCAATTTTTAATGCAAAATAACATTTCTTAAGCAATAATTGAAAACATTTGAAAACGCGAAGTAAGTTCACTTATTTAACGAGGCATTTAATACTTTTTGTTTCTAAATATTTAAAACGCTTAAAAACGACCCAAAGGTATGATATAATAAAGAAAAGTTGCAAGTACAGAAATGCTTTAATAACATCAATGACAAAAAATTATGTTCTGCTATACGAAAATTTTCATAAAACACACTGTTTTCAATTAATCGAATTCTTTTATAATCCCTTTTTTTACAAAGATTTGAATATGGAACTGCTTTCCTAAAGCAACAATTTAAAATATGCAAAAAATAATTCAACTTTACTTATTTACAAAGGGCTCAATACTCTTTTCTTTAAAAATTTAATCCGTTTAAAACTAGCTAAAGCATTTAAAAAATGAAGAACTTTTAAGTTAAAAAACGCTTTCTTAACCTCAGTGACAAATAAATATTTTCTGATTTTCAAAAACCTTTGTAAAGCGCACAGTTTTCGATTTATTTAATTCTTTTATAATACTTTTTAACTCCGTTTTTAATTTAAAATAACAATTCACAAAAAATAATTAAAAATATGTAGATAAAATTGATTGCTAGTTCAAATATGGTCGGCTGAAAAATATTTGTTTGCTTCCTTCTTGCATTCTCAATTATTTTATTAAAAAAATTTGTAAGTGTCGATTTTTTAATTGTTCCTATATAAAATGAAATGCCTTCTTAATAAACTTTTTAAAAATGTTATTGAACTCTTTTTTCTTAAATATTTTGTTTTAAAAACGCATACCATTTTT
Organism: Belonocnema kinseyi; assembly: GCF_010883055.1. Classification (NCBI taxonomy): domain Eukaryota; kingdom Metazoa; phylum Arthropoda; class Insecta; order Hymenoptera; family Cynipidae; genus Belonocnema; species Belonocnema kinseyi. The sequence goes on from NC_046661.1 coordinate 67,347,672, forward strand.
TTAAATTGTCAAGAAAACGTAATAATTGTATTTCAAAGCATTTTTTAAAGCTTATAACTTTGTTTTATGCTGTCATATATTCATTTTTATTATTTACATAATAAACAAAATATGTGAGTATATGAGCGATTGACAAAGTGTTAACTTAGTTTTATTAAGTTTTTATAAATATACATACTAAGAATATCCGCATTAAATTTTCTATAATTAAGGCCATGTTGAAATGAAATTTTCTATGATCATTGAATTCATTGACTGAAAACCCTAATTTTGTTAATTTTATTTTGAAAAAACATAAATTTCTACTTAATTATTTAAAATAGGAACATTATATGCGCGCTGCATTACGCGGGAAGCATTGCATTGCCAATTAATAACATAAAAATATAAAACAAGACATTAACTATTTCAGAAAGCAAGTGAGAATATAAAATTGAAAATTATTTTAAAAATTCCTGCGTAATACACCAATGTTTCGAATTTTATAAATATTATTGAAATTCAAAATCATTGTTAGTGGCGAAGAGAACCAACTTCATAACATATCAAATTGTTGATTATTATATTGAATAAGATACTGATGCAGTAAGATGTAAATTAATTTAGACTAATATATTAATTTTCATAGTATGTGTGTGATGTATATTGTATCAAGTCTACAGTTCTTATGTTGAAAAAATTAATGTGATTCTATCACATTCGTTTCAAATTAATAATTATTTGAAGGAAAATATTCAAGCATTGTTCTAAGAGAAAGTATTTCTTCGCTGAATACATTAATTTTCTCGTCTCAAGAAAATGAACATTGTTTCAATTAAAATAGTAGTGGAAATAAGTATATGAATTTACTTGGATCCAGAAACATTTTGTTAGATTTTTAGTTACTTATCACAAGAATATTATAGTCTTACTAGGCAGTCTGATAAGTACCTGAAAATTCTAAGAGATGGCATTAGTATTCACTGATGTGAACCATTTTCGTCGATCTTGATCCTTCAAATGACGCCTGTCAAAACTTCAGCAATTTATGTTTACGCATTTACAAGTTACAGCACTGAGAAGCGACTAACCTCCGAGTTTTTTTTAATATGGAAAAATCTGAGTTTCGAGTTTTGATCAAACACTACTATCTTCTCAAGAAGACGATATCAAAGATATTATAAACGTAGATGCGGTGCGAGCTTAGTTACCCGCCATAAATATAGACGGCGCGTCCGGCGAAAAAAGTCACTTCCCCTCTACCCATCGCTCCCCGTAAATAGCACCATCCTATATAGTTTGCCAAGAGCCACTTGGAGCGCTGTAAGCAACTCTCGGCACACCTTCGAGGCGCACTGATGGTAAACTTAGCTTGGACAAGAACCATTTAAATTAAAATTAAATTGCCAACATTTCATAACAAACGTAAAATATCCACGCCTTGTAAGACATGGTTATTTTAATAGATACCGGAGAGAAAATTAAATGTATAATTTATATTTCTGTTCCATATATTTTGTAATATTTCTAAAGTTATTTGATTATTTCCAAATATATCTTTGTTATTTCTCATATTTTGATATTCTTTTATAAGTAACAATTTATTTACTTCACCATATTATATTTTTATTCTAACAGATAAAACTTTTAGTGCAATATCTATACATTGTTCTTTAATATTATTAAGTGTTTATTTTTATATTTGTATAGTTTGCAATTTCTACAGATATTTTAGTCTATTCGACTAATGAATTTTCCGCATGTGTTTTAAAATTTCTTAATTAATACGGTCCGATCACTGACAATGAGTGAATGGCAGAGTAATAATAAGTTCATAAATGTATAACTGCTCTCTGAG
>NC_046661.1:67349608-67351180 GCF_010883055.1 Belonocnema kinseyi
CTGTCGGTAAGGTACAATCTCTGATGATATTGCAGATAAATTAAAAAAAATTTAAATAATTACTTGTACCATTAACACCTAGCTAAAAATTAGCGATATGTTCTTGAATTAAGAGTTCTTATTCTGATCCCTCTAAGAGCTTAATTGGAAAAGCACCTGACCATAAATCCGAAGTTTTGTGATTCGTTTCCCAATGGATTGAAGATGGAGTAGCATCTTTTTTTCAAGAAATAATTTTAATTTAAAAATATTATTTTCCATCTAGTCTTATTAAGACGTTAAGCATTTTCTGTTATTCAAGATCCTTAACTTGATCGATATTGTGTAGATTTTCTGCCTTCATGGTTTGGAGGGTTAATCTACTGTCGGTAATGTACAATCTCTGATGATATTGCAGATAAATTTAAAAAAATTTAAATAATTACTTGTGCCATTAACACCTAGCTAAAAATTAGCGATATGTTCTTGAATTAAGAGTTCTTATTCTGATCCCTCTAATAGCTTAATTGGAAAAGCACCTGACCAGAAATCCGAAGTTTTGTGATTCGTTTCCCAATGGATTGAAGATGGAGTAGCATCTTTTTTTCAAGAAATAATTTTAATTTAAAAATATTATTTTCCATCTAGTCTTATTAAGACGTTAAGCATTTTCTGTTATTCAAGATCCTTAACTTGATCGATATTGTGTAGATTTTCTGCCCTCATGGTTTGAAGGGTTGATCTACTGTCGGTAAGGTACACTCTCTGATCATATTGCAGATAAATTAAAAAAATTTAAATAATTACTTGTGCCATTAACACCTAGCTAAAAATTAGCGTTCTGTTCTTGAATTAAGAGTTCTTATTCTGTTCCCTCTAATAGCTTAATTGGAAAATCACCTGACCGGACATCAGAAGTTTTGTGGTTCGTTTCGCAATGGAGTGAAGATGGAGTAGGATCTTCTTTTCAAGAAATAATTTTAATTTAAAAATATTATTTTCCATCTAGTCTTATTAAGACGGTAAGCATTTTCTGTTATTGAAGATTCTTAACTTGATCAATGTTGTGTAGATTTTCTGCCTTCGTCGTTTGGAGGGTTGATCTACTGTCGGTAAGGTATAATCTCTGATGATATTGCAGATAAATTTAAAAAAATTTAAATAATTACTTGTACCATTAACAACTAGCTAAAAATTAGCGTTATGTTCTTGAATTAAGAGTTCTTATTCTGATCCCTCTAATAGCTTGATTGGAAAAGCACCTGACCAGAAATCCGAAGTTTTGTGGTTCGTTTCCCAATGGGGTGAAGATGTAGTAGGATCTTTTTTTCAAGAAATAATTTTAATTTAAAAGTATTATTTTCCATCTAGCCTTATTAAGACGTTAAGCATTTTCTGTTATTGAAGATTCTTAACTTGATCGATATTGTGCAGATTTTCTGCCTTCATGGTTTGAAGGGTTGATCTACTGTCGGTGTGCTACAATCTCTGATGATATTGCAGATAAATTAAAAAAATTTAAATAATTACTTGTGCCATTAACACCTAGCTAAAAATTAGCGTTATGTTCTTGAATTAAGAGTTCTTAGTCTG
>NC_046661.1:67351280-67352307 GCF_010883055.1 Belonocnema kinseyi
TTGTACCATTAACACCTAGCTAAAAATTAGCGTTATGTTCTTGAATTAAGAGTTCTTATTCTGATACCTCTAATAGCTTAATTGGAAAAGCACCTGACCGGACGTCAGAAGTTCTGTGGTTCGTTTCCCAATGGAGTGCAGATGGAGTAGGATCTTTTTTTCAAGAAATAGTTCTAATTTAAAAATATTATTTTCCATCTAGTCTTATTAAGACGTTAAGCATTTTCTATTATTGAAGATTCTTAACTTGATCGATGTTGTGTAGATTTTCTGCCTTCATGGTTTGGAGCGTTGATCTACTGTCGGTAAGGTACAATATCTGATGATATTGCAGATAAATTTAAAAAAATTTAAATAATTAGTTGTACCACTAACACCTAGCTAAAAATTAGCGTTTTGTTTTTGAATTAAGAATTCTTATTCTGATCCCTCTAATAGCTTAACTGGAAAAGCACCTGACCGGACATCAGAAGTTTTGTGGTTCATTTCCCAATGGAGTGAAGATGGAGTAGGGTCTTTTTTTCAAGAAATAGTTCTAATTTAAAAATATTATTTTCCATCTAGTCTTATTAAGTCGTTAAACATTTTCTGTTATTGAAGATTCTTAACTTGATCAATGTTGTGTAGATTTTCTGCTTTCAAGGTTTGGAGGGTTGATCTACTGTCTGTAAGCTACAATCTCTGATGATATTGCAGATAAATTTAAAAAATTTAAATAATTACTTGTGCCATTAACACCTAGCTAAAAATTAGCGTTATGTTCTTTAATTAAGAGTTCTTATTCTGATCCCTCTAATAGCTTAATTGGAAAAGCGCCTGACCGGAAATCCGAAGTTTTGTGGTTCGTTTCCCAATGGAGTGAAGATGGAGTAGGATCGTTTTTTCAAGAAATAATTTTAATTTAAAAATATTATTTTGCATCGATTCTTATTAAGACGTTAAGCATTTTCTGTTATTGCAGATTCTTAACTTGATCGATATTGTGTAGATTTTCTGCCTTCATGGTTTGGAGGGTTGATCTACTGTC
>NC_046661.1:67352407-67354247 GCF_010883055.1 Belonocnema kinseyi
TGAAAATGTATATAGTATTTTTTAAATCACAAAAGTTCTTCCGAAAAATCGAAATGTTAATTAAAAAACACGTGTTTTTGTATATAAATTTGTCGGTAAAATCTTTTTTATAATTTTAATTTTAAATTCAAACAATTTTTAACACTTTAGATATGAAAAAAAAAATTTATTTGATAACAATATTTTATTATCGTATTTTTAATTAATAATTAATACTGATTAAGAAACAATTTTTTTTGGGGGAGTTTTATTATTTGGGAATTTTCAAATTCGTTAATATTATAAACTGTTCAGGAATTTTATTAGTTTTGGAATTGTATTTTTCGGGACAGAGAGTTTTACCGAGTCGGGAATTTTATTTTTCGGGATATTTCAGCCGTCCTCATAGAATTACAGAAAATTTGCTCTAATTATAATCTCGGCGCTCGATCTTGTTAATTTTTTCCTACAGTATTAATAAAAAAAAATTGTACGGAAATTTTTGATATCATAAAGTTAAAGATAATCACAATTAAAAATTTTAAAAATCGCTTTACATTCAATTTTTATTCTTGGATCTTGGCGATTTTTTTCTAATCTATTTCAGTCACTGGTAGGCTTTTTTGACATCTAGGTATGTAAAAAAGGTAAACTTCAGAAAATTTAAAAACTAATTTAAGAACTATTTATACTCTTTTAAGATACCAATACAATTTACACAACACTAATTTAAAATTTGCAAATTTTTAGGCCTTCAGTTTAAGAACTTGAATTTTAACGTGAAAATTGCTTCATTTTCAGAATATAGCTTTATTGTTTGAATTTTCAGAATTTTCGTTATAAGTTATAGGTTAGGTCAAAAATAACATTCTGGGATTCGACATTTTTACAACGCGAAAAAGTTTTAATTTAAAATTTAAAAATGCGTAAATACACCATTTTCCATGTTCATTTGTAATCCAGCGAGTCACTTTTTTCGATTCCTTTGAAAGTCGATCCTTTGCTTTCAGTTTTCTTTTTAAAATATACCTTGAATTCAAAGCATTTCAAATTAAATGTTTGCAGCTGCATTTAGATTGAATTATACAAAGGTTTTTTGTTTTAAATATAAATTAATTAAAACATTTTATTTGTTTTTCACAATTGTAAATTATAACTTCTAAAATGGAATAATTGTAGCTCAAACATGAAAAAGTATAGACTAATTTCAAATTTAAAGAGGTTCCGTCACATATATTGAACTATTAAAACCTCTGATCATTTTTAAGGTTTTTAAAACTCTTTTAAAAACTTGCTTTAAGAATTTTGGTTGTGATTTCTTAATAAAAGAATAAGTGCTATTTAGTCTCCAGAACAGCAATTTCAAAAATATTTAAACCCTTACTAGTTGAGACATTTTAAATTTGTAGTCTTCACAGTATATTGAATAATTTTAAATTTAAAGCTATTTAAATATGTCATTTGAATTTTTAAATTAAAATTGTTCGATAATTTTAGATTGAAACCTCTCAAATGATTTAGTTACAAATTAAAATCGTACAACTTTAAGTTTTATTTATTTTTGGACCATTTGTCACCCCCCCCCCCCCCCCCCCCCTGCCAATTATTTCTTTGTAATAAAATAACGCCCGATTTTTGTAAAAATTAACAAATATATATTAAAGCTTCACTCAAGGTAATTTTTGTTCAAAAAGCTTGTTCCTGAATAAATTAACTCTTATTGTTTCAGATTTCGTTCTGTTACTTAGGGATTATGTTCTTCATAGAAAAAATTGAAATGTGGTTTTTTCACGTTTATAAAATTATAATTGAAGGTCACTCGGGGTAATTTTCTGTGAAAAATATTGATTTACAAAGAATA
>NC_046661.1:67354347-67355440 GCF_010883055.1 Belonocnema kinseyi
TAAGACGTTAAGCATTTTCTGTTATTGAAGATTCTTAACTTGATCGATATTGTGTAGATTTTCTGCCTTCATGGTTTGGAGTGTTGATCTACTGTCGGTAAGTTACAATCTCTGATGATATTGCAGATAAATTTAAAAAATTTAAATAATTAGTTGTACCATTAACACCTAGCTAAAAATTAGCGTTTTGTTCTTGAATTAAGAGTTCTTATTCTGATCCCTCTAATAACTTCATTGGAAAAGAACCTGACCGGACATCAGAAGTTCTGTGGTTCGTTTCCCAATGGAGTAAGGATAGAGTAGGATCTTTTTTCAAGAAATAATTTTAATTTAAAAATATTATTTTCCATCTAGTCTTATTAAGACGTTAAGCATTTTCTGTTATTGAAGATCCTTAACTTGATCGATATTGTGTAGATTTTCTGCCTTCATGGTTTGGAGTGTTGATCTACTGTCGGTAAGGTACAGTCTCTGATGATATTGCAGATAAATTAAAAAATTTAAATAATTACTTGTAGCATTAACGCCTAGCTAAAAATTAGCGTTATGTTCTTGAATTAAGAGTTCTTATTCTGATCCCTCTAATAGCTTAATTGGAAAAGCACCTGACCGGACATCAGAAGTTTTGCGGTTCGTTACCCAATGGAGTGCAGATGGAGTAGGATCTTTTTTTCAAGAAATAATTTTAATTTAAAAATATTATTATCCATCTAGTCTTATTAAGACGGTAAGCATTTTCTGTTATTGAAGATTCTTAACTTGATCCATGTTGTGTAGATATTCTGCCTTCGTGGCTTGGAGGGTTGATCTACTGTCGGTAAGGTACGATCTCTGACAATATAGCAGATAAATTAAAAAATTTAAAATAATTACTTATACCATTAACACCTAGCTAAAAATGAGCTTTATGTTCTTGAATTAAGAGTTCTTATTCTGATCCCTCTAATAGCTTAATTGGAAAAGCACCTGACCGGACATCAGAACTTTTGTTGTTCGTTTCCCAATGGAGTGCAGATGGAGTAGGATCTTTTTTTCAAGAAATAATTTTAATTTAAGAATATTATTTTCCATCTAGTCTTATTAAGACGGTAAG
>NC_046661.1:67355540-67356599 GCF_010883055.1 Belonocnema kinseyi
GGAAACGAACCACAAAACTTCGGATTTCTGGTCAGGTGCTTTTCCAATTAAGCTATTAGAAGGATCAGAATAAGAAGTCTTAATTCAAGAACATAGCGCTGATTTTTAGCTAGGTGTTAATGGTACAAGTAATTTTTTTAATTTTTTTTAAATTTATCTGCAATATCATCAGAGATGGTAGCTTACCGACAGTAGATCAACCCTCCAAACCATGAAGGCAGAAAATCTACACAATATCAATCAAGTTAGGAATCTTCAATAACAGAAAATGCTTAACGTCTTAATAAGACTAGATGGAAAATAATACTTTTAAATTAAAATTATTTCTTGAAAAAAAGACCCTACTCGATCTTCACCCCATTGGGAAACGAACCACAAAACTTCGGATTTCTGGTCAGGTGCTTTTCCAATCAAGCTATTAGAAGGATCAGAATAAGAAGTCTTAATTCAAGAACATAGCGCTGACTTTTAGCCAGGTGTTAATGGTACAAGTAATTATTTAAATTTTTTAAAATTTATCTGCAATATCACCAGAGATTGTAGCTTATCGACAGTAGATCAACCGTCCAAACCATGAAGGCAGAAAATCTACACAATATCGATCAAGTTAAGAATCTGCAATAACAGAAAATGCTTAACGTCTTAATAAGACTAGATGGAAAATAATATTTTTAAATTAAAATTATTTCTGGAAAAAACGATCCTACTCCATCTTCACTCCATTGGGAAACGAACCACAAAACTTCGGATTTCTGGTCAGGTGCTTTTCCAATTAAGCTATTAGAGGGATCAGAATAAGAACTCTTAATTCAAGAACATAGCGCTGATTTTTAGCTAGGTGTTAATGGTACAAGTAATTATTTAAATTTTTTTTTAATTTATCTGCAATATCGTCAGAGATTGTAGCTTACCGACAGTAGATAAACCCTCCAAACCATGAAGGCAGAAAATTTACAAAATATCGATCAAGTTAAGAATCTTCAATAACAGAAAATGCTTAACGTCTTAATAAGACTAGATGGAAAATAATACTTTTAAATTAAAATTATTTCTTGAAAA
>NC_046661.1:67356699-67361524 GCF_010883055.1 Belonocnema kinseyi
GCGAGGGCGCATACTTTGAATAAAATATTTGTTATCATTCTCTTGAAATAAATATGTTTTTTTCTTGAAAAAATACCGGTTTCATATGTATACACCTGGTATTTATAGGAATTTTTTCAATAAAAATCAATGTGTATCATATTCATATAAATTTTGGTAATATTTATAAAAGTATTACTATTTTTAATTTAAAAAATTAGCGTATAGAGAATACAGTTTTTATTTGAAATTTCACGACGGTTTTTTGTACCATGTTTGACCCTCGGCCAGAATCAAGGAAAAATAATCTAAAAATATGTTCATTAATTATTAAAATGCTACAAAGACTTATCTTAACAATTTTTTCTCTTTTTATAATCATGAGATATTTCTTCATAAAATAAATTTTGTTGCATTTATTTTACAATTATTTACAGTCAATTTCCAATTACAATTATATTACAATTAAAATAAAATTGTAAAAGCTAAATTTTGTAATTTTGAGATAAGTATTGTAAAGATTAAATATTTTTCAAAGATTTCATAGAAAATAAAATAAGTTTGATCAGTTTGTTTATAAATTTATACGTAAATAATTATTAGAAGATTCTTAAGGAAATTAAAAAAAAAGATTTTCGAATATATCAGATGTGCCAGAAAAGATCCTAGGAGATTTTAAAGAAATTTTATTTTTATTTTATATGATTTAAAAAAATATTATGAAAATTTCTTATCTATTTAAAACGTTTTGAATTCTTCAAGATATTGGTAACTCTCTCGAGTTTTTATCAAAAATTTAAAAAAAAAATTCAAAATGTAGAAAAAAATGTCCTTATAATCTTCTAAATTTTCCCAAGCATTTTAAGAAACTATATTCTCCTGAAACCTTTCGAGATTATTTTAAAGTTCCTAAAGTTTATCTTGCGATTCTAGAACACTTCTAAAGTTTAAATTTGTTTGAATTTCATCAAGTCTACTAAATACTTCCTGAATTCACTTGATTATTTCCTTTTTTTAAAACTTTTTAATCTTATCAAATTGAAGCACTTTGCTTTAAAATCTTCTGCACTCTTCTTTTAAATTTTAGGAAATCGTTTGATGTGTTTAAAAATGTGTTTAAAGTACATTGTTTTATATAAAAAATTATCAAAAACTTTCACACGATTATTAGAAAAATAATTCTGTTTTTCTAAACTTGTCAGACCTTTCAATCTCTAATATTTAAAAATTATTCAAATTTTTCCTGATTTTTTTTAATTCTGCAAAATTGAAAAATAAATGCCTTTAAAGTTTTTCAAATGCTTTGAGAATATTTGAAATCTTTTTCAATCTTTTGAAATGTATAAAAGTAATCTTTTCAAATTAATTGTTGGAAATAAAAAATTATGTAAATTATTCCTTTAAAAATATTTACAAGTTTTAATTATTTTCGAATCGTTTCAAAATTTTTGAATATCTCCTAAGCTTACTTAAATTTGAAAGAATTATGTTCCTTAATTTTTCTAAAGTTAAGTAATATGGAAAAATTACAACATTTTGCTTCAAAATATTTTACGTGCTTTTTAGACATTTTAGGAAGTAATAAAAAATGTTTTGTAATCTGTTTTCAATTTGTTATTAGAATTCATTCCAAAACAATTATTTATATTTTTTCCAAACTACTCTTATCAAAATTTAATATAAAAGTCTGAAATGTTAAGTGTATCTAAATACTACAATTTTTAATGTTTCCATATTATTAGAAATAATACAACAAATTATATGTGTAATTAAAATAAACTTTTTTTAATTCTCATTGAACTTATTTCAAGTTATATTTTTTGAATTTTCAAAATTTATGTAATTACTTATTCTGATTGGAAATAATTGTACCTCTTGCGATTAAAATCGGGGATTCTGCTCGGGAAGAAATGTACGAAAAGTAATTAAAAAAAAAAAATCATTCAAATTTTAATTTTAAAGGCTGATAATTGTACACAATTTCCAGGCGCATCTTTCTTATTCTTCTACAAGAATTTTTAGGTTTTTTCAGTTTTTTAAATCAGTTTATCCTACGTTTCTAAAACTCCTCTGAACATTAAATTATTTTTTAATCTCATAAATTCTACTCAATATTTATTGAATTTATCCGATTATTTGCACTTTTAAAAAATTTGTAATGTTATCGAATTAAAAAATGTTGATTTTAAAACCTTTTAAACTCTTTTTCAAAATTTTAGGAAATTGTTTGATGTGTTTAAAAATCTTCTTTAATTTTCTTTTAAAGCACATTTTTCAAAATAAAAAATTATTTAAAATTTTCAGACGTTAATTAGGAAAATAATTATTTTTTTTTCTAATCTTGTCAGGTCTTCTAATCTTTAAAAATTATTCAAATTTTTCCTGATTTTTTTTTATTTTGCAAAATTAAACCAAAAGAATTGCCTTTAAAATTTTTCAGATACTTTGACAATTTTTGACGTATTTTTGAATGTTTTGAAATGCTCTAAAATAATCTCCTAAAATTAATTTTTCGAAATAAAAAATTATTTTAATTATTTCTAGGAACCTAAAATAATTTTTTTCATTTTCGTGAAAACTTACATAATTCTTCAAAAGTCTTTACAAGTTTTAATTTTATTTGAATCCTTTCAAAATTTCTGAATATCTCTTAAACTTTCTCAAATTTGAAAGTAGATTTTTAAAGCAACATATAATTTTAAAAATTGTGTAACAAAATTGCACAAGAAGGCCTAATAAGAATTATGTTCCTTAATTCAAGATATGAAAAAATTGACTCATAATCTTTTAAATTTGTCCCAGGAATTCTAAGAAAAACAGTTTTACCTCCTTGAAATCTTTCGGAATTCCTGTAAAGTTTCTAAAGTTTATGTTTGAACTCTTGAAAAATCTAATTTTCTAACAGAATTTCAGTTTGAAATTCTATTCAAATCTCTTCAGTTCTTCTTCATATTTCTTGCATTTATTCGATTTTGATCTACTTATTATAATCTTACCAAATTGAAACATTTTGCTTATAATCTTCTACAGCCTTCTTTTAAATTTGAGGAAATCCTTTCACATGTTTAAAATCCTTTTTTAATATTCTCATAAAGTAGGTTTTTTAAAATAAAAAATAATTACAAATTTTCCGACCAATCTTGAAAAAGTTATGTTTCTAATCTTGTCGGATGACCTTCTAAGCCTTCTAATCATTAAAAACTATTAAAATTTTAAATGATTTTCTTTGAAATTCGGCAAAATGAAAAAGATTGCTTAAAATCTTTAGATTCTTTATTGATCATTTTAGACATAGTTTAAAATGTATTATAATTTTTTTAACTCAATTTTTCAAAATAAAAAATTATATTAATTATTCGTAGAAACCTAAAAGAATTTTTTCATTTTCGTGAAACTTTTCAAAATTCTTTACAAAATCTTTACAAATTTTAATTATTTTCTAATCGTTTCAAAATTCCTGAATATATCTTAAACTTACGCAAATTTTAAAGCACATTTTTTAAACAAAAATAGATTTAAAAAAAATGTGCAATACAATTGCGCAAGAAGGCTTGATAAGAATTACTTTCCTTATTTTTTTCTGAAATTATAGAACATAGCAAAATTTCCTGAACTTTCATTCTCTTGACAACCTGCGAAATTCAGTTTACTTAAAAACTCCTCCAAATAGCCTTTTCGGCTCTACAGGAGGCTGGCCTACGCAACATGTAGCAGAGCCGACTCACCGACACGCTACGTTTGAATGTGTCGCTCCCAGATGGGAGAGCGGTGGGGGCCGAAAAATCAACACTGAGCTCATGATAATTGTTTCGTCAACGGATTTTTGATTATAAATAGAATAATGGTACATATGCGATATAAAAAAAAATGAAAAAGGATTGAAGATTGACGCTCTGTACCTGGTAGCTTGAAATGGATATAAGTGCCTTATTTAGTCTCATTAAGTTATTTTTTCCTTCTACTAATCTCATCGACTTGTAGGATAAAACTACTTGATTTATTAGGCATAAATAAATAATTTATTCAATGCTCACATTAAAAAAAATATATTTCCTAAAATTATTCAATTTTGAATTTTATAATCATTTCATGTTTCTAATAACTGAACGATAGGGCATAAATTTTATGAATTTCAACCTTCAGCTGACTTAAATTAACCTATTAGTTTCATTTCACACGCACGCGTTGACGGAAAGTCAACAATCTTTCTGTCTTAGATTAACCTATAAAGTACATTTTACGTACATAAAGCAGTTGACTTTTAACCAAGCGCGTTACTTAAAGTCATGTTATCATCATCAGTTGACTTTCAAATAACGAATGATCATTTTGGTTGGATCTGAAAGTCAACCGCCTTTTTCTACCGAAATTCATATTCTTGTATTACTGTGTGATTAAAAATGAGAAACACCTTGCTGTGGTTTAAAAAATAAGGCAGACATTAAAAAACGGCTTAATAGCCCAATATATATGAAATTCAGTGTCATGTAGTAATTGTAGTAGACTACACTGAAAAAAATTGGCATTAAATCAAGTAGGCTAGTTTACTTGACTGATTTTACTTGAAACAAGCAAGTATTTTCTTCTTACAAGGGACCGATTTTCTGGAATCAAGAAAATAATATAATCAGGACAACTATTTGAATCAAGAATATATTTACCCTAAGCAAAAAACTATTGAGTTAGTTTGTTCCATTATACTTATTTGTGTCAAGTTTAATGAAAGATTGAATTACTAGGTAGCCTGATAAGTCCCTGAAAAATGAAACACGGAGACGTTTTTTTGACCAAAGTCGGTTTTATTTTTCAACATACTCTCCTTTTAGGTCGATACAGCGAGTCCAAC
>NC_046661.1:67361624-67391118 GCF_010883055.1 Belonocnema kinseyi
ACTGAACAGGAATTGTACGTGCGACTGCCTGCGTAGTAGAAGCTACTCTTCAGCGACTAGTAGAGTCGACTCAACACGCGTTCAGTAGATTCTACTCTTGTATTGGCCCGTCCATAATTTACTATTCCGTTTAGTGGCTCTAACCCTTGCAAGGGTAGGAGCCACTGAACTTTTTTCTTCGTGTATGCTTAAAAATTGAACTATTCTGTTGTAAATTCGATTGTGCGTGTGTTTTAAAACATTTTTCAGTTAAAAATTCATTTCTTTCATCGAAAATCAAACTATTTTAAAATGAAAACTTTTTAAAATAACTATTTTGGTCGATAATTTAACTGCTTTGTTGAAAATTTATCTATTTTTTGAACAAAAATTTTTGTTGTTATAAAATTGATTTTGAAAATTTTGAATTTCTGTTTTCCGTAGAAAGTCATTGGGTTGAAAATTAAAATATTTGTTTGCAAATTTAATTTTTTGCTTGGGAATTTAAATATTTCGTTGAAACTTTGATTTTTTCGGGTTGAAAATTAGTTTTCAACTGAAAATTTATCTATTCAATTTTTCGTTGAAACATTATAATTTTAGTTGAAAATTAATTTGTTTCGTTGAAAATTCCATTTTTTGTACGAAAATTTAACTGGTCCATTTTTGATCGAATACTTATTTTTTTTTAGTTTAAAATTCGTTTCTATACATGAAAATTGAATAATTTTGTTAACACTTTTTTTCTTGAAAAATGTCCTTTTTAGTTATAAATTTATCTTCTTTGTTGGCGAATCATTCTTCTATAAGAATTCATTTGTTTTAGATAAAAATTAATTTCTTTTGTTGAAAGTTCGAATTTATTTGGGTTTAAAAATTAATTTTTTCAACTGAAAATTTCAGTATAAACTACAATGTTTAAGTTAAAAAATGATTTTTTAAAAGTAATTTCTTAGGTTGAAAATTTAACTATTTTGTCGAAAATTTGTTTTTTATTTATTAAAAATCCATTGTTTACTAAAAATATGACTAAGGCATGCAACACTAAATTTGAAACATTTTAGACCCAGAAGTCTTGTTTCCTATATCTATTTACATAAAGTCAATTATATTTGCCTCTTCGCAATAAGCATAATGGTTCTAAGGTAACTCGGGATTTCAAAACCTGAACAAATTTGAGGAGCAGCTAGATCGTCATTCGTGAGGTCGGGAGACCTCGGGTTCCTGCTCGTGCATTTTCGGCTTTACACGAGGCTGGTCTTCGCAGAATTTAACACGGGAGAGCTCGGGTTCTTGCTCGTGCATTTTCGGCTTCACACGAGGCTGGGCTTCGCAGCATTTAACAGAGCCGACTCACCGACACGCTACGTTTGAATGTGTCGCTCCCAAACGGGAGAGTGGTGGGGGCCGAAAAATCCCATGTTCTGGAGACACTGGGAAGAGATGGCTGATTCCACCCCAGAACAGTAGCTCATTCCGCCCCATATCTCACTTTTTAGTCAAATCAAAATTTCACCTATTTCAGTTTTACAATTATATATAAATCTGTTGAAAACTTAAGGTTTAATAAATAAGCTATCTAAATAACTACTGGAAAACATCTAATATGTAACTTTTTGTGATTCTTGAACTTTCTAAACAAATGTTAAATAGCAGAATACAGGTCTTAAAATTTTTATTTTCGCTTTATAAATTTATTCAACATTAAGCGAAATTAAAATAAAGAAGTTTGATAACATTTTTCCTGACATTAATACAAAAAACAGTTACAAAAGAAATGATAGCCTGCGAGCGAGGGGCTGTGCACTGAGTATTCCGGGATTCAGATAGTCGACTACTGCCGAACTACTTAACTACTGCAAAGACCGCTGAAGGTACTACTCTGAAGGTACCAATCTGACTTAGGGATGTTCGATTCTTTAGAAAGAGTTGATTGTTTAGTTGATCTAAGATCCAATAGACGAGAATTAATTCTTCCAAAGATCGACTTGGAAAGAATCAATCTTCTAAAGATGAATCTTTTAGTGGCGCATACAAAAAGTTAATTTAGGACATCAATTGTTCACTTTCAATAATTGAGTAATTTGTCAGTAAAGTGGCATGACGCATGTCAGGCGATATTCAAATGTGTTGAGCAATGTTTACAAGAGAGGAAAAGACAAAGATATAAGAAGTCTTTTTCTCACTTACAAAATCTGAATGAGCCTGATTGTGAACCCAGTTCTTCTGTTTCTTTTAATGCCGAAAAAGCATCGAGTGATCGACCAATCAGAGTTCTAGATTTTAAAAAAATGGTGAACACTGATTGGTAGACTACATAAATATGTGCTGTGCACTATCAGAGTCAAAGGCACTTTTCAAGAGAGTGTGCTTTTACATTCCCGTGAACTTTCCACCATTTTATTTCAGTTAAAAAGAATCAGCCCCTTGATCTTCAGGGAAGAGAATAAACTGTCAAAAGAATCAACTTAGTAGACAATTGATTCAAAAGATCGATCTTTTCGCCAAAAAAGATGGATCCTCAAAGAATCGAGTCAGAATCAAACATCCCTAATGTGACTACTCCTCATACTACTTAATAATACTTTAGAATGTAGATGTTGGCAAATCCTACAATGACTCAAAAACCGCCACACAGTCGGAGGAAATGCACTTTTTACATTCTTATCAGAGAGGGTATTAGATTTGTGTAAAATTTGACCCCCAGTTATTGTCAAATGTCCATGTTTTGAGACCCCCTAAATCCGAAAAACAGGTTTTTACGAATGTGTTTGCCTGTATGTATGTATGCCTGTATGGCTGTCTGTGAACACGATGACTTTTGAACAAATTAATTTATCAGATTGTCCTTTGGTACACTCGTTTAGTGTCCTAAACTAAAGGCCAAGTTCGTTAGCCAGCCATTTTTGATAAAAATTTAGAAAGTGGGCACATTTTGAATATTTTTGAGACCGCTTTTTGCAACATTCAAAAATTCTCTGTACGGTTATTCATAGTATTCGAAAAGTCAAACAATTTATCCTGATTACTTTTTGAAAAAATTAAAAATTACCAGAGTTTTGGCATTTACAAAATTTTGAAAAACACACGAAAATGAACACCTTATGCCAAATAACGCACGATATGAAAAAAGTTTAGAGAAAAAAAATGTTGATTTTTGAATGCCCTACGAGATTATCATGACAACTTTTTGAATTTTCTTGAAAAATCAAAAGTTCAAATTTTGACATCATACAAAATAATGCAAAATCCAAAAATTACATTTTTCGACCAAACAGTGGAAAATACGGTAAAAGATAAATACACAAAAATTGTGCACTTGAAAAAGATCTACAAATTTGTTATTAACCACTTTTTGATAGGATGCGTCGTTTTGGCTTTAATCATAAAAAACGTCATTAACAGTAAAAAAATGTGCCCGCTGCGTAGGAACATTCTTACCACAACTTTTCTCTTTTCATTTATTTTTCGTCTCCTGTGTGGGGTTTCAAAAAATTCAACTTTTCATGTTTTTGATGCTATTTTTTTATGATTTAAACTAAAAACAAGACTATCAAAAAATTATTCGTGACAAATCATTTTTAGATTCTCATCAGAGGAGGTATTAGATTTGTATAAAATTTGACGTCCCTAGTTTTTCTCAAAATATCCACGTTTTGAGACCCCCTGAATCCGAAAAACAGCTTTTTACGAATGTGTCTATCTGTATGTCTATATGTATGTTGTTATGTCTGACTTTATTTCTGTCTGTCTGTGAGCACGATAACTTTTGAAAAAGATTAATCTGTTAGATTATCTTTTGGTACACTCTTTTAGTGTCCTAAGCTAAATGCCAAGTTCGTTAGTCAGACATTTTGGATAAAAATACTAAAAGTTAGCCCACTTGAAAAGAAAAATGTTACTTTACGATAGCCCTGCAAGATTATCATATCAACTTTTTGAATTTTTTCGAAAAATTCAAATTTTGACCGCACAAAAACTAATTAAATATCAAATATTGAATTTGGCGGTCAAACTATGCAAGATAGGGGCAAAAATGATTAGGCAAACATTGTGCACCCAAAAATTATCTACCAATTTGTTATTAATCACTTTTTATAGGACACGTAGTTTTTGTTTTATTTATAAAAAAAACATTAAAAATACAAAAATTAAATTTTTAGACACGCGACAAAAGCTAAGCCAAAATAAATAGAAAACATCTTTTCACCGAAGGTAGAGCAAAAAAATTTTTATAAATGTTTTTTTTACATTCTCATCAGAGAAGGTATTAGATCTTACATATTATTCACTTTTTTAACGTTTTCAGTTTAAAATTCAATAACTTTATGGCTTTGACTTTCAGAATATTGTACAAGTGGGCTGACTCGATGTACGTACTATATATGAATTACGTTTAATCACAAAAATAATTAAAAAGTTAAGGATAACCATTATTGCAAATAGTACTTGTAATCAAATATTTTTTAAACAAATAATTTTTTTGGGCAGTTACACGTAGAAAAAATTCGGCTTCTAAATTAAAATGAGAATGAATAATAGCACTGCGTGCTAAGATTCACTCTGTGAAACTTCCGGGAATATTTTATAATTAATACTTAACTATTATAAATTTTTCATAAAAATATTTATTAATTCATTTTTATTATTATTATTTGTGACTAACTGAGACATTCATCTTAATCTCAAGCTATTTGAATGGAAGGAACGAATTCGTTGTACTTGATTTTCTAAAATTTCTAATTTAATCATCTAATTTGTTTATGAAAATATAAATTGTTATATTTTACCAAACATTATCAAACGTATATTATTTTCAGAAATATTTGCAGCAATTCATGTATTTTCTTGAAAATTCATTTTTTTCGTGAAAAATTACTCTTTGGTTGATTTTGTTTTCCAATTTTAAATTAAATTTTTGCCTGAAAATTTAGATATCCTATTTAATGTTGAAATTTGTTCTTATTTACATGAAACTTCCGTTTCTTTTGTGTTGATAATTTATTTTTTCAACTACAAATTCCTCTTTTTAGGGTCCGTATCATTGCCCCCCCCCCCCCTGTAATTTAAGAATAGCATCAGACAATAAAGTGCGCTGAAATCTTACTGTTTTTGATTAATCAACAAAGTAGTTCAATTTTCAAAGGAACAGTTGAACTTTCAACGAAAAAAGATGAGTTCTCGACAACAAATGTAACAATTGATATTTTAAGCAAGAAAAGATTGTGAACTTAAATTAAAAGAAGCAGAATAGAATAAAAAAGAACCGCTTTTTAATTAAAAAGTTAAATTCTCACTCAAAGCAGACGAATCTTCAACCAAACAGTTATTTGCATTTTTAATCAAAAACAACTATTGTTTATTTATTATTTTTTCATAACTAAAAAACCAGAGTTTTCATTCAAAAAAGTTTGTGTAGGTTAGGATAGGGAGTCAGGAGGCACGTATATGTCAGAATTATTCCAACTTTAGAAATATTTTACAACCTAAAGAGACCAAACCTTTTCATTTTTATGAAAGATTTTTTGTAATCTTCGAATTATATGGTAATAAACTCCATGGAAAATTTCTAAAGTGGATCCAAAAGGGACAACAGCCCTCCATAAAAGAACTTATAGCAGTATATAGAATAAAGCTCAATACGTAAAGTATTGCCTTTTGTCAAGGTATATTGCATATAGATGCATATAGAACTCGCCTCATTGACTCTGATAGACTTCTGGGTCAATGTGGCTCTATATGGAATTACCAACAGCAACTAAGGTGTTTTCTATATGCTTCTGTCGGTATCTTTACTTCGTTTCGGTGAATGTCACATTGATTCTCATGCACCTCTGGTTCTATACGGCCCTATATGGAATTACCAACAGCCACTGAGGTGGTTTCTATATGCTTCTGTTGGTATCTTTATTTCTTCTGGGGAAATGCCTCATTGATTCTGGTAGACTTCTGGGCCTATGTGGCTCTATATGAAATAACCGATAGACACTGGGGTGGTTTCTATACGCTTCTATTGGTATCTTTATTTCTTCTGGGGAAATGTCTCATTGACTCTGATAGACTTATGGGTCAATGTGGCTCTATATGGAATTGCCAACAGCAACTGAGGCGGTTTCTATATGCTACTGTTAATATATTTACTTCGTTTTGGGGAATGTCACATTGATTCGCATGCACCTCTGGTTCTATACGGCCTTATATGGAATTATCAACAGCGACTGAGGTGGTTTCTATATGCTTCTGTTGATTTCTTTATTTTTTCTGGGGAAATGCCTTTTTGATTCTGATAGACTTCTGGGCCTATGTGGCTCTATATGAAATAACCAAAAGCCACTGGGGTGGTTTCTATACGCTTCTGTTGATATCTTTATTTCTTCTGGGGAAATGTCTCATTGACTCTGATACACTTCTGAGTCTATGTGGCTCTATATGAAATTACCAACAGCAACTGCGGTGTTTTCTATATGCTTCCGTTTGTATCTTTACTTCGTTACGCTGAATGTTCCATTGATTTTCATAGACTTCTTGTTCTATACGGCCCTATATGGAGTAACAAACAGACACTGAGGTGGTTCCTATATGCTTCTGTTGGTATCTTTATTTTTTCTTAAGAAATTCCTCATTGATTCTGATAGACTCCTGGGCCTATGTGGTTCTATATGGAATTACCAATGACCACTATGGGGTGGTTTCTATACACTTCTGTTGGTATCTTTATTTCTTCTGGGGAAATGCCTCATTGACTCTCATAAAAAGAACATCTGAAAAAACACGATTTCGAATTTTGTAATTTATTTATATTTATTTATACAGAAAACACAGGAGTTCTATAAAACACACCTTTGGTTTTGGGTGTGCACCGTCATCTGAGTTGAAATCAGTGGCAGAGTCAACAGATCGTGAAGGGGCTGCACGAATTTTCGTGAGTTTGAATTCGCTACTTCTATTTTTCATTGATACAATTTATCTAAATAAAACAAAGCGAGGTGCATTCGTTTTATTAATTTAATGTAATATTAGTTTACTATGAATTAGTTTTATCAATGTTGTCTTTGCGACATAGCTTAAATCATAAACTACATACATATATGTATCACACACAAACATATTTTTCACAAGAAAAGATATGCAATTCATTATGTTCACATGCATTTGCTTACATTTTCGTCATGATGAGGTGTTGCCATTGTAGTGACGACAATCAGTATCGTGAGAACTAGCAACTAGCAAGAAGATCATAATGGGCTACCAAAATACACGAGCTCTATACAATTTGCAACAAAAATGTTCAGAATTATAACCAAACGGACGAATTTTCTTGAGAAAAACCGAAAAGATGAATTTTCTAGTAAGAAAATGATTTTCTAACAAGAAAGCTGATTTTCTACAAAAAAGTCATATTTTCTTAAAAATAGTTCAATTTTTAACCAAATAGTTTAATACACAACAACAATATAAATTTTTGACATAAAAGTTAATTTTCAACCGAATAGTTTCATTTTCTATGAAATTACTGCATTCTCAGCTAAACCAGATACAGCAATTATATTATAATAATACTGCGAATTATAGGTATGTACTTACCATTTACGAGAAAGACGTATGCCTCCACACAAGCTTCCATCGAAATACTTAACATTGAAATATTTTAATTTATTATTATTAGGATCGAAATTTGTTATATCATCTACAAACAGTTTTTCTTTTGTTCCGCGTATTTGCACGTATTCGAATACCAAAATTCAAATATGGGTATATATTTTTTTAATATACAACGGCTGCAAAATGTTCCGTCGTTCTCCTGTTCGCGTCGCAAAACTCCAGTCCAGAAATGACCATTTACTGCCGGTTTACCGCACGGAACGCGAAGGCAAATGGACGCCAGAAACAAAATGGCCCCTGTGGCCGGACGCGTCGACTAGGTATTTCAGGTTAGGTGGGGGAATATACAAGATATCTGTACGTCCAGGGCCAAACAATAATACTAAATGCATGTGCCGGAACTTTATATTTAATAAATCAAAAGAAAAATATGAAGCAAATAAAGAACGTTCGGTGAGCACGACCAGACAGGGGCTGGATCGTGAAGTCTCTCTGTATCTCTTTTAGTTATCTCTTTCACCATTTTCCTTTCGCCTTTCCCTTTACCCCTTTCTCATCTCCCTTGAATTTTTCTTTCATCTTTCCCAAACCAATATACCGTTTTCCTTTCCCCTTTTAACGCTTTACTTTTCTCAATTCCTCTTTACCATTTCCCCTTTCCCTTTCCACCATTTACCATGTTTTCATTTCCCTCTACTCTTTACCCTTTTTTCATGTTCTTCTCGTTCCCCTTTTATTTTTCCTATTTCCACCCTTTTATTTCCCTGTTCACCCTTTCCTGTTTCTCATTTTTTCCTCCTCTTTTCCTTTCCCCCATTCCTTTTAACTATTTCGCTTTCCTCTTTTAACCTTTCCTTTTTCACCTTTTCTCCGTTCCTTTCAACCTTTCTCTCTTCTTCATTTCACCCTTTCCCTTTACTTATTTTTCCATTTTCTCATTATCCTTAACCGCTTTCCCTTCTCTCACCTTCGCCATTCCTCTTCCTCTATTCCCCCGTTCCCTTTACCCTTGTTCTTTTTTCTATTCTCTTTTCCCTTTTGTTTGTCCTTTTCCCTTTGCTCTCCCTTTGCACCCTTTCCGGTGTCTCATTTTTTCCTTCCTTTTTCCTTTTTCCCTTTTTTTGTTTCCATTTCCCCTTTTAATCTTTCCCTTTCCAACATTTTCCCGTTCCTTAATCCATTTTCTCATTTTTCCATTTCCCCCTTTCTGATTTCCAAAAGGGAAAATGAGAAAAGGGAAAGGGTGAAAATTGAAAGAGGAAAAGAAAAGCGGAAAGTGGGAAATGGGGAAAAGAGAAGAAAGGTTGAAAGGAACGGGGAAAGGATGAAAAGGGAAAGCTTAAAAGGAAAAGTTTAAACGGTAAAGAGAAACAGCAAAATTGAATAGAGGGGAGGACAAGGGAAGGAAAAATGAGAAATTGGGAAGGAAGAAAAGGGAAAGAGCAAAGGAAAAGGCGAAAATAGGAAAAATTAAAAGAGAACGTGGGGATAGGAAAAAAGTAGAGGGAACGGAGAAATGAAGATAAGGGGAAAGGGTAAATGGTGTAAAGGGAAACTGGAAACGATAAAGAGGAATAGGAGAATAAGAGGGGAAAGGGTTAAATGGAAAAACTGGAAAAGGGAAAGGAAAACTGTGAAGGGGATTAGTAAAGAGGAAAGAAAAAAGCAAGAGGGATGAGAAAAGGGTAAAGAGGAAAGGGAATGGTTCCCTTTAACCTTGTTCTTTTTCATATTTTTCTCTTTTTCCTTTTATTTTTTTCTTTCCCCCTTTTCCTTTCCCTTTTCACCCATATAGATCCATATAAAAGTGGGTAATGAGTGCGTCGTCAGAAAGGTCCTACTTACAAAATCCATATAAAAATCAGTTAACATCCTGTTTGCAATTTCATATAGATTGCATGTCAGGAGAATACATATAAACCCTGTAGAAGTAGGGAATGAGCACAATGTTAAAAAAATCTTATTTGTATATCCATATAGAAACCGCATCAAATCATCTTTGTAATTCCATATAGATTACATGTTAGAAAGATACATATAATTCCATATAGAAGCAGGTAATTAGCGCGTCACCAGAAAAGTCCTACTTATAAAATCCATATAGAAATCACTTAAAACCCGGTTTTTAATTTCATATAGATTACATGTTAGAAGAATAAATATAAAAGCATATAGAAGTAGGGAATTAGCACAATGTTAAAAAAATCTTATTTATATATCCATATAGAAACCGCTTCAAATCTTCTTTGTAATTTCATATAGATAACATGTTAGGAGCATTCATATAAATCTATGTAGATGCTTAGGGACTTATTGTGTCGACAGGAAAATCCTGTATGGACATCCATATAAATATTTATAACAGAAGGGACGCTCTTGGAATTCGATTCAGAAACCCTCTCAAATTCTAATAGGAAATCCATACATCACAAAGAAATCCATATAGATACTTGTAGATTTTCTATGTGGCAAATTTTCTCTAAGTGGCACTACCAATAGAAACCATTAGGAACAATTAGATACTTATAGAAGGTCTATATGGAAATTGAATTATTCGAAAAAAACTTTCAAGATAAAAACGAATTTTTAATTTTAATAGGGAAGTTTTGAAAAACGCTATCGCAACTAAAGGGGAAAAAGTCTTTGCGTTGGTATTAACAGATTGTAAAAATGGAAATTTATTTATTTTTCTATATCTGTTAGATATAATAATTTAATCAATTAAAATTATTTCTTGAAAAAAGATCTTCCTTCTTCACTCCATTGGGAATCAAACCAAAAAACTTTTGATCTCCGGTCAGGTGCTTTTCCAATTAAGCTATTAGAGGGATCAAAATAAGAACTCTTAATTCAAGAAAATAACGCCAATTTTTAGCTAGGTGTTAATGGTACAAGTATTTTTTTTAATGAATCTGCTATATCATCAGAGATGATACCTTACCGACAGTAGATCAACTCTCCAAGCCATGAAGGCAGAAAATCCACACAATATCGATCAAGTTAAGAATCTTCAATAACAGAAAATGCTGAGCGTCTTAATCAGACTAGACGGAAAATAATATTTTCAAATTAAAATTATTTCTTGAAAAAAAATATCTTACTCCTTTTTCACTCCATTGGGAATCAAACCACAAAACTTCTGATTTCCGGTCAGGTACTTTTCCAATTAAGCTATTAGAGGGATCAGAATAAGAACTCTTAAAGTTGATATACTCTCGGTAAGGTACCATCTCTGATGATATAGTAGATTCATTTTAAAAAAATAATTACTTGTACCATTAACACCTAGCTAAAAATTGGAGTTCTTTTCTTGAATTAAGAGTTCTTATTCTGATCCCTCTAATAGCTTAATTGGAAAAGCACCTGACCGGAAATCCGAAGTTTTGTGGTTCGATTCTCAATGGAGTGAAGAAGGAGTAAGATCTTTTTTCAAGAAATAATTTTAATTTGAAAATATTATTTTCCATCTAGTCTGATTAAGACGTTAAGCATTTTCTGTTATTGAAGATTCTTAACTTGATCGATATTGTGTGGATTTTCTGCCTTCATGGTTTGGAGAGTTGCGTACTCTCGGTAAGGTACCATCTCTGATGATATAGCAAATTCATTTTAAAAAATTATTTAATTATTTAAGTCATTTAATAATTTTTGAAACTTTTAATATTGAAAATGTTGTTATTATGTATTTTGAAATTGATAATGTTTTTAATGTTAGGTCATAGAAATCCAAGGACGCGTGAATTTTTTCCTACGTTTTAATATTTTACATTACTTTATTGTAATATAATTTTGTATGTAATTATAACAAATATATAAATAAGATAAACTTTAAATAAATGTAAGTCTGAATTAAAAAATTAAATTTTAAATGTCTTATAAGCAAAATAACTTTAAGGGAATTTCAATTGTGAGTATATAAAATTACAATTGCATTAAATATTGTATTTAACAATATTAAAGTAACGAAAACCAAACATTCATTATTTTGTATCATAACTCTCAATTTTAGCGTGAAGTTTAGAATAGAAATAAGGGTCTACCTGAAAATGATAGTTTTCCATTTTTTGTTGAAAATTGATCTGTTTTAGTTAAAACTTCGTCTATATTAGTGAAAAGCTAATTTTTTAAATCGAAATTTATTCTTTATTGGTTAAAATATTTGTTTTGTTGAAGATTCATTACACAGCCACACAAAAAAGTGTGCGGATGCACACTTTTCACTTCAAGAACATGTCGACAACTGTGAAGGATCAACCCTTGCCTGGTATCAACTTATTTAACATAACTTTACCCAACAGCACCTGACCTCACCTAACCTGAATTAACAGAAATTTATTAAACTACACGTAAAGCTCTGGAAGCTATGTAAGCGTACGGTTCTCAGTCTTAAATGTGTGCTATATTTAATAGGTTAACTCGATCTTATCCTAAAAATGAACCTAATTTAACAGAACCTAACGAAATTTTGCTTAACGCAACACAACTTAACTTGAGTATTCCCGTTGTAACACAATAAAATGCATTTCATTGTAATACAGGTGGTTAAAAATTTAGACGCACATTACTCATTTGAAGAAATTTAGAACTACAAGTAGAATTGACCCCATTTCAATTAACCCGACAATGTTTGTATCAATTAAAATGTAGAACTGTAACTTAAACATGCAAATGAATAAGAATTTTATTCAAAAATTTTTTTCTCAGCTTTTCTTAAACTTAAGGGATATATTTATACTATCTTTCGTGTTTACATTTTATCTTGCTTTTTATCGTAATTAAATTGATTTATATACCTACTTCTGTCTATTTTCTGCCTGATATTACGTGTCCTTTTTTCTTCGAAGAAACGATGCAAAGGGTTATGCTTACGTTTAAGACCTACATTCGTTTCCCTTTTCAACATCCAGCAAAAATCAGCCATCATGACCTCGTCCCATCTACCCTGATATCGTTGTTCTATCAATATTCTCGTAGTCTGGACTTTTTTTGTTACAGGGGAAATTTGCGTTTACTGCTTTAAAACTTTCCCAAGCGTCCATTTCAATTTTCGTCATGTGGCTCACGAAATTAGTATCTCTTGTCAATATTTGAATCTGTGGTCCATCAAAGACTCCTTCTTTCAATTTAGCGTCTGAAACATTAGGGAATTCAAGGGATATATACTTATAGCATTGTCCATCTTTGTCTTACGCCTTGACAAATTGCTTCGTGAGCCTAAGCTTTATGTGGAGGGGTGGTACTAAAATTTTTTCTGGATCAACGAGGCTTTGGTTGATGATATTATGAGAACCAGGTTTGAATGAATCTCTTAAAGGCCAATGTTTTTTGCTGTAATGATTGGCTAGATCACTGCTATTCCACATGCATATAAAGCATGGCTCTCTCGTGAAACTCGATTGTTGGCCCAATATCATTGTTATGATTTTGAGATCACATATCTGCCATTTGTGATTCGTGTAATTTACTTTTTCAAGAAGCATTTTAACATAGTTATATTCTTCTTTGATGACCGTTGAGTGAGCTATAGGGATAGGAGCGTGAGTATTCGTGTTACGCAGTAAAACAGCCTTAATGCTGCATTTTGACGAATCAATGAAAAGTCGCCATTCTTCGTCAAATGATGACGACGTCGGAGAGCCCGCTTTCCCACCTTGACCAGACGCCGATACTGGGGGTTTTCCCTGCATCCTAATACACTTTTTACCTGTGTCTGCCATGACGACATGAACGTTGTTTACCCAGGGACTCAGCCAATGTGGATCCGTTGCCCACCGTCACCACGTGGAGGTGCCCTGGTTACAGACACAGGCGAATATTGATAGCAACAAGCGGTTACGAAACTCCTGACATTTACTGCTACTAATGTCAAAATATGAAAGTACGCAAGAACAGGGTTGCCAGCATAATCTGTTAGGTTAGGTCAGGTTTTGTTAGGTTAGGATAGGTTAAACCTCTATGTAGGTTAAGCCGAAGCTGAATGAAACGGTACCACCAACACAACGGGACAACACAATCAGTTTACTTATGTTTCGTGAGGTTAGGTTAGGTTAGGCTAGGTTAGGTTTATTTCTAGGTTAGGCTCGAGTTGACCCATTCGATGTAGCATACATTTGCTACTGGGAAAATATGCTTCCAGAGCTTTACGTGTAGTTCAATGAATTTCTGTTAATTCAGGTTAGGTGAGGTCAGGTTCTGTTGGATAAAGTTATGTTAAATAAGTTGATATCAGGCAAGGGTTGATCCTTCACAGTTGTTGACATTTTTTTGAAGTAAAAATTTGCATCACTGGCATTATTTTGAAATTTATTTGCCTCAGTGCATGATTTTCCGTCATTTTTTGAGGTTATGGCTCAACCATGACGTGATGGGTGATTTTTGATACCGAATTTGAATTTAGTGCCTCAAAATCCATAGGAATACGTGTGTCTTGTTACCAGATCGGCACACGTTTTTTTGTGTGGCTGTGTTATTGGTATTGAAATTCAACTGCTTTGTAGAAAATTCGTCTTGCAGGTTGAAATATGTTTTTTTTTTTAATCAAAATTTGTCCACCTTTGTTAAAAATTTATTTGTTTGCTTGTAGATTTATCATGTTAGCTAAAAATTCATCTTTGGTTGAAAATTCAACTATTTTATTGAAGTATTTATTTACTGAAAAATGATCATTTTGAGTTGAAAATAGAACTATTCAATAGAAAATATATGTAGAAAATTAATTATTCAAAAAGTGATTATTACACACAGAATTCAACCCACTTGAATTATATTAACAACAACAAATGATTGGATAGTAAATATGTCATTATATTGGCTAAAGTTAAAGGAATAAAAAAAGGCAAACTTTACAATATTTTCGACATCAACTTTGTGATTTTTCACACAGGTAAAATGAACAATTGCCAAAAAAACGGTTTTTGACCATAAAATCGGATTTTGGGGGCGTATAATAAATTTCACATTTGACACACTTTTAGAAAGGCACCTAAACAAATTAATTTTTGTCCTGAAAAATTTGGAATAGTCCTGAATTTTTTTGTCCACAAACGCTAGACACTTTGGGTATGTTTTCAAGTATTTTTCTTCACATACAGTATTTTACCTATGCCCGAGGTTATAAAAGTTGCTTTTATGAATACCAAAATCATTTAATTATTTATATTACAATTTTACCAAATTTTTGTATTTGGTTTTATGGGATGCAAAATTCATTATTTCTCACGCGGATTGTATACATAGATGAAATCTTTTTCAATTATCCATATTTCCCTGCAGCTAAACATGTAAGCCGAGTAACAGTACCTAAAAACAAATCCGAGGATGCAATAAAAATATTTAGGGATTTTCGGCTTCTCTCGTTACTAAGTTTCTCCCTCTAATAGGTAAAAAATGTTACCAACGGAATACTACCGATTTTCGGATATGAGTTTGTAATTATATTTTCCAGGGGGCACTAGGCTGTATTTCCGATTTTTTCTATAGATGCCGCTGCAGTCATTTAGGTGCTCGGTGAAACCTACCGTTTCCCCTTAAAACAAACAAATTGTTTTTTAAATCAGCATGAAATGGTTCGCTTGAAAAAAAATATAAAAATTATTCATGCTGAGGTTGATTGTTACCATGACAAAAGCTATGTGGTTATTAGTTGGAATCATTTCGCACGTACCGATTCCAATAAGAAAAATTCGACAGATGTCACGTAAGAAATGTCAGGCCAGAAAGGAAAGAAGACAAATACAGGACCTAGAAAAGCTTATTTAGAAACAGATTCAGAAAACGAGGCTTCATCAAAATCTATAAACAATACTGAACTTGTGATTTCGAACACTGAAACAATTCTGTGAACTCAAAATCGTAAACTCTTACAGCCTTACATTAAGCAGTATCGATTTTGGGATCCGACTAACTTGATATTTTGGCCAACCATCCTTTTCTTGTTCTCACTTTCTAGATTATAGTAGAAAGCCCTTTAATATAACCAAAGGAAGGTACCTCACTTCGAGAGACTATAGTTAACTCTTGGTTTATATTACGAAACGATGGAAAGGTGATCAATGCCTCTTTATATCTCGGGCATGGTCATGTCCCTTCCCTTAGATATCCCTACATCTATATCCGTAACATCGATGTTGTTACAAAATAGGATTGCTAACCTAATCATGAATCCAACCTACTAGGTGAACCTAATAAATGAGTAAAAGATTTCTCTCGGAAATCTTATCTTTCGTTCAGGTTTAGCCACCCTTGAATATGTTTAAGTGTAATTAGTTCAGTACGAATATATACAAAACCTTTATTTCATTATAATTTAAGTTTTTTTAAGAATTATAAAATGCCAACAAGAATACTGAGACAGACGAGTCCCCAGAAAACGACTACGAAAACTTATCACAATCAGTCTTTGGGTTTCACCCCAATGTAAACCCTCCGACAATGGCTGAGAGTCGAGATACAAGTGCCACAATGGTTTCAGCTTTGGAATTCACAATTATCCATAATCATTCCTTTAACATCACAAACAGTGTCCGCGACAAGAAGTTTGAAACACTTAATGATCTAATCGCGCACCTTAAGAAGTGCTACAGACCCACAGCGAAACATCAATGGTACCTTGGCTCACTCACAAAACTCAAATTAAAACAAACGGAAACCGTAAATGACTGCTATGATCGACTTCAGTCCTTACTAAACGGCTCCATACAAGCACTCAGTAAAAAATACCCAGAGGAAGGTCAAAGCGAAATTATGATGAAGCCGCTAATTTATTCCGCACTTGATGCATTTATACATGATCTCTCGGAAGGAATATTCCATGTCCGTATCCTCCTATTCTCTCAAGCTATTATTTTCCTTATCCCTACTCATATCTCTACCCTCACCCATTTCAGATTCTATGAAGGACTGGACATAACCCCTAGAATATACCACAAACCTCTCCTGGATTAGAAAATGTAATCTTCTCCTAGACTCGTTGCAACGACGCAACAACGAGTCCTGCAAAAATGGAACGTCCCAAAACGATACAGTAACTAGAGGACCAAGAAAAATCTTTCGAGTAGGACCATTCGCCATACCATGATAGTTGCGGACGAGGAGGCAGTTAGTTTAAATGAAATCATTAATCACGTAATAAAAACTCTTGGCACGATAAATCTATCACTGTTAGATAGCCCAGTAAAATTTCGCGTAATTAGAAACAATTTACCAACCTCGATAGATGGAACAATTGGTAAACCCTTTTGACAAAAAGAACAAGCAGAACTATCTTTCCGACATAACACTCTTGTAACTATATCAAGACCCGTGATCCTTGTGGAGAATAAGACGGCGTTGAGCTCTCCACACGAGTCCGGAACTTCCTAAAAAATATGAAAACCAGGCTTCAGGACGAACGGTCAACAATTCTGAAAAAGGAAATCAAACGGAATCAAGCAATGAACAAAATTCTTACCCCACAATTGAACCTACAGAACACGATCTTAGAATACCTTTGGACATCATTGAACCCATCCAAAAAGTCCTAGATACATCCGGGGTGCCGAGGAAAAGCACCGTTAAATTTTAGGACCTTCCTGAGGTAATCGAATCCCCTATTGTGAAAACCCAACCCCCGAGGCAATCGTTATTTTCCTCTTTCACAACTGTAGCGCAACCAGAAGCCAGTTCAGGCGATTCGCTAGGAAACCTGCCACAGAATAAAATAACTGAACTTCTTACAGACATTTTCCAGGGTGGCGACATCACAATCGCACTTTGCCATAAGAAAATGCAGGTTCCCCCGCTAGAAGATAGAAACAAAATAATTTCGGAAATCACTCTATTCTCATATGAGGTCACAAAGGTATAACCAAAACATAACGCCGAATCCGAGAACACTATACCTGGCACGGTATGCGTGTATCACTGATACACCCTTCGGAGCCTTTGAAAAGGTCTCATTGGACACAGTAGGAAAGTTAGCAACGACACCAAATGGAAACAGACATATTCTGATAATGCACGATAATTTTTGTAAATATTACACATAAATCGCGATACTAGATATAACAAATGAAACCATAGCCCATGCTGTCACAATAAATCTGTTCTCATTGTATGGTGCATCCAAATGTATCCTTACATACCGAGAAGGTAGTTTCATTAGTGACCTGATGAAAAAACTGGAGATGTTGTTTCATGTCCAATCCTTAACAGCATCTGGATATCGACTTCAAACGGATGGATCGTTGGATAGAAGTCACAGCGTATTGACTGACTACATTACGCACTATGCAAACAATTGTGACGACTGGGATAGAATACTTCCCTTCGCCATGTTTGCATATAATACATCGGTACACGAGGCAACTAATTTTTCACCATACCAACCCGGTTTTTGGTCGAACAGACAAAACTCCCACCTCTTTCGCACATGGTGAAGAGCTAGAAACATACGGATCATACCTTTGAAATTTGACCATTAGCATTACAGAGGTTCAGTAAATCGCCGCGAAAAATCTATTCCAAACTAAACTTCGATCCAAGGTTAGATATGACCAGGACTCCCAGGTTGGCGTGTATATCGCGTAGGTTATAAATCACTTAAAATAATTATTAAATATTTTTTAAATGGTGTGGAAATTAGTAAAAATATGTTTTCTAACACACGTCAATTTTATAGAAACCGAATGTTCAATTTAACCAAATATTCCGGAAAATTTGAGAAATATTTTTTATTAAAATCATTAAAATAGCACTGATGTTGTCATAACACTTCATCCCTATCATACATTTGAAAAAAGGGCTGTTCAATTTCTCCTGTATATCCATTAATATTAATTTCATCACGATTATGCCTGAAGGAGCCATAAAAACATATTTAATAAATATATTTGTTGGCGGTGTGGACATGACAAGTAAAGATGTGCATTCTTTAAAATGATCGTCTTGAACGTACCCTAACAGGGTTCATTGACTTACCCCCCTCGAGGTTGTCGTCAGGAGAAGCGCTTACCTGTTTGGCGGGCTTTTAAAAAGGAAGTCCTGAGGAATCAACGGCAAAACAATGAGAAAAAAGAAGAGATTCGAGAATACTTAGTTTAAATATTATAATTATAGTCAAGACTTCCTTTTTCCTATTTTAATTTGTACATAAATTTTGTAAGTCACTTGAAATCATCTTAAGCCTTCGAGGAATTATCCTATTCAGGTAAGGAATGGGAAGCAGATTGGGTGACCTTTAAAGAATATAGAGCAACCTCACCACCGGAACCTTCATTTCTTCCAGAATTCGTGTATAAACCCGAGAAAAGTAAGGACAACAAACTAAATTCTGCGTCCGCGGATAACGCTGTACGAAAATCAGCTCAGTGCACCGCAGCAGAACCTTCTCTTCCTGAACCCGTAACAGCAGTGAATCAGATATCTAATAATTCGGCTCCCCAACCTGATAATAAAGAAACCAAAAATAAAAAACGAAACAAGGGCCAACCCTTTAATACTACTGAAACGGTAGATACCCTTGCGATGTCCTCTAAGGACTTGGCTTCAAATCCTTTAAAACAAATTTGCCGAAATCATCTGACCCACGGGATGGCAAGTCCTCACAGTCATATTCACTGTGACAAAGATAAGGCATTATACGGCTTTGCTTGCGAAACTTAAAGGGGAGTCAGATTTAGTGGTCGTCGCTGAGGCTACTCCATCAAACGCTGGCCTCCCCGCTGTACCAGCAACATTCGGTACGCTATGTTCTTTGCATTCTTCATCCCAGTCGGCATTTGGAGGGGGGGGGGGGGGGGGGGGGGCGAATTCCGTAAAGTCGATAAAAATAAAATTAGTTAATGAAGATTCAGACTCGGATTCAGAGGGTGACTGCGATGCACTTGATTACGCGGGCATTAATGAACGATACTTTGTAAAAAATAAAAATCGGCTACACAGAATTAGAAGCACTGGTTGATTCAGGCTCCGGAAAACTGATTCTTGGTGATCGAGTGATCGAAGCGATAAATAAATTAGGCGCAAAAATAACACCCCTTAGAATAAAAGCAGTTACTTTTCCTAACGGAACAACGGAGACCATATTCGGGCGTGTAATAATACCGGTCAAACTTGATACAGTAGAAAAACAGATTGTTTTTAGAGCAGTTATAAATTGTAAATACCAGTGTGTTTTAGGCATGGATGCTATCAAGATTTTTAAATTGCAAGTGGACGGTAGCACTGATACACTACAAATGGTCCATTATAAAGCGACATCACACACAGCTACAATTGACTTGCTCTCAACCCCCTCTTATTACGAGGACTGCGTAGCTATGAAAAAGTTAACGGCCAAACAGATTGAAATAGTCAATAATTTTATAACGGAAAAGGCTGCTAAACCGTCAAAATTAGGTAAAACTAACCTAGTCGAACATAAGATTGATATCAGTCATCATACATTCATAAAGCAAAAGGGGAACGGGCGATCCCTCGGGGTCTTGATAGAGCTCCACAAAATCCTTGACGATCTGTTAGCCGAAGGATTGGTTGAACCGTCAGGTAGCTCTTTTGCTTCACCGCCGGTGATGGTTAGAAAACCAAATGAATGTTATAGACTTTCCGGTGATTATAGAGCTATTCATAAGTTTTTCGAAAAAACACGCTTATCCGTTGCCACCAATGTCAAACATTTTAGACATTCATTCATTTCATTATACTCGTATGCCTTTTCGCCTTACTAATTCACCCGCGACCTTTCAGTGGCTTATTAATCTATTATAGGTACCGAATTAGAACCTCATGCATTTGCTTATCTTGTTGACATTATCATCGTCAGTAAGACTTTCGAAGAGCGCATTAAATGGCTCACATTATTTTGAAAGAGTGGCTGCTGTTGAACATTTTGTTGTAGTTTGTAATTGAAAATAGAGTGTTATTTCTCGCTTGAAAGTTGCGCGAGCTATACAATGACACGGTAGTGTAGTAGCCACGAGGGGCATGAGCGGAAAGCGGGGGACTCGCCAGGATTCCCACGTGTCCCTCAAAAGGCTGTCAATTTGGCTACATCAAAACTACGCAATGTTTTAATCACATTATCTAAAGGCAATTATACCGAACCGTTCAGCTTGCTTTCTCCCGAAAATGTTATTGTTGTTATTGTTGTTTTTTGTCACTGAAAGTGGAAATTATTTTGTCTCGCTTGAAACTGGCGCGTTGTGTACAGTACACGGGGGTATACCACTGTCTTCCCAAGTTACTCACCAGGGGTCAGTATTTTTGGAATCGACATATCTAAAACAGGTTTTTACGATCCAGTAAATAAGTATAATGTAATTTTTTTGGTTTCTTCACACAATTATCACTATGAAATGACTGTATTCGTCCGTGCATTTATTATCAATTGGCGAATTACCAAAATAAATGTATTAGCAACGAAAAAGTTTTCAACTATGAAACGTGAAAGAAAGAAAGTTTGCAATTTAACATTATCAAAATTTTAAAGATGTTGAATTTGTAACATTTATAGTTTAAAGTTGTACAAATATTCTGCTTTAAGGCAAAAAAATCATTAATGTAATAAATTACAAAAAAAATGTTATTCATACATAAGCGAACAAAAGTTATATCTACTTTGTTTGCCACATTTAAATAAACTGAAACAATATGTTTAGGAGAAGATAAAAACCAAATATTGTGTTATTAAGTGTTATTAATATTTTCTGAGTTGACTGTCTTATTGTCTAGATTTTTTACATTTAAAGCTTTAGAGTAATTGCGAAATAGATAATGACCTTTTAGGGCCTTTATAAAGGTCCACCGTATTAGATCCAGGCTTAATTTATTTTAAAAATAATTTTTGCGTTTGTATTCGTATTCAGCAACCATGATAACCCCGTTATGCCAATTTTGAAAAGAATAGAAAGTTTATTTAGCAAACTCGTTCACCATATTGAATTCGCCATTTTGTTTTCGGAATTTTTCGATCAGATTCGTAATCAGCAACCTTCAAATCCCCGTTATACCCATTTTGAAAATTTATTTAGCATACTCGCCTGCCATATTGGATCCGCTATTTTGTTTTCGGAATTTTTGATATCGCATTCACAATCAGCAACCTTAAAAACCCCTTTATACCAATTTCGAAAAGAATTGAGCGTTTATTTAGCATACTCGTCCGCCATATTGGATCCGCTATTTTGTTTTCGGAATTTTTGACATTGGATTCGTAATCAGCGACCTCAAAAACTTGTAAGTAATAAAATTTGGCCCATTTTATGAACATTTTCTGATTTTTTCCACCTTTTTCCGATTTTTGACCACTGTAAGGAGTGGAGGTTAAATCATCGAATTTTCAAATAACCGGTCGGTCAAGTATTTCCAATTTTTGTATTGCATAATAATTTGTACGTACCTCTCGCGTCTTACCTGCTTATTGGTAAACAAATTAATTCGTATACAGCAGCATTTTCTCCTTTAATATCAGAATATAAAAAACTAAATTTGGTTTTTCATCCTAAAACAGCACTGAAAAAATTAGTTGGTTGGGACAACGAACAAAGTAGTAGGCTCAACTATTTTAGTTTGTAATATATGCCACTGCTATTAAAGTGGTTGAGGCTACTACTTTTTTTCGCAAGATTGGTAGTAGTTATCCTTACTACTTTATTTGTTCTCGCTACAACTTTCGATGGTGGGTACTACTTTCAGGTAGGTGTGTTTACTACATTAAATAGTAAGCGTTACTACTTCAATTAGTAAGTCTTACTATTAAATTAGTTATTTTACAAATAAATTAGTTGCTCTTAATACTTAAAGAAGTAATCCTTACTATTATATAATCTTATATAATATTACTATTCAATCTTATATTTTCTTCTATTCATATAATTATATTCATCCCACTGGAAAGCTGAATTTTCACGATGATGTATTTATACAAATTAGGGTACCTTTTCACGGAGGCCTGTTTGGAAGTATTCGTTGAATTTATTTGACACATCGAGTTCGCATCTAGGTTATCAATCAATTAAATTTGCCATAATCCAACAAAGTAACTAGAAATAAATCCTATGAAAAATATTCATTCCACGATTATTTCAAACAGGCTACCGATATCGCCAAGGGGCAAAACTTGTAACCTTTACTACTTTTATTTCTCGAAAAATAAATTGCTGGTAAATGTATCTAATTTATACGTTGTGACTACAATTACTATCCTTACTAATATAACCTTCATAGGAGTACTAACGGCGACTTGTTGCCGTACAAAACTGGTTAGTTACTGTTACCATCGAAGTAGTTGTTGTAGCTTATACCAACTCTACTGATAAAGAGCTTCTTGTCGCAACTAACCATTTTTTTCAGTGATATTATGTAGACTTCAAACTTGTCATTCATTCCGCTGAACGTAAAGTGTTTCCAAATTCAAGTACAAAAGGTTTTCGGTTTCATTTGATTCGAATTCGTCCGTAAAGTTTCACGTAAATTCTTACCAGTCTAGGTCTTAGCTCAAAGTGAAATAAATACCTTATACATGTGAAAATATGCAGCTTGTTTCAGAATTTATTTCACTTGACGACATCTTTCACTAGCTTAATTATTTATTTTTTTAGTAATGTATGTTTATAGTCATCGATTAAGTATTTATAAAATTGACGCCGTTTTCGTTTTTGCTTTTTAGCTTCCTTAGTCTTAGCTCTTTTTCAATTGACTTTTTCTCTTTCCTAATCTCTGCATGCCTGCTATCTTAATGCATAGTAGCCCTTCTCCTTCGCCTGCTTTCCTTTTCTTTTTGGAGTTAGAGGGAAACGCAAATAATCATGCATATTTCTATTTTTTACACACTTTAAATCAATTTTTTGTATATGTTAGGTTGAGTTAGCTTTTCGTGTAAAATCTGCAGGTTCCTGTAATGTTTTATCAATTAGATGTTAACCTGAAAATTGATTACAAAACACTTCTCTTCTCCCTACACTATTCAAATCAGCCTTCTTATTATTATTTAACGCATTTTTAGAAGTGTCAAAAATTACATTCGAGATTCTTTTTCTAAATGTAAATCAGGCAGTAATTATTTGGACAGACTAGTTGTGAGTGATCCCTGTAATACGTGTTGAATTCAGAAAAATTAAGAATTTTTATTCCTATGAATAAGCGATTTTTCTTCCGTCTAAAAATCCCTCAATGGGAACAGAAAAAGTTAAAATCCTGTTCCTCTCAATCGACTTAGTAAAATTTAAGGAAAGCATTTATTTAACCTATTTTTCATTATTCAATCTTTTTATAACTTATGAATTTGAAAAAATATTCAAATTTATATTTATTTATATTGTGATCATTTATTTAAACGTCTTAAAAAATGCATCAAAGAAATCTATTTAAATGTGTCAATCAAAATAATCTTAACTCTAGAGAGGCGGACTTGAATTGATTAAAATTAAATTTTTAAAACTTATATTCCACATGAAGGAATTAAAACAATTTATTACACATATTTTGTGAACTTATTAGAAGGCATTAAATAATCTCAAAAATTAAACATTTTTGGGGAATAGACGACATCTCTGTGACGTCATCTGTCGGTACAATTACAAGGAATTAAATATATTGAAAACACGTTCTCTTGCCAATACAATTTATACAACACCAATTGTTAAATTTGCAAATTTTTAGGCCTTCAGTTTAAGAATTTGAATTTTAACGTTAAATGTGCTTCATTTTCAGAATACAGACTTATTGTTTGAATTTTCAGAATTTTCGTTATTGGTTATAGGTTAGGTAAAAAATAACATTATGGGATTCGAAATTGTTACAACGCGAAAAAGTTTAAATTTAACATTTAAAAATGCGAAAATACACCATTTTCCATGTTCATTTGCAATCTAGCGAGTCTCATTCTTCCGCTTCTTTTGAAAGTCGATCCTCTGCTTTCAGTTTTCTTATTAAAATTTACCTTGAATTCAACGCATTTCAAATTCAATGTTTCTAGCTGCATTTAGATTTTGTTTTGTTTTAAATATCAATTAATTGAAAAATTTTATTTATTTTTCACGATTTTAATTGATAACTTCTAAAATTGAATAATTGTAGCTCAAACATGAAAAAGTATAGCCTAATTTCAAATTGAACTATTAAAACCTCAGATCTTTTTTAAGTTTTTTAAAACTCTTTTAAAAACTTTGTTAACAATTTTGATTGTGATTTCTCAATAAAAGAATAAGTGTTATTTAGTCTCCAGAACAGCAATTTTCACAATATTTAAAGCTTTAATAATTGAAACATTTTAAATTTGTAGTCTTCAGTATATTGAATAATTTCAAATTTAAAGCTATTAAAATATGTCATCAGAATTTTTGAATGGAAAGTGTTCGATAATTTTACAAACAAATATATATTAATGGTTCACTCAAGGTCATTTTTGTTCAAAAATCTTGTTCCTGAATAAATTTACTCTTATTGTTTCCGATTTTGTTCTGTCACTCAGGGATTGTGTTTTTCATAGAAAACATTGAAGTGTGATTTTTTCACGTTTATAATTTTCTATGAAAAATATTGACTTACAAAGAATATTGGTCAAACAATTAAATGGATTTCTTCGCCCGAGATACAAACGTAAATTGTACTATAGTAAAAACAACTGGAAAAATTTAGACGAAAACCAAGTTTGGTAAAGAAAACAAACCTTCGTCGACCTATAAATACTAATTTTATTCCCCGAAAGATTTTTCGAAAATCTCTTCGAAACACTTTTATTGCAACAATTTAATTGAAGGAAAATATTTTTTATAAAAATAAAAATAGTACAATTTTTACATACAATTCTTAAAATGAAAAAAACTGTGTGTCAAAGCACAATTCACTCCGACTATTTTTCGAAAATTAGCCGATATACAGACAACCACAACATCAATAACAACGATGACGTAGACGCCAGAGAGACACACAGATACCGACGTAAAAACTTGTTTTTCTGACTCAAGAAGCCTCAAAACGTCGAAATTTCATGAAATTCGCGAAAATCATTTTTCGCATAAAACTCTTCTCATTATGGATGAGAATGTGATAAAATAATCATGGGGCCTTGAAAAAGTAGCGTTTTTCGCCTCTTGACTTTTTTCCATATCAAGCTTTTTCTGCTTCAAATGTCCAGTTTCGTTTGGTTTTTTAGATTTTGAAAATCCTTTAACTTTGTTAAGTTTGATTTTATCAAAAAAAGTTGCTAAAGTCCAATTTAATCCGACCAGTCTTTCGAAAGTTATCCGGTATACAGACAACAGCGACGACGCCGGACAGACAAACAGACCCCGACATAAAAACTTGTTTTTCTGACTCAAGGGGCCTCAAAACGTAGACATTTGATAAAATCCGAAAAATTCATTTTTCATAAAAAACTAATACCTTCTCATTTTTGATGAGAATGTAAAAATTATCAACAAGATTTGTAGAACATCTTTCAAAGAATAAAATGATTGTCCGGTAAGTTAGAACCGAAAAATTACTATTTCAAAAAAAATGAAAGTTGTTCTAAATATTGAGCTAAACTCGCGACCGGGACAAATCGGGGAAAGAAAGTAAATTTGAAAATTAAACTGCAGTTCCAGTATTAAAAATTTAACAGTGATTGATTTTACAAGATGATTCTAGATCTGTTCAAAATGATATAATTTACATATTTTAACGTTAAAATTTGAACTAATTTAATTCGCCTTTATTCAATTTCGAAATCTTTTGGAAGTATAATTTCAGTATAAAATATTCCATTTTTAATCTATTTAGTTTGGAAATTTTGAAGAAGAAAAAACAATTTTCAATAGTAAACAATTTGAAAAAGAATTGTGACTATTTCAGAGTGACAAATTTAAACTTTGAATGTTACAATTATAATTATTTTATTTGTTTATCTGTATTTCCAAGGTAAAAGTATTTCATTTTGATTCTTAAAGAACAAGATTTTACCAAAATTGTAAGAAAAATGGCAATCAGTCTAAAAGACATTTAAAAGTTCCGAAAATTTTTTTAATAATTTAAAAAGATTTGAAATAATTTAAAAGAGAATTGATACTGTTGATGATTTTAAAATGTTTCGAAATGTTGACTTTTTATTTTGAAAAATTACATAATTTTAAGAGGACGTATAAAAATATGGCACCGTTGAAAAAAATCCCGAAAGGGATGAACGAAAATCCAAAAAAATGAAATCTTCGGCACCTGAATATTAATTTTATAAAAATTGTATTAAAAAATACATTGAAAAACACGTGCGCTTTGAAAGAAAAAAATGTTCTGTCTAAATTTTTTTCTTACCTACATGAGAACATTTTTTAAACAAACTTTGCAGGATTCAACAACGATTTATATCAAAATTTATTTTTATTATTTTTTTAATTAATAAAAAATTCGATTTTTCAGAACTTTTAAATATTTTTTTCTAATACTATGCACATTTTCAAACAAAATTTTTCATACAGAAATATATATTCAATTATTGTATTTTCAATAAATAAATAATATTTAATAAACAATTTTTTGAATTGTTTAAATTCATTAATTTTCTAGTTCGAATATTTTATAATTCATCTATTTTCCTTAGGGATTTTTCAAATTCGGTAATATCTTATTGTCCGGAATTTTATTTATTTTATTTTTCGTGAATTCTCCAATTCGACTTTTATATTTCGAGACTTTTACAATTTCGGGAATTTTATTCTTTGGTTATCTTTCAATTTACGAATTTTACAGTGGTGGGAATTTTATTTTTCGCGATTTTTCAGTTGCTTTTTCCAAAAAATAAAATTTCCACATCACTGTTAAAATTCCGAAATTATAACATTGTCGAGATATAAAAGTTCCGAATTGGAAAATTCTGGACAATTTACAATCTTACAGAATTTGACAATTGCCGACAGAAAATTTCCGAATTATACAATATCCGGGCTAGACAACTCCATAATTTGAACCATTAAAAAATAGTTTGTCAACAAATTTTTTTTTTAATAGAATGATAAAATACTTATACCAAAGAAAAAACTTTTTTAATGTTTAAAGTTTCTAAAAAATATTTTTAGAATTTAAAATAACAATAATTGAACAAATGTATTTTTGAATAAAAAACGTTGTTTGAAAATGTGCATTGTATTTGCGTACATTACAGAAAACTCTCGCAAAAATAAAATTATTATTTAAAAAAATGAAAATAAAAGTCGCGTTAAATTAATCTGAATTGAATCCTGTAAAGTTTGATTCAATTGAAGCTCACGCGTTTTTAAATATATGTTTGTATCACATTTTTATACAATTATTGTTATCTTAAATTAAAACAATAATTTATCAAAGTTAAACATTAAACAAAATTTCTATAATAAAAATATTTGATTATTGTATTTGTAATAAATAAATAATATTGGCCACAAAACTGTTTTCTAAATTTCTGCAATTCGAGAATTTTCTAGTTTGTATATTTTATCATTAGACAGCATTCGGCCTGGGGTTTTATTATTCGGGAATTTTCAAATTCAATAACATTGTAAATTGTCCAGAATTTCATTATTCTAGAATTTTTAAATTCGGGATTTTCAGGTTTCAGAATTTTATTTCAAAGATTTTAAAAGATTTCTAAGATTGTAAAAAAGTCTGGAAGATTTTGAGGCATTTTTTTGCAGAATTTTACATAAATTTTACGACAAAATGGGAATCATTATAAATATATTTAAAAGTTCTGAAAAACTTAAAAAGTAATTTGAATTATATATATTTGGAGTAAGCTGTAGTAATTATAATAATTTAAAGTTTATTTTAAAATTTATTTTATGGAACATGATATTTTTTATGAATATATGACAGTGAAATTCGGTTCGTCTAATTTTTTTTGCCAATGCGAAACGTAATCTGGCTTGGAACTGCCGTCTTAACATCTAAAAACCAAAAGAAAAATTTCCATGTCACTTGGAATTATAATTATATTTTTATAAAAGTTTAAAAAAATCCATAGAAATTTCAGACCACAAAAATAAAAAATAAATAATATTAGAGAACTATATATAGACAATATATAGAATGAAAATTATAAGTAATAATTTTAGAAATAGTGGGAAATATATGAAACCGTAATATAAATTATTCATCGACTTTTATTTGTGGTATTTATTAAAATAACCATGCTTTGCAAAGTTATAAATGTAAAAATGTTTTAATTGGCCATTTACTTTCAATCCAAATGGTTCTTGTCCGAGCTAAGTAACCATTAGTGCGCCTCGAGGGGCCTACTGAGAGTTGCTTACAGCGCTCCAAGTAGCTGTTGTCGATGGGTGCTATAGACAGGGAGCGTTGGGTAGAGGGGAACTGACAATTTTCGCCGGACACGCCGTCTATATTTATCGCGGGTAACTAAGCCCGCAACGCATCTACGTTTATAATATCTTTGTTTAAACGTTATATTGTGGGGATAGCCTATACCGATACCCAACCTTGTATATATGACGCTTGCATTAAAACCCGTCATCGAGTTTTCACTCTATGTTAAGCGACGAATATAGTCACAGGGTCTCATCTAAAAAGAATATATATCTTCTGGTTGGTGTTCAGAGACTTGAAAAAGTGTGTAGCCATGTTTGTT
This sequence comes from Belonocnema kinseyi, assembly GCF_010883055.1. NCBI lineage: Eukaryota > Metazoa > Arthropoda > Insecta > Hymenoptera > Cynipidae > Belonocnema > Belonocnema kinseyi. The sequence continues at coordinate 67,390,780 of NC_046661.1, forward strand.
GAAACGCGTACACGTTCCATACGCAATACGTTTTTACCTTAATAAAAGTGTATTTTTCATACTGGTTTCATATGATCTTGATGTGACATTATTACCACGCCTATCTTGCGGACTTGTAGGCCGTATTTTGAACTTATTCCCTACAAATTGGTGACCCCGACGTGATGTCGTCGAAACGTGGCGTGGCGCAGTTCTGTTCAAAGATTTAAAAGTGAACATTAAGGATGTTCTTGTCATAAATATTATGGCGGCTGCTACAAATAAAACCTATTCTTACTAGCTGAGCAATTATTTCGGGTCGATGACCTTTTTTTTTCTTCAAAACCACAAATGGATAAA
>NC_046661.1:67391218-67393777 GCF_010883055.1 Belonocnema kinseyi
TGGGTAGTGAATTGCGAAATGAACGCTAATTGTCTTTGCTGACGAGGAGAAGCTTTTTCCGAACGCTGCACGAAAGCGTAAATCAAAGGCTTGTGGTCAGTGGCCACGTTGAAGCTTTAACCTTCAAGGAAGTGCCTGAAGTACTTAATGGACTCGTAAACTGCCGTGAGTTCCCGGTCGTACGCGCTATAATTACGCTGAGCAGGTGAAAATTTTCTGGAGAAGAAAGCTAAAGGTTTCCATGAGTCAGAGAAAGATTGTTCAAGAGAGGCTCCCATTCCTGTGCCAGATGCGTCAGTAACGAGAAGTGTCTCGGCATCAACTGCAGGGTGTGCAAGAAGGGTTGCGTTAGCAAGATCCTGTTTGATCTTTTGGAACGCCTCTTCTGCTTCCTGCGTCCAGGGAATCTCTCGTTTAAAATTCCTTCGCGATTCACCCAAATAGACATGCAGGGGTGCCTGAAGATCGGCAGCATGGTGTAGGCTACGTCGGTAGAAATTTACTATTCCAAGGAATCTGCGTAGTTTCACGACTGTGTGTGGTTTCGGAAACTCCACAATAGCTCGAACCTTCTCGGGAGTCGGTCGAAAACCATCCTTATTGATCAGATGTCCGAGGAATTCCAGTTCCGCCCTTCCAAATTGGCACTTACTTGGATTGATACGAAGCGAAAAATCCTTTAGTCGTTGAAAAACGATTTTGAGGTGTTTGGCGTGCTCCTCGTTATTCGCGGAGGCGACAAGTATGTCGTCAATATACGCGAATACAAAATCGAGATCTCCAAGTGCACGAAATATGTACCTTTGGAAGGACTGTCCTGCATTGCGCAGACCAAAAGTCAGCACATTATATTCATATAAACCGAATGGGGTGATAACGGCCGTCTTTGGGATGTCCTCAGGTGTGATCGGGATTTGGTGGTATGCCATCGCTAAGTCGACCTTAGAAAACACCGTTTTTCCGTGAAGATTTGTTGAGAAATCATGAAGGTGCGGGACTGGGTACTTGTCGGGTATTGTCACGGCGTTGAGCCGACGAAAATCTCCTCATATTCTCCACTGTCCATCTTTTTTTCGAACCATATGCATAGGCGATGCCCACGGGCTACTGGAAGGCCGGCAAATACCGTCCTTAACCATTTGCGCAAAAATAGATTTCGCGCTTGACAATTTATCAGGTGATAAACGTCTAGCGCGCTCAGAAATGGGAGGACCTTTGGTAAGGATGTGGTGATACACGTCGCGGACCAATGTCTCAGGAGTCTGAGTGACCCAGGTTATTTCTGAAAAATCTATTAATATTTGGTTAAAAGGCTGAGACCGATCTACAGCACTAATTCCGAAAATGCTCGCATCTCTCAAAAATCCCGTAGTGCAAAGGTTCGTGGTAGTATCTACCAATTTAGAATTATGTAGGTATGGAACGAGGCGATAGTGAGCCAGGAAGTCGGCTCCGATAATCGGGTACGGGACTTCGGCTATGCAGAAATTCCACGAAAAATCACGACGAAGGTTTAGGTTAGGAGTAATGCGTTTTTTGCCGTACATGCAGATACGCGAATCGTTTGCTGCGAATAGCGTACCGGTGGTGGAGACATTTTTAAGTTTTTTGCCGACCGGTAGCAACGAAACATCGGAACCCGTGTCAATGAGGAAAACGAATCCCGAGCTACGATCGTAAATATGAAGACGTTTGGAAACTGTTTTGCCTAAGCCGATCGTCGCGACGCGGGAGGGCTTCCTTAGTTTTCCGAATTCTGCTTTTCCTCCCAAGAACATGCGCCCTTGCAAAATTTTGCCTTGTTACCGAATTTTTTGTGATAAAAGCATAATTTTCTGTCGCTTTTATTAGCAGATGAATCGCGAGAGTGTCGGTTTTGTGAGTTGCCACGAGCTTTACCACGTGGTCGGCTAGCGTGCTGTTGAGTCTGGCTTTTAAGCTGTTTAAATTCTTTTATCAGCCAGTCAACTTTGGCTTCCAGAGATTCGGCCGGAGTATCCTTCGAACTGGCCGCAGTTTCTTTCGAAACGGCCGAAGTATTGAGCTGAGATAACGGTGGAGTTGGGACCGCGGCCATTATGTTATCGGCTAACCGAGCCAAAGTTTGTAGATCCGCGTTCTCGTTGCTCGCTAGAATTGCGGTGACGTGCTTGGGAAGGTTGTCCATGAATATGGTCTTCATGATCTCCTCGGTACAACCTCCGTCGTTGTAGCTGCGTAGGCGGTTCAATAAAATCGAAGGTTTCCCGTCGATGGACACATCGCCTTTGAGAAGCCGACGCAAACGAGTCTCCGAGGATTCAGCGAATCCCGTAATAATGCGATCTTTAATTCGCGTATATACGTCCGGATGAGGCTGAGGAGCTGTTATAATATCCTTGATGTGCGCGATTACGTCTCCGTCAAGGTGAGTGATTAGGCAGTCAGCCATGGTGACTTGATCTGTGATTCGCGCGTGCCTAAAAGATGCTTCGACTTGAGTAAACCATAACGTCGGATCACTGCGAAAAAACGGTGCGATTTTGGGAACGCGGTAAGTATCTACGCGTTCACCCTGAT
>NC_046661.1:67393877-67395297 GCF_010883055.1 Belonocnema kinseyi
TGACTATATTCGTCGCTTAACATAGAGTGAAAACTCGATGACGGGTTTTAATGCAAGCGTCATATATACAAGGTTGGGTATCGGTATAGGCTATCCCCACATACTTCCCCCCGAATGACGATGTCCGTCGGAATGAAAAAATAATAATTATAATGAATAATAAATTGTCGCCAAGAGCGAAATATAGAAGAGAAACCTCTCTCTAAAAAGACTAAATAACATCATTACACATTTTTTTCTTTATATCTAATGAGTATTTTGGAATGCGTGTATAGCATCACTAGAGAATATTTTGATAACACTATTACTTTGGTATACGTACATAACATCGTAAGCCAACATTTGGGTAACGCTTATAATTTGATAAGTCTCAATAATATCTCGATGCGTCTCGATACTACTTATTTATGCTTATATAACGTATTTCAGCCAACGATTAGAAATCATTCTTGGGGCTATCCCGAGTCATGAATTACAAATTAACATTTGCGAAACATACTTTCTTTTTATGTGCATACGTTTTGAGTGGTGAGACCACATCCGTTGTATTGCTTAAGGTAGTGGGAACTGTGTTCGTTGCCTTTACTGAAGTTGTAGTACCTAAATCTGAACGCGTTTTTGGTTTAGCATTATCGACAGTAACTGAAATAGGAGTTACAAAATCGTCACGCACGAAATGCGCGGGTTTGATGTTTTCAACAGATACTCTGCGAGCAGATCCGTTAATGTCGATTTCGAAAATTCGATCGGAAATGCGATTGATGATTTTGTGAGGACCAGTGTACGGGCGTTCGAGCGACTTTTTCCCGGTACCTGCTCGAAGGAAAACGTGTGTACAAGATCCGAGATCTTTGTGTAGAAATGCTCGATTTTTGTGATGATGACTGACCGGTACTGCCTTTATCAATCGCATGTGCTCCCGGAATTCTTCCAGAAAAATTTGACGGTTCGGAGTGAAAGTTTCTGGGATGAAAAACTCCCCAGGAATACGTAAAGTTGTACCGTAAAGGAATTCGGCTGGAGATGAACCGATGTCCATGACGTTTGTTCTGAGGCCGAGTAAAACCGTTGATAGAGTTTGTGTCCAGTTAGGGTTGTCATGACACATAATTGCGGCTTTCAGGCTACGATGCCAGCGCTCGATCATCCCGTTAGATGCAGGGTGGTATGCCGTAGTTCGATTTCGTTGACAACAGGTAAGATGTAGTAAAACCCTGAACAACTGCGACTCGAACTGGCTACCCTGATCGGTGGTTAAAGTTTCAGGAGCCCCGAGACGCGAGATCCAGTGATCCACGAAAGCTCGGCAAACCGTTAAAGCTTCAATGTTCTCAAGGGGAACGGCTTCCGGCCACCTCGAAAATCGGTCTATCATGGTCAGAAGATACCTGTTACCATTGCTTATAGGTAGTGGGCCTAC
>NC_046661.1:67395397-67407630 GCF_010883055.1 Belonocnema kinseyi
AAAGTGTATTTTTCATACTGGTTTCATATGATCTTGATGTGACATTATTACCACGCCTATCTTGCGGACTTGTAGGCCGTATTTTGAACTTATTCCCTACAATATAACCACGCATGTCGCCATCTGTGGCCGATCAAGCATAACATTACTCTCGGCTTGTTAGTACGGGAGTTGACAGTCTGCGTAATATTTCGTTTCAACAGTGCTCCAAAATATTTGTGTGGCGCGAATGTTTGATTGAAAAGTAAGTATTAATTATAAGTTTTTTGAATCTATTCTTCAATATAATTGAAAGCTAATGTATAATTCGAATATATCCTTCCGCCTTAATACGGACGGAAAAAAACGGTTGGAAGAATTTGTGCGAATGTTTACATACAACAAGGTTACATAGAAATTAGGAGTTTTTTAAAGTTATGAAGCTCCCTTATGAAACTCCTGTTACGAAGCCTGTTTTTTATGCATTTGTATTGAACAATTGATAAAAATGTGCGTGAAACGATTGCAACAAGAACGAGATAGTCAATTTAAAAATGCAAACGATAAAAATATTCTTTTTTTTTAAATCACGTGATTTATTATGCTGAAGAATTTTTATGTATAAATTTTGAAATTCCTAATGACAAATTAAATTAGGAGTCAGTTCTTATCAATGACGATATCCCGATACTGTAGGAAATATAACATCTCGTCACTCGCCCAAATTGGGACATTTGATTCGCACAAACTGGGTCAGAGGAAAAATTCAATCCCCCAAATAGGTTCATTGGAACAGTATGAAATATTCTTTATTATTCAGTAAAAATTGTTTGTTTGTATCGATATGCATACAAAATATTGACGAAAAATGTTCAAAGAATGCGGTATTAGGATCTTTTATGGATTTATAAGATTTAAAATACTTTTACAAGCAAAGTACGCCAAACAAATCCTCATATTCGCCCAAATTGGGACATTTACCTTATTCTATTCTTATAATGACATTTTAAACCCAAGAAAAAACCGCACATTCCAAATAGAATAATCTTCACTTTTACGCTGAAATCTGAAGATATTAATTTTTCTCTATTCAACGCTTATTACTGGTATACATTAGACTTATTTGCGGTTAAGTCTATATCGCTAAGTTGCGAATTTCCTTTTATTTCTAAATAACATGTACCATTAAATATAAGTACTTGCTACTTTGAAGTACACCCAAAGATATTAGGTCCTAGATACGGCATGAGATTAGTTGCACCATGTACCGGTAGTTAGCGCGGCAGGCAAGTTTGTGGTCTTGCATATATATTGCTTTTAGTTCGGCCACATACTTGTAGAGGCGCGACAGGCAAACATATATTCAGTCGCGCCAAATTATAGTGCATTTGAAATCCAAAATGGTAATAATCTAATTTTACTTTATAAGTAAATATAAAAATAATTTTAATTGAGTAGAAAAAGTCTTCAAGGAACTCGAAAACTCTAAAGGCTTTTTGAAATCAAAATTAGGCCCAAAATGTAGCAAAGAGGTTAGTGTAAAATAATAATAACAAATTTGAATTAAAAAGTTTATTTTTTACTTAAGTTATAATTTTTTTGGAAATTAGTAGACCTAGACAAATGTCTTCTGAAATGTTGCATTTTTTAAATATTTGTGAATTTAGTGGTATATGATTTTGTAACAGCTGTAAAGTGTAAGAAGCATTTTCGAAAATCAAAGGAAATTACGGCTTGCTTCTACAGTTTAGCTAAGTTTAGCTAGTTTCATTTAATTATTTCCTTTATTTTGTATTTATTGAAAAAAATAAGTTGAATCTTTAAAATTTTTTCCACCGGTCATGTATAGAAAACTATATTTTCCAGCTGGTCGATGAAGCTTTTGTTTGCATTTACTTGTTTAACTGTTTACATATTTAATTCCATTAAAAAATTTTTATTTTTTTTTAAATAATTATTTTAAATTCTTTCCTTTAATAAAAAACTTGCTTTTTTAAATTTGTTCGTAAATAAATTTATTTTCTAATAATTTAAATATTTGATTAACTTTCAGTTTCTTTTATAAAACTTTAAAGGCTTATGCATTATAAATTAATTACCTCATTAACAAAAAAGGTTTTTTTAAAGAAAAATAACGACAATCATGCAAAAAACCCCACTTTTTTATTTGAAAAAGATATTAACCATGTTTATTTTTTGCATAATTAAAAAGAAATTTGGAAGGAATATTATATTTGAATAAAATTATGAATCGCACCAAAAAATACATGATCTGGTACTTTTTTGTTAGACTTATTTTTTCAAAAACTGTATACTCTTTTTCAAAGATCTTTATTGAAAACCGAAGTTTAATTCCGCTCTATTGAATTTTTCACACCTTTTTTCTAACTTTAATTCTTAACACAGTAGACAATTAGACATGATGTAAAAATTACAATTGAACATGACAAGTCAGAACTGTCATCTAGGCACTTGAAGTTAAAGTAAATAATTATTTCTGACTATATTAAAACTTCCATTTTAATATCGAGCCTAATATATTAAAAAGGAAGATATTTTAAATTATTTACGCCTAGCGTTTTAATGCTTGAAGCTTCTTTTTTTTTTAAATCCAAATATTCCAATCAAGATATTTTTCTTACTTCTTGAATCTTGTAAACAAGAACAAATGTTTTCATGTAATAAATAAGTGACGAAATTTTGTTATTAAATAATTTTTTTATGTGATAAACCGTGATTCTTTCTGCAAAAAAAGTCGTGTCTACTAAAATGTAATGTTTTTTTTCTCGATGATTCAAATTTGGTTTTGAATGTAAGGGTTTAATATCGTAAAATTGACAACTGTAAGCCTTCGAACTTGATTAGGCTTAAATTAATGGCCTCCAAAATCTGATAATACCCAAATACAAACATTTAGAATTCTGCATTTCATTTTTCAATTCAAAACTTTCCAAATTAAATAATTTGAATTTATCAGATTATTTCTGTTCATAAAATTACTCAATTTAAATGTTTTAAGTTGAAAATATATTAAAACCTTTCAATTTAAAATCTCTCTCCTTATAAAAAGTTTTCGATTTCAAAGTTACATTTTTTCCAATTTTTCACGAGGTTTGACATTTAATAATCTGCTTATTGCAGCTGTAAATTATTTATATCCTAAGGCTGCAAAAAAATGTATTGTCGAATCATAAGTGATTTCATTTAAAACGTTTAAAATTAAATAATTTGAATTGACAGATTATACTCTAAGAATATTCGAAATTTTACAAACACTGAGATTTTGCATTTTAAATTTATAGACTAGTTTCTTTTAATAAGTATTATTTTATTTTTACGCTTCTAAAAGAAAATAATTACACTGTAATTTTAATTGTTTTTATTTCAAATTTCTCTCATTTAAAACCTTTTAATTTCAATAACTTTGAAGTTATAATCGAATTTTCGAAACTGAATAATCTTGAATGGAATAATTATTTAATTGCTAACATACTTCTAATTTGAAATAAAATTGTGAAATAATAAAGTATTTCCATGCAAAATAGTTATGCTGAGCTTTAAACGCTTCCTTTTACATTTTGACATTGTCGACTTTTGAAAAGTTTCAAACCTAAAAAAATAGAGCTATGAGTCCTAATTACTTTGCTGAGTATTTTTGTTGAATTTAATTAATTATTATAAAAATAAGGGCATTTTTTAAATTTCTCCAGCTTATTTGAATGCTCTCCAGCGTTAAAGCCAAGAAACAACCCACATATCTGTATTCAATTAGATCAAATTAAAAATTAAACGACGGTTTCATTTTTATTTAAGTAGATTGTACTTAAATTTAACACCATTTAACACCATTCAACATCTACAATTTTAACTGCAATTTACCTAAATTTAAGTAAATTTTACTTAAATTTTGAATTTAACTAAAATTTATTCACTTTTTAAAATGATCTAAATTGTATTCAATCTTTAAATTTAGTTTTACAACATAATTTTTTTAATTTCACTACAATAAATCATAAAGTACGAATAGAATTGTTTTAAAACTTATTTACTTAGTATCTAGAAAATTTCTATTTTAAAAGAAACCAAACGAGAAATTAATTTAATTTAACTAAACTTTATTTCATTCTTAGATTCACCTAAATTTAATTTTAATGTTGAATTGAGCTCAATTTTATTTAAATTTTAAATTCAACTAAATCTTATTTGATTTTTTAATTGATCTTAATTTCATTTAAATTGTAACTTTAGTTTTAAAAAATAATTTGAGTAATTTCACTAAAATTGTAAAGTACGAAAAGAATTTTTTTACATTTATTTATTGTCTCAAAATTTTTAAATAATAATAAATAGAATATTTTTAGGCTCTCTTAAATTTGAATATAATTAGGTAATTCAGTGTTCATAACATTTTTGGCGTACAGGCCGTACAGATCCAGCCGACTGACTCAACTATAGCAAAGATTGCTATAGTGATGGCGAAAGCGAACGCGAGAAATAGAAAATTGCGTTCGGTTTGGAATTCAACAACTTTCGGTGTGCGCCTCGGCCCCGCCCCGCCCGCTAACGTGCTAGGAGGACGCGGTTGCCATTTGAAACGGTGAAAAGTTGAAGAGGGTAGCACCTCGATATAGTGGAAAATGTAGTTAGATATATATTTCGGCCGTCCCCACCACTGACCCATGCCGTATCTAGGACCTAATATCTTTGGCACAGCTCCAGTAATTGACTTAAACTATTGCTTTTATTTTTAATTCGGTCCTTCATTCTTAATTTTACAAAACAACAAACGAACATAACCATACTTTTTGCGATTGTCACGAATAGAAATTATTGCAAGAACATATAAAATATGAATCGATACCGATTGGTTCCTCCACATACTTGTAGAGACGTGACCGATTCTCTTGGCAGGGGGTGCCAAGAATTGCAAAAAGTGCTTTAGATTAAAAATTCATCGGCATCCCCTATTATTTATTAAATAAATTATTGTTAAATCTCAGTTTTTTTTATCAATTTTAAGATTTTCTCGAAATGTGCCGAAAAGAAAATAGTCACTTTTACGTTAATTAATACGTTGCTAGGGGTAAATTGAAAACAGCAATTATCTAAAGATTTTCTTTAGCTAACCTGAAAATTCTTGGCAACTTGGAAACAAGGCTGAATTTTTGTAATTTCAGAACACATAAGTCATTGTTTAGCATAACATGAATACATGTTGTTACGAAAAAATTATTTAATAAAATCTTTAAAAGGGTGCCAACAATGGGGGTGGGGGGCAAAAATTGGTGCTATTACCCTAAAAGCTGCCATTCCTAAGTCTGGAAAAAATGTGAAGTAAAAATGGCAGTCTCCACTTGCATAAAAACATTCAAAGTCTCTTGAATTGACGACGGGCCGCAACTCGGCTGCACGGGGATACTTAGACGAAAAACAGGAAATAAAAGTGACTTTATTTATGGGCAAAAATTGTTATAACATTAAACTCCCTTGATTTTAAATTCGTATTTTGCAATTGTAAGTATTGAATTATTAACATTTTTGAAATCTTTCCACTTTAAACTTTCAACTGGGATCGTTTAAAATGGAAAGTGTTCAGAGTCCTAGTTGTAAAATTTTCTGTTTGAAGCTTTTCAGAAGTCGACAATGTCAAAATATAAAGAAGCGTTTAAACTTAAGAGTGTTGGTTGAATCCGACTTTGAATTTTCTTTTTAATAGGTACGGCACTGATTCCATATATATTTTTTCCGAAGGATTTGTGAATGAAAAAAGGAAAACTTGTCGAATATCCGGGGTTTTGCGAGATCCTCCCCAGTGAAAAGATGTCTTAGCGATGTCGCAAAGACGTCTCTAAGACATCCTTAATTTTTTTGCCGACTAGGTCGGATCCATAAAATGTTGAAAAATCAAAACATTTTTTGAGGGAATGATTATTTTCCCGACAAATATAAATGTTGCGAAAGATAGTAATCAGCGGGTAGCAGACGGCAGCACTTGAAAGATTAGAATCGTTTGCTCATTTTTTTTTCTCTTTTCTTTCGATAAGTTCTTTCTATAATGAATTTCTTTGACAAGAGTATTCGTTGGACTTAATTTCAATACAATATTCATTCCATTTAGTATACATTTATCTTTGCTTACAATTTTCATTGGACCCTGAATTTTAATTTTATCGTGTCCCGATTCACACAGCACATCAAAATCAATTGGCTCATGGGCGATCAAAATATATCCGTAAGTAAGTTGTATAAAAGCAATGTTAATAATTTTAAAGGGGGAATATGTACATTCGTCACTAATACTTTTCACATTCGTTCTTAATATGCTATTCTCACAACTATACGTTTCTGACATCAGGGAAGTGGGTTGCATTCATTTGCACATTTTAATTTCGCCGTTAGGCTTCTGGTGGTCGTTGCCTGGGCTGCGAACAGAATCCGTAGAGTCCTGGTTGGAGTCGAAGATCCTCGTTGTTTGAAATTACTGGGGGTGTTCCGTAGATACTTCTTCCCCAGGATATCGTAAACGGGATCCTGGCAGGATCGCCAATTTTGTAATGTTCTCGAGAAATAATAGACCTTTTCTTTGTATAAGTGCCTGAACTGTGAGACAGGACTTCTTTATTTAACTTCTTTACTGCTAAGAGGTAGGAAGCAGACTGACTCCCTACAGAAGGGATGCGTTAAAAAACCTTTGTCACGCTAAGGCCCATGCCTAGACGAAGAAGTGGGGAGAATAGCCGATTCTGTTACAATAGAATAGTCGAAGCTGTTACAATCCCCTTTTTAGATCGGGTTTAGTCTCTAAACCTTTCTGATAGGTCTTAATTTAACAGCAGTAGTTTGGATTCTACAATCCATATCTCTATCATCTAATATAGGAGCAGCAGTATAATGTACTGTTGGAGATGCGGTGACTTCAGTTTTGACACAGAAGAAACAAATCTTTCTCGGTATACAATTAGAGAATAGCGCAAGCACGTTGCATTTGTAGCCTACGAACGCTATGACTATCGCAATAGCAAGGTAGCCTAGGTAGTGTACGCAGTTAGTCGCATGTTCACTCCAGGTACGTGTTCGTCTGTCCCTACTGACTTTTTCTAGTGAGTTCTCGATGTCAACGACCGATTGCTTTAGATTGTTTAAATTAAAGGACCTAATTTCCTAAGATAGTGGTATTAACTTATCTTTTATAGAGTCTAGTTGGTCATCAGTATATGGTAGCGATAAGTTCTTTCTATAATGAATTTCTTTGACAAGAATATTCGTTGGACTTAATTTCAATACAATATTCATTCCATTTATTATACATTTATCTTTGCTTACAATTTTCGTTGGACTCTGAATTTTAATTTTATTGTGTCCCGATGCACACAGCACATCAACATCAATTGGCTCATGGGCGATCAAAATATATCCGTAAGTAAGTTGTATAAAAGCAATGTTAATAATTTTAAAGGGGAATATTTACATTCGTCACTAATACTTTTCACATTCGTTCTTAATATGCTATTCTCACAACTATACGTTTCTGACATCAGGTAAGTGGGTTGCATTCATTTGCACATTTTAATTTCGCCGTAGTGTTTACAATTATCTAAAGATATTCTGTCGGTCGGTACGTATGTTGTGTGTCCTTGTTCCATTAGTAGGTATTCGTAGTCTGGGATTATTGCTAGGAAGACTGAACGGATTTGTTTAGGAATAGGTATTAAATGTTTAATTTCGTAAGTCTCTGTTTCTGGGATAGGAATATGAATGGAGTAGACAAATCTATTCTTTGAAATAGCCACGTTAATCGTTGAGATGCCGATAATATGTTGAAAATTAGATTTCTTCAAAGGGATGGTGTATGTAGTGTTGAATTTATCTTCGAACTCTTTCATTTCGCTTATCAGGATTCCTGGTGTTAGAATTTGAGGGTGAATTATTCCGCTTTTCCCGTCATTTATTGCGTCTATTAATAAGTTAATATCTTCACTCAACTCATCGACTATCATCATGCAAACCGTCATTTGATTTGAAATCGCGATACTTTGAGTGTTTCGGTTTGTTCCGTTTGCCAGCTGGTTTATGCGGTTAATTGTGTCCTGGCTAAGCAATTCGAGAGTCTTAAAATCATTAGATGCTGAGTTTAATAAGATTTTAATGATTCTAGTTTGATTGGATATGCTTTGTCATAATATTTTATTCTTCTTAAACAATTTATCAAGTTCCTCATTAATCTAGTTCCTCTAAACGCTCTATACGTGAATTGATGAGTTTGAGCTCAAATTCTTCAGGGCATACATTGCAGAGGAGGTTCGACGCAATCGCATAAATTTTTCGCAATGAGACGAATCGTTCTTCTATATTATCCGTACTTACTCCAAGTATGAGGTTCCAGGTTTCGTGATATAGATTAGCTTGTCCCAGCTCTTCTGAATAGATAGTTACTCCGTCCAGGTTACTTGTACTGATTTCCGCTTCGACTACACTCAGTAGTAAGTAACAAGATGAACAGTGCCAAATTCATCTGGAAAATTATTGATAATAAGGCATAAGTTGATTGGCGTGTATCCTAGTTCTTTTGTCGTTAAAAAGTACAGTGTAGTTGTTGTTTTCTTGTTTCTCTACAATTACTGCTGGTCCTTTCCATGAAGGAGAGAGTTTGTCATCTTGATGGTTGTTAATAAGTTTGACAAGATCTCCGGGTTCATAGATTCCCTGCGGTATGGCAATTTTCGAGTCTTGCAGTTTTTTGTACTTGAGCTTTTGTGTTTCTATTTTCTCCTTAGCCTTCTTGAGGTAGTGTTCATGTCTACGCTTCCATAGGTCAAGTAGTTCTTCATATTTGACATTAGGAGTTGTGCTTAGCATTGAGGGCAAATTGGCCTCTCTTTCAAAGGTCAGTTGAAAGGGTGAGTATCCTGTACCGTCATGCTTCATAGTGCTGTATGCCATGCAAATTATTTTCAGGTTTTGATCCCATTCTGTGTTATGGTCCTCGATGCTTGTTTTTAATAAATTCTTAATCGCCGAGTGGGCTCTCTCAAGGGCTCCATTGCTTTGTGGGTGATAAACTGTAGTTTTTATATGTTTAATTCTAAACAGGTTTTCAAAGTTCTGTACTATTTCGGATATAAAATTTTGTCCTTGGTCTGTTAGGATATTCTTAAGTGCGCCGAATACGTATATGTAATAATCAAATAACCCTTCTATAATACTTTCCGATTCCGTGTTCTTCAGAGGTATTAAGATCAAGTATTTTGTGAGCATATCTTGTATGCTGAGGATGTATTCATGCCCTAATAGTGTCAAAGGCAATGGACCGAAGATATCCATGGCTATTTTGTCGTTAGGATTGACAGGTGTGTCTGGGATGATTGCTTCACACTGTCTTTTAATTCTTACTGTCTTTTGTAATTGTCATACTGGACATCGTTTAATAAAATGAATAATTTTCTGTTCCATATTTTTCCATTCTCCAAGGGTTCTGGCTCATTCGATAGTCTTGTTTTCCCCAAAGTGTTGAGCAGTAATTGATCCGTGCGATTCTCTTATGATTTCTCCATTTTCCTCTTGAGTAAGTTCTGCACGTGGTATGTAACACGTGTGAAACTGCTGATCTTAATATTTGTAGCTCAAGAAGTTGAGGTAGTCCCTTATTTTCACATTTTCTAAAGGGTTGATCATTGGATCTATAAAGTGGTATCGTGAAATAGATAGCTTGCAGGCCATGGCATCTTTATTTATCTTATCTAATTCTTTCAGCCACTCGGTCTCATTAAATTGAGGTAACTTATATAGGGATGTTGCTTGACTTCCTTTCCGTTCCTTGGATATGGTTCTCCAGAGCTTTCCACCTGCGTTAGGTTTTACATGTTCTCTACTGGGTCTTCTATTAGTAATCCATTTTTTATATTCTTCGTGTAAATTATCTCTTCCATTCGTTAACTATTCGGCATCCGAGATGAGTAGATCTGCATCCATGCGACGGCGGTAAGAACTTGTTGACAGTTGTGGTAAAACATTTTCCTTTCTGGACGTACTCGCTGTTTCTTCTCCTATTAATTCCTCCCCTCTTTCCACGTCCAACTCAACTTCTTCTGGTACATTTTGTAGAGGATCTTCTTCTTATTGAATTGGAAATAGTCTAGATAGGCAATCTGTGGCTTTATTTTCCTTTCCTTTTACGTGTTCGACAGTGTAACAATATTCCTCCAAACGTAATCTCCATCTTAACAATCGTGAAGAGGGATCTTTCACATTGTGTAGCCATATTAATGCCTGATGGTCCGTTTGAATTGTAAACTTTCTTCCAAGAAGGTACTGTCTTAACCTTTTGCATGCCTAAACTATTGCTAAAAGTTCCTTCTCTGTTGTATTATAATTAATCTCGGCTTTGTTTAACGTCCTTGATATGCAACAACAGGGGTGACCGTTTTGGGATAATACTACACCTAATCCGTGATTAGATGCGTCTGTCGTTAAAGTGAATTTCTCCTTGTAGTTTGGAAATCTTAAAACCGGTGCTGAGCATAATAGTTCTTTTATTTGTTCAAAACAGTGTCCTAAATATTCGAGTTCCGGAAGTAAGTACTCGCACTTGTCAGTCTGAAGTTTTAATCCCGTTTCTCTCAGTCTGTCAAATAGGCTTACTAGATTCTCGTTGTGTTCTTTTAAAATTGAGCCGAATACGACAATGTCGTCGAGGTAACCAAAACATTTTTTTCCTACCAATCCTCTTAAGGCATTGTTCATCATCCTTTGGAAAGTAGCGGGAGCATTTTTGAGTCCAAAGGGCATTCTATTAAATTCAAAATGTCCTTCTGGTGTTGAAAAAGCCGTATACTTTTTTGAGGTCTCACTCATTGGAATTTGGTGAAACCCAGAGCTGAGGTCGAAGGCTGAAAAGAATTTTGCATTCCCTAATTGATCCAAAATGTCTTCAATGATGGGTAGTGGATAAGCATCCTGTTCTGTGTCTTCATTCACCTTCCGAAAATCAATTACTATTCGCCATTTCTTCCTACCAGACGCGTCTTCCTTTTTTGGGACAACCCAAATCGGTGAATTGAAGGGTGATTTTGAATCTCTTATGACACCTTTTTTCCTTCAATCCATGCATTTGAGTTTTTATTTCCTCTTTATGGCATTCAGGATGACTGTAGGATTTTAAATTTACTATTTTTCCTGTTTTTAAAACGATTTCATGTTCCACTAGATCAGTACATGGAAACGGGTCTCCTTCAAGGTTGTAAATATCACTGTAATCCGCTATTATTTTCCATAATTTAGGAGCTTCCGCTTTTTCTACGTGTTTCAATCTAGTCTTGCTTAATAAATCTTGAATCCTGTTTACCTGGTTTTTTTCCACTAAAGTAGCACTCATTCTATTTGTTTCTTTAATTTGCTCTATTGCTTCGTACTCGATTTTTTGTGGTATTATCAACGGTTCTTTATCATAATTGTACAGGGGTGCAACTGACTCTTCATTTTCTATTTTGTAAACACCGTCAGGGATTAATTTGTCATTTTCTATGTAAATGACTTGATCTTTGTCAATTACTTTTATCCGGGTTATTTGTGCTATATTGCCAGGTAAAAATGTTCCGTCCTCATAAAAGGGTAACTTTTTATTGTCTACGTAAAGGAAGTTCTTAGTCAAATGGTATTTATCAAACGCGTTAAAAAAAGGCAGTCTAGTGATACCTTCATCTGGTAAGGGAAAATCGTCAGCAATGATATGGAAGAGATGTAGTTTTCCTAAATATGGTATTCTTACCGCTTGATTTGAATGGTGTATATCTCTCCCCATGGAAAAGCGTTTTTTCATATCAAATGGTGTCCTTTCTGCTGGTACTTCCGATTTCTTTATTAGATTTATCGCGGCTCCGGAATCCACTAACAATCTGTAGGAAGTTCCGTCTGAGTGTCTACCATGTATGGACTGTAATCGTCCGCTAATTGCTGAAACTCTGCAGATTCCTCGTATTTGTCGAGCTGGTTTTGCTCTTCCTCTGTTACTCCGTAACATTCTAACGGGTTTTGTGAATCCTCCATATCCAGAATATTCCTTACTCCCGGTGGTTTTTTCTGGTTCGTTCCGTTGTGAAAACCCTGTTGCCTAAGTTTGATTGACCATTGTCTCTCAAAGTGACCTGGTTTCTTACAATACCAGGTGTATACATATGAAACCGGTATTGCCATCTAGCGGCCAGTAGACACACTTGTAGGCACTGTCGGAACTTACCATTTGTGCTAATTGGCGTATT